>NC_056726.1:69534699-69672199 GCF_019279795.1 Protopterus annectens | reverse complement strand
CATGCTTGTGTGTTTACTACTTCGATTGTATTTCACTGTTCGTGGACACTCTTGTACGCTTACATACATTTCGGTATTCACGGACACTGAATTACTGACTTACTATTAGAGGCGGGCTCTACTAGTAGGCATAGTAGGTTTTTCAACTGTTGGGTCATGTTTACGCCTCCATAGAGCACTTGTACACGCCCCCTGCACTCACACACATTTCCTGTGCACGTTGAGGGTGCGGTGGTGCACCCTCATACATATTCATATGGTGCTGCTGCGCCATCTTTAGTGAGGACGCTCAGCGCAAGGCTAAAACTGTCTTTGCACTGAGCTTCTTGAATCCCGGGGAGAGTGTATTTATTAATTTATTAAGATATATCCTTTTAGTTATGTAAATAAGGGGACATGTTTTTAGGATTGATTATATGACATTCAAGTGTTTAAATGAATTGTATCTGTCTAACTAAATCACTTTGAAGAAGCTCCTGACTGAGCTGGCATGAAAGCTTGTGCATATAAACTGGATTTTTGTGTGAAATAAATCTTTGTGCTTGAAATCTACTTGGTGACATCATTTAACTTTTTCATCTGCATCAGCTGCTCTCCAGCTCCATGCGTGCTTTTTTTTACTTATTAGTTTATATACGTGTAGGGATGTCCACTTCTTCAAAATGTCACTGTTGCACCATATCTTGTCCACCTTTTGATGACTATCTACACTGTGTTCCATAGCATATGCAATGCTGTGTGTAGTTAGCCTTTGAGCCCTTTGCAGCATGTTAAGCTGTATGTGAAACATGGCTTTTGCTGTAGCAGATAACTGTGGGTCTGTGTTGGGATAATCTTCATATGTGAGCTGACTGTTATTTGCAGGTAATCCAAGAGTCTGTGATTGATGGCAGGTGTGTACCCAATATGAGCCAATATGAGCTCTTCCTATGCAATGCTGTGTGTAGTTAGTCTTTGATCCCTTTGCAGCATGTTAAGCTGTATGCAAAACATGGCTTTTGCTGTAGTAGATAACTGTGGGTCTGTGTTGGGATAATCTTCGTATGTGAGCTGACTGTTATTTGCAGGTAATCCAAGAGTCTGTGATTGATGGCAGGTGTGTACCCAATATGATCAACTGGTGTGGTTTAATCAAACAGTGATACACCACAGTATGAGCTTCCTCCTGTCCACATATATGCACATAGCTTCTTGGACTGTTTCCACTCCACATTCATGCTCCCCTAACAGAGTTGTATGTTTCACATTTGCATTGTACAGATTATAGGTCACATGACAGGATGCATGTCTTTGGTCTTGTGTACTGTGCTCTATTTTCATATCTCACAAATACCTGGCATTGTGACATGTGGGTACACCTTTTATATGCACTGTAACACAGTAATGTATACAATATGTCCCTACTATTGGCACTCTGTCCCCACGTTTTGCCAATCATTATCTAGATGTCCTGCAATAACAAGTTTGTGAGTTATGCTACAGATATGTCATCTCATGCAAATAGGCCCCCGTGATATCAGGCAGTGAACCCCACCACGGGTGATCACACAGATACATGTGATTTGCTGACTATAACAGTTCTGTGCATGGCCACATACATGATGTTAAAATGCCCTGGGGTACTGGTAAGCCACAACAGGAAGAGCTCATACTTACCAGTCTCAGGCTGCTGTGCCTCATGTTGATGAGAGGTACCTAGGTATTGTGAGAGAGAGGTATTGTCAGCAGCTTCGCAACAGCAATCGGTCCAGGAGCAATGCTACATGTATGCTCAGGTACAGTCTACACTATAATATTACACTATTTGCTATTCTTCACTGGAGATGAGCACATGTGTGGATTACTAAACCACACCCACTACTCAATTTTGCAATGACATATGCAGCTAAAGATTCTATAGCACACAGTTGGGATGTAACCTCAGTACACTGATGTGGACTTTTGCCTTACCTGGACACTTCTTGCCAGTTTCCTGGGTGGCACCCACCTCTACAACAGCTACATCATGTACTGGTTGTCCTCTGTTGTTGTAAGTGGGGCCTCTCTAACTGGCCCCCACCAGTAGTGGAACGGACTCGCACCACCGCAGCAGCCCGTTGCCATACATGCTGGATCAGGTCAGTTGCTCTGTCCCTGACCTGTTCATAAATGTCGGTATGGTTCTCCAAGATGTTGACTCTGTTTGATGTGTTTCCAGAGGGCTGTCCTCTCCCGCTATTGTTGGTGACCCCGACTGAATAGTATGTCATAATGCTCCAGGATGGCATCAGTTATGGCTGCTGTCTCCTGGACATCATATGCTGGAAGCCTCTGCATAACACCTGAAAGACATAAACAGGGAAAACATATCACAGGACATCAGCTATTGTCCATAGTTCTTTACAGAGACAGCTCACAAGTAATGAGTATCAGTAGCCACAACATTACATCAAATCATACTCCTGTACCTAGCAGCATTGTATGGAGATGCATAGCATCGTATGTTTAAGTATGCAGTTTGCACCTGATTCATGGTGATGGTAGGGGGGCATGTGGTGTGCATATCCACCTGTACTGATGTTGAGCCAGGGGGGTGATGTTTGGCCTAAGCATGTCTAAAGCAGGTTGGCTTTAGCTATGGTGTGTGTGTATGTGCTGTGGCTGATCTCCATTACAGGATGGGTTGGATAGTTGCCTATGAGACTGCAAACATATGTGGGGATGGCCTTCTGATTGCCCTCAGTGGATGTGTCCAATTTGTAGTCATTTTCAGCATTACATTAATGCAGCTGTGACCTACTATGCTCAATCAGACACAGACTGACATGCTGCCCAGATGGTGACTGCTCCTAGAGACCTGGTGGTGGAATGAAAAAGTACAGGGGATTATGCAGAGAAAGGTGTTGGCAAAGGAGAAGTGGGGTTGACAGACAGATGTAGAGAGTAGACATGAGTATTAAGAGATGGGGTGCATGGCATAGAGAGTGTTGGGCATGGCTAAGGATGGGTAGTCTGATGTACAGATGGGGTGTGTGAGGATTGTATGTAATGCTGGACAGCAAGGATGGTGTATAGGGCCTGTACCTATTGGCTAGACAGAGGCATGTTGGTAAAAGGATGTGTAGCACAAAGGGGGTGATAGAAGAATATGGGTGGAACATACTCACAAGCTAGGAGTCTGTTTATAACATATGGAAACATCACTTTGATGGTCTGTTCCATATGAGGAAAATGGGAGAGGGAGAGAAGGTTAGCTGAGTTGGGTATGGTTAATCAGGAATTACAACAGATTATCAAGGAGGATGTAAGGATAGCTATGAGTGGGTTTAACACTGGAAATGCTGTTGTTCCAGGTGACATACCTGTGGATGCATGGAGGTATTTATGAGACATGGCAGTAGAATTTTTAACTGAATTGTTTACTGTAATCTTGGAAAGTGAGAGGGTTTGTGATATGTTGGTGAATTTGCATGGGTACTGCTTATCTGAACAAGGGTGGTCTGCAGAGCTGTAGTAATAAGTGAGGGATAATATTGATTAGTCACAGGATGAGGTAACGGTAAATGGTGGTGGCAGCTAGGTTGAGAACATGGTGATGAATGATGATCAGCAATATGATTTCATGCCAGTTAATAGCAGTACAGATGCAAATGTTGATCCAAAAGTGTTGATGGAGATCTACAGTGAAGCTCAGATGTAGCTTCATTGTGTCTATGTGCACCTACAGACAGCATAAGACATGCTGCCTGGAGAGTAGTTGTGGTATTGTCTGTGGAGGTCAGTGGTGACAGAGGGGTCTGTCAGACACCTACAGGATATGTAAGAGGCTAGTGCAACAACAGTGATTTCTGATTTTGACGTGACAGGTGCGTTTATGGTGGAGGTGAGAGTACATCAGGGATCAGCTGTGTGTCCTTTCATATTTGCATTGGTGAGGGACAGGTTGACAGACATGATCAGACAGGGGCCCCTGTTGACTGTGCAGTTTGCAGATGACATTGTGGTCTGTAATGAAATTAGGGGACAGGTTGGGGAGACACTTGAGAGGTGGGGGCATGTTGTAGAGAGGGTAGGAATGATGGTCAGCATGACTAAGAAAAAATACATGTGTATGAATGGAGGGAGTAGAGGAATGGTGACAATGCAGGGCGCACAGTTTGAAAGGTGAATAAGTTTAACTAGTTGGGAACACCAGTTGAGAGTCATGATTAGTGTGGGGGAGAGGTGTGCAAGAGAGTGCAGGGAGGTTGTGTATGGTGGGGAGGTGAGTCAGGAGTTATTTGTGACAGACAAGTGCCATTAAGACTGATATAGAAAGTCTACAACAGGGTAGTGTGACTGGCTATATTATATTGGTTGCAGACAGTGGAATTGTAAAAAACAGGTAGGATACAGGGCTGGACAGAGCAGAGTTTGGGATGTTCACATTTGCACTGTGTATGACAAGGGGGGGGGGTAGGATTAGGGACATGTATGTTAGTGGGTCAGCCCAGGCTGGATGACTTGGAGACAATGCCAGACAGTTGCATGATTATGTTGGTTTGGACATGTGCTGAGAAGGTATGCTGAGTATATCTTGCAACAGATGAAGCTGCCAGGTTACAGGGACAGCAGAAGGCCTACAAAAGGTGTATGCACATGGTGACGGCAGACATGCAGGTGTATGGTGTGTGAGAGTAAGATGCAGAGGACTGGAAGCCATGGGGGGAGATGATCTGCTGTGGGGACCCCAAACAGCAATGGCCAAATAAAAGGAAGGGAGATGTTGTAATGTCATTTTTCACAGGTTGCCAATTATTTGCAAGACATGACACAACTCTTTGAGTAAATGACTACAAATATGAGGCACACATATGGTCAGTGTGTATAACAATTAACAGTTGAATGGTATGAGCTCTGTATATCACATGCAGACTTATACACACAGCTGTGACAATATTTCACTATGAAACTACCCTGTATAGGCCCATGACATTTATGAGACAAACATGCATAACATAGTTGTATTCACAATTCACATCTGGATATATGTGTGACATTCCTTTACCTGGCCTAGCAGTGTTAGAGTCAGTATTGTTCAACACACACTCCAGTATTTGCCATATGTTTATCATCCTTTCCTGGGGTGTCTCAGGGGCCTGAGCTGTATTCTATGTCACTGCAGACAGACACAAATGCTATGGCCATAGGTTCTGCTCAGCAATATATCCGTACAGCAAGTCTTGTTGGGACATGTATATTAAGCTTCCTATTTCCCATTATTACATACCCCCTACTGTAGTCCATTACATATGTACTTGTTTGATATACGTGTTTTTTTTCTTGTTGATGCTGGATGTTATCTTGGTGTATGGATGTTTTTTTTTTCCTCTGCCTGTTTGGCTGCTTATTTTTGGATGTCTCTCTCTCTCTCTCTCTCTCTCTCTCTCTCTCTCTCTCTCTCTCTCTCTGTCTCTCTCTCTAGGATGTTGGTTATACATCTGTTTTGCAGAGGCAGTAGCTTGCCTTTTGTAGGTACTGCTCATAATCAGCTGATGACTTGTGCACAAATTAGAGTTGCCCACTTGCTAATTCCATGTGGGACAGCTGTGGTATTATTCCTGTAGCCAATATCTTAGAAACACAGTCCTATAACTATGTACCTCATGTAGGTATCAGCCTTTTCTTTTGCCTGTGAGTTGGTTTTCATGGATGTGTGTTACACACACCATCACAGAGGGTCGTTGTACTAACAACTTACAACAAAGACTATGAAGACAGCCCATCACACCAGGGACAATTGTTCAGGACACAGGGACAGACTGTGAATATTGCTGTTATACAATTGAAGTACTGCTAGTTTAACATGGGATTGTGTGGATATGGCTGCTCTACATAATTTGCAGTCTGAGGGTATTATGTGGTTGACCTAGCTCAGACTGGCCAGAGTTTGGACTCATAATCAGTGTGTTACTCACACATTTATTGAATTTGGAAAGTCAGTAGCATGCTGTGTAGGCCAGCAGTCAGTAAATGGTAACATCCATGTTTGTTTCTGACTTCATATTCCTCAGAACAGATATGTTACAATAAACTCTGTTACACCAGCTACTGTCTCAGTTTGTAACAGCAATATCTTCATCCTGGACCTGTGTTTAGGCCTCTGTCCACAAATATGTCAGGCTTTGTCCATATATCATACAGTAAGAGGCAGAGAGATACGGTATATCATCACTTAGTGACTTAATTCTTAATATCATCCCAGTTATGTATCAGACTGACCGGCATGTTATGTGTAAGAGGCCTTATATATGATGACAAGGCCTGGACATTCTTTTCCACTGTGTACAGTTGGGAGGACTTTGTATTTCTGGCTATTGTTGACAGACTGTCAGGATTGTGTAGCAGTGTATTGTGAATATGTCATTTACTGGGGGGTAGATGGGAATGCTATGTTTCCTTTTCTATCTAACTTTGCATGCTGATCCAGTTCCTGGTGCTCTATCAAGTATTACATTTTTGTAGGGTAAGACTAGGAAATTCCCCATAACACAGTCAGGCATCATACTACACTGTGTATTGGGCCAGTATATGTAGGGGTAGTGTGTGAGTGTCAAACATGCTGACAGTTTTGTTCACACACTCCTTACACTGTATGCACTTTCACACTGGTGTCTGTTTCTCAGTGTTGTTACATCTCTGGAATGACTGGTATATTTGCAATTACATGTGTATTATTCCATTGCAAGATTGTTTTTTTTTTGTTGTGTCAGTCTGCCTGTAGTTTGTATATTGCTTGGTGACATGGCTAGCAGCTCAGTGTATTTTCTCTAATTTGATGTTATGTCCAGATATTTTGCAGATGTACTGTTGTTTGGCCCCCATAAGTGGTTTGTATTCCTGACACATCAGTGGGATGATGTGAAGATTTAATTGACTAACTACTAGGAAATGATTGGGTTTTGGACTTGTGCTATTCCACTCAATATATGTTAGAACAGAAAAGAGGGTGTTACTGCATCAACTGTGTCAGCTCATCTACACCAGTATTTCAGATATGTCACATTTTCATGCCCCCCCTTTGTCAGGCTTAGTTATGCTTTGTTGCACTAAGGTGTACTGAGCATACCTCTCAACCAGCCAGATTGTTTCAGACTGTTTAGGTTTATTGCTCATATTTCCGGTCTGTTCCACAGATTCATTATTGTCCATTTTTCTGGTACATCACTGTGAGGATGTGAGGATTTCTGTCAGTAAATGCTGACATACATTTTGGTTTTTGAATGCACATTCCTATGCACATGTATGTTGATACAAATACTGTTACTGTAGCAACATTCTACATTGATACCTGCAGTAGGAATATTATGTCCCTAGTCTTGGCCCATAGTCCACCCATTTTGACAGCCTTTGTCCAGCAACAGGTGTTGATGTATGTTGATGAGGTATGACTGCACTACATCTTGTAAGTATATATATATATATATATATATATATATATATATATATATATATATATATATATATATATATATATAAAATCTGTGGTAAATACTTTTTCATACGTATCTCTCACCATGCTCATCAATTTTGTGTATATTTATATATACTAAACATGAGTGATTCCACAGTGCCTTTTTCCCTGCCATTCTATACCTGTACTGAATGATATATTTGAAAAATCAGTGGTCATTTTTGTAGCTCAGGGGGTGTAGTGGTATGTTCTCTGACTATAGTGTACAAGGTCCTGGGTCCAAGAATTGGCAGGGCTGTTTATTTTGTTGCTGGGCAGAATAGAGGCTGATGGAAACAGAGTGATTAAAGCAGCTTTAAGCAGTTGTCAGCAGGTTTGCACAGGTTTGCATAAAGCTAAGCATTCCTAAAACATAGTTAAATTAAAACTATGCTTAATCTGTGTAGGGATCGCTTAGCAACATCCAAGTTCACTTACTCCTGCTTACACCCACGCTAATTTCTTTAAATGAAAAGAAAAAGGTGGTGATAGGACAGTGGTGAAAAAAGGGGAATGCAGAAGGAAGAACAAGATGAAAGATAGCTAGGGATGTGCAAGATGGGAGTAGGAAAGGTCCATAGCTGTCCATGTCTTATACAGCAACAACTGTGTACTTTTACAAAATTTGAATGAAAATTTGGACACTACAACCACCGAGTGAGGGGTGAGGATGACAATAATGTGTTGTCAAGCCAATTGGACCAGATTACATGTATCCAGTGGACACATGTGTGAAATGGACAGCTATGTATGGGGCATAATTTTTTTGGGGAAACAGATTGCCCTTTTTTTTAAGGTGAGAGTGGGATGTTGGGGAAGGATAGTAGGTATAATTGGGGAGATAAGTTGAGTAGGAATACAGACAAGACAGACAAGACAGCAACAAGACACAGTGGGCATTACACCAGCATGCAGGTTACATTGATAGCAACAGGCCACCAATGATAGTATTTGAACAGGGAACATTAATTAGAATATATTTTAACATTTGTAGAACAATAGGACACATGTCCCAATGGTAGGTTTGGTGGAAAACATACCCATTCATTTATGTGTTTAGATTATTGGTGAAGATAAGGTGGGGGAGAGAGAGAGAGAGATGTCAATTAAGCAATGCAGATTCTTGCAGTGGTCACGGCTTTAATAATTATTGCTCTAATCGTTACTCTTCAGGTATTATTACAACAACCTATGATCTTGGGTTGGGCAGTGGTATATTTGTACACAGTGTATAATTACAGCCTTCTTATAGCTACTTTATACCTTCTCTTACCTGGAAGACCTTTGGAGGGAATTTTTTTGTTAGTACTACCTGACTGTTTCTACTCATAGGCACATAGTCAGGGTTACATATGTGCACCCATTGTGTGTGTGTGTGTGTGTGTGTGTGTGTGTGTGTGTGTGTGTGTGTGTGTGTGTGTGTGTGTGTGTGTGTGTGTGTGTGTGTGCTACTGCCATTCTATGCCTTGATTTCTATTGGTCACCCTGTTTGTTGGCAGCAGGGACCGGTAACTGTGTCAGCATGACACTTTTGAGCATTTCTTGGGGCGAACACTTGGTGTATGTACTTATCTTGCTGTCATTTGCAGCCTTGGGGTTGGACACAGTATAACTACAGCCTTCTTATAGCTACTTTATACCTCCTCTTACCTGGAAGACCCGTGGAGGAAATTTATGTTAACACTACCTGACTGTTTCTACACATATTCACAAAATCCTAGTTGAAGTTATGCATACAGCTTACTACCACTCCCAGGATTCTAACCTAGGGTTGCCACATTTTCAAATGTCCAAAGTGGGACATTTTTGTCGAAACGTATAATTTTGCAGGAGAGATATAGCCATGGCCAGTGCAAAGGATAGAACTTCACTGTTTTTCCCCAAATAAAAGTTTATTCTTGCAGAATAAGAGCTGCTTATGGTATTTCCTATAATGTTTAGGTGTTTCAGATAGAAAATAACTGTTTTATGCAACTATTAAAGAAAACTTAGCAAATATTTTTTGTCTTAAAATCTCAGGACATTTGCCATTTTTTAGATTTTTTCGCAGGACAAAACGGCCCAAAGTGGGACTGCCCTCTCAAAGAGGGACAGGTGGTAACCCTATTCGAACCGTGGCTGTTTCTGCTTAAAGTACAACAAGTTTGTGTTTCATCAGAGCAAGCTATTAAGAGACTACTGTTTTTTTTTTTTTTTTTAATGATTTCTGACTCGTTCTCTCTTTGTTGTACAATCTGACCTTGTAATTACAACATTCTTATACATACATCCTTGTGCATATCTTTTGACATAGCACAGTCTGGAAAACAGTGGTTAACACAACATTACTATTCAGATATCAGATCTTGGTGCGTGAAACATTTCATATCAGTTAATCTCGTGTCTTACAGAAGCACTAACTTTGCCAGATGATACTTGATCATTTAATGTTTTCAGAGCTATAGTTGCTATGCATAACCTGTACACATTTCAATTCATACAATACCAGAGTAAACACAGCCAGTCCAGGGTTTTTAATTTTATTGACAGGCAGTCACAGTTTTATTTATATATGACCTATATGAGACTATTACTGTAATATTGTCTGGTTTATTCAGTACAAACCATACCCATTTTTAATACTGCCAGGTGACATTCTACTTCTTTATATTTATTGAAAATTTGGACACTCAACCCCCTGAGAAAGGGGTGAGGACGACAATAATGTGTTGTCAAGTCAATTGGAATAGATTAGATGTGTCCAGTTGACACATGTGAAATGGACAGCTATGTATGGGGCATAATTTTTTGGGGGAAACAGATTGCCCTTTTTATTTAAGGTGAGAGTGGGATGTTGGGGAAGGATAGTAGGTATAATTGGGGAGGTAATGGGTAGGAATACAGACAAGACAGACAAGACAGCAGACAGTGGCAGTATATGACACGTCACACAGGGGCACTAAATTTATCAGATGAGACTTGATTGTTTAATGCTTTCAGAGCTATAGTTGCTATGCATAACCTGTACACATTTCAATTCAGAGAATACCAAAGTAAACACAGTCAGTCCAGGATTTTGAATTTTAGTGACAGTACAACTACTGTAATATTGTCTGGTTTATTCAGTACAAACCATACCCATTTTTAATACTGCCAGGTGACATTGTACTCATTTATATATTTATTTGGTATGAATACTACAAACTAGATTGTTACTCACCAGCCTTGCAATGATAGCCTTTGCAATCTGCTTGCATGGGCTTCCTGGTTTGCAGCCTGCTCAGCTGGAGTTGTAAAGAAGATAGAGAAACATATATGCATACCTATCCATCACATACACAGGCTGGACTTTGGTAAACAGTTATTGCTATGATTTATTTATTTATTTATTTATTTATTTTTTTATTTTACATTTGTTAACCGGGAGAGTCCAACTGGATACATGTCCATTTTCAGCGGAGGCCCGGGGAGAAAAGCTCCAGGTACATAACAGACATATGAACATTGTTAATGCAAAAAAGGAAGATAGTTGAGTTCTAAATACAATATAAAGATACATCACATCTTGGAAAAAAAATAGCAGCATAAAAAAAAAACATAGGTCAGTTACAAAGGCGAGGCGCCTTGTTAAAAAGCGGTTAAGGATAGTGAGGTAAGAGAAGGGTAAATGATAGTGGTTAATCAGGTTTGGAACAAGGACATTGCCAGAGAGTATTGAGATGGGGTTTAAGCTTTTTTTTTAATTGTAGAAGTGAAGGTTCTGAGGTGAGCATGGTCAGTAGGGAGTTCCACATTTTACCTACAAAGTTTGAGAATAGAGAATCCCCAGCAGAATTATTGGCTTTGGTAGTTTGAGCTAAGATCTTATTGGAGGAGCGTAAAGATTGCAAGTTAATATAGGGGTGAATGATGTTTTTCAGAGCTGGTGTTTTCTCTGGGTGATACAGTATCTGGTGAGCCATTTTGAGTTGGTTGAAATGGAGTTGGCTGGAAAACTCTAACCACCCTAGTTGCTTCAAGTTAGTGCAGTGGTGCGTTCTAAAGGTGGAATTTGTGGCAAATCTAGCTATGTGATTGTAACAAGAAGCAAGTTTGTTAAGGGTTGTCTTGTTTAGGTTTGTAAAAAGGGGGGAGGCATAGAAAAGAGTTGATAGTAGGTGTGTGCTGGCAATTGTAATTTTAGCGTGAGGAGTGAGAAAGTGTTTTACTTTATAGAGAGAGCCAAGCTTTTTATTGACGGTTTTGATGGTTAGATTGAAATGGGTGTCAAATTTAAGGGAGTTATCAATGGTAACACCTAATAGCTTTGTGTGAGCTTCTGGTGATATAGTGATTCCATTGGAGGATGTAATAGAGAAGGTGGGGGGAAGAGTCTTGTTAGTGGGTGAGAAAGTAAGTAGTTTTGTTTTGTTGGGGTTGAGAACTAGTTGACGACTTGAGAACCATTTTTCTATTAGGTTGAAGGTGTCTTGGGTTGAAGCAGTGAGGTCTGCCAGGTTGGAGGCAGTGCTGATGATAGTCGAATCATCTGCATATTGAATGCATGTGGCATGGGGGTGATTGTGGGCAGGTCATTAACAAAGATGGTGAAGAGAAGAGGACCAAGAATAGATCCTTGGGGAACTCCAAGTGTAACAGGTAGGCATGTGGATAATTTGTCCTGCCATAGAACAGCCTGTTGCCTATTGGACAGGTAGGATTGGAACCATTTCAGCGTGGAATTGCTGAGTGATAGTTTTTAATGTATGGAGGAGTTGAATGTGGTTCACCATATCAAAGGCCTTGGAGAGGTCTAAGAAAAGAGCAGATGATAGTTTATTATTGTTTCTGAAGTTATTGATGGTATTAGAAAAGGATAGTAGGGCTGATGTGGTACTGTGATTTGGCCTGAAGCCATGTTGGGAGTTGGCTAGAATTTTATTTTTGGTGAGGTGTTCCATCAGTTGTTTGTGGACACACTTTTCCATAATTTTGGCCAGGGGTGAGAGTATAGCTATAGGTCTGTAGTTGGTTAGCTCTAGTGAGCTACCACCTTTATGGAGAGGAATAATGTGGGACATTTTCCATATGGAGGGGATGAAGGCTTCTGACAAGGTACGGTTTATGATTATGGAGACGGGATAGGAAATGGCCTCAGCTGATTTTGCAGAAACTCAGCTGGGAGAAGGTCAGCTGCTAGCTTAGTGGGTTTTAGTTTTTTAAGAAGAGATGTTATAGAGGATATGGGTACTGGATCGAAGGTAAATAGATGATCTGATGTAGTTGTAGTATTCTGCTGGCATGGGTAGTGGAGTGGGCTGGTTGTTTGTTTGAACTGTGTGGCCAGGGATTGTATAGTTTCTGTGAAGAAACTATTGAATGTGTTAGCAATGTTTACAGGGCACCGTTGTTTGCAAGTTGTTGGAGTGGGGGTGGTTGCCTGGCCTTGGTGCAGGAGCTTGTTTAAGCCTGCCCAGAATTTTTGTGGATTATTAAAGTGTTTGTGTTGGAGGTGGAGGAAGAAGTTTTTTTTATCATTTAAGATCATTCTTTTAGTTTCAATTCTAAGTTGCCGGAAGGTTTGGTGGGAGTGTGGGTCTTTAGAGGTACGCCATGTGACCCACATCTTGTTTCTAGATAGGATTTTGGATTTTGTTTCCTTAGAGAGCCATGGTGCGGTTTTGGTTTTAGTTCTAATGGACCGTATTGGAGCATGGGAATCTAGAATCTTGAGGAAGGTGGTGTTGAAGTAGATAACTGCCTCTTCAAGAGGAAGAGACTTGAGTATTGTCCAGTTGTGGGCTTTAAGTTCAGTTTGAAAAATGGAGGCATTGAATTTATTATTGTTCCTGATTCTTTTTATGGTTGTAAGAAGGGGGGTGATTTTCTTGAATTTAATAACATAGGTGAGTAAGTGATCACTCATGTCCTCTGGGTGAGTACCTGCTGAGTACTGGTCAGGATCTTTATTAGTAAGGATCCAGTCCAGGATGCTGTCTTTGTTTTGGGGTTTACCTAGTCTGGTAGGAGTGGATATGAGCTGAGAAAAGCCATGTAGATTTATGCTGCTAGATGGGGAGCTAGATGAGAAGGAATTCCAATCGATGTTGAAGTCACCTAACACTATGGATTCCTGGGGGTGAGTTTGAGTTAACCAGTGGAGAAAGTCCTCTAAGGTTTTGTTATTATTGTTGCCTGGGGGATGTAAATACATGCTATATTTATGCTTTTATGTTTGTTTGGTTGAAGTTTTACAAGTAGAATTTCGGCATTGTTTGTTAGGAGGGGTTGTGGAGAGGCAAAGGAGATTTGTAATGTATTTTTGTAGAGTATGGCTACACCGCCACCTTTACAAGTTATTCGGTCTGCTCTTAGTATATCATACCCTGGTGAGATTATCTGTGTGTCTTTCGTACTTGGTTTAAGCCAGGTTTCTGCGAGACATAGTAGGTCTGGGGAACAAGTAGCTAAAAGGGCATGTAGGTTGTGAATCTTATTGTTTACACTTCTGATGTTTAGATGACAGGTCAAAAGAGAGTTAAAGGGTCTAGAGTTTAGATTGGGAAGTGGAGGGGAGGATAGGGTGGAATTAGAATTGAGTGGAGGGGAAGGGCAAGGGTTGGGGTGGATATCACCATCTGTGGCTAGTCTGTGATTCAGAGTGGTAATGAATTTGAGGGCTTTAAGTAGAAGTTTGTAGTAATGTTTATCATTTGGCCTAATATTGGTAGGTCTGATAATTATATAGCATTCAAGTTCTAACAAGGAGGGCAAGTAGGGAGTTGAGTCATGGCCTCTGTTGTTAATTATGGGGGAGGGGTTGGTTTGGTAGCCTGGGTGGTGGAAGCCTATGTAAGACCAGGTTTCATATAGGGTAGCTAGGTAAGGGACAAGTAGGAAGGGAAAAAGAGTTAGTATGATAAGCTTCCTGGGTGGTGTCATATTCCGTTTGATCTTAGAGGGCAGTAGTGAGGTACAGGAAGTTAGTGGACAGTAGGGGGAGTGGTTTGAGGTTATAAAAGTATGAGTACTGGGGGTGGGTGGGAATAGGGGGCAGGGCGGGGAGCGGAGCGAGCAAGAGCGAAGCGAGTGCTTTCATGAGCGGGTTACTAAGCCACTAGAGCCCAGGTTTCAAGATGTAACTCCTGAATAATTAACTTGCAGGTGAGTAATCTCGTCTAAACAAACATCAGGTTCAATTCCTATGTTTTGGGAGCTTGTTTTTAAAATGTTATAGCTGTTTGCCTTAGTTTTAGAGTGTGTTCTGTAGTTTAAGTGGAGTATATGCAAACAAGCTTGGATTTTTTGTTTGGGTAAGCCTAGGGAGATTCGTGCTATTGCTGAGGACCCTTAAATAATACTTTACTTTAAAGTCTATACTAAAATGACCAGATAATGACCTGTTTTGTTTTTACAGGTTGTGGGCAATAGTAGAGTATTCGCTCGAAAAGGGCGAAGTTCTTTTCTGCCTCACGCTGTGCAGGGGAAGACCTGGGAGGGATAGAGAGAGAGCTTGATTTCAGAGGCAGTCAGAAGCAGCTGTGTAGCTTAAACAACATTAGACTACCTGAGGAAACCCTAAACTATGTTAGTAAAATCTTTACATATAGCATAAATCATTATAACACATTGACCAAGTATGAATACTTATAGATGCCAGGGACATCACCCCTCTGCCATGTTTCGTGGACCCAGTGGTCCAAGAGATCCCTCTTCCTCTGCTTCAAGTCAGCATAGTGGTGCCGGACCTGCTCACCAGTCCAAGGGATGCCAGTAGCACTGGTGATATTGTGGGTGAGACTTTACCAGACCTCTGCTTTGTATTGGGAGTCCTGTAATGGTCCTGCAGCTGTCTCACATCATTGTTTTTAACAAGGATTCCTACCATGACCTTGGACTCCTGTATGCCCCAGCACTGCACCCAAAACCGAATGCCCTCTCCAACACCTGCCATACTGCTGACAGTGGGGAGCTACAATTGGTTATGTGCTGTATTCTTGCCTGTGAGGTTTAAATATGGCCAATTTCCTGCCATTTACCATGATTGGACAGTTTTGAATATGCTGAGCTAAGCTAAGCTACAGGCAAACCTGTTTAGCTAAGGTTGGCAGTTCTTAAAGGGGCAGGTTCACCTCTGCTTACCAATGGGCAAATCCACTTAGCTGGGCTACTCATTGCTTAGCATGAATATTTAAGCAATGCTTACACCCGGTTAGCATAGCTGTGCAATGCTTAGCATTTCTTATGTTTTATTTTACAGACTATCAGCTGTATGGGATGGATTCACCATTCCTGACATATTGTAATTTTTTTGTTTACCTTCCCTGACATCCCCCTATGTGCTTTCATTACATTTATTCTTGTGTGACTATACTGTATGGGGCACTTATGTTTATATGGGGGTTTCACAACTTTATTACACTGACACCTCACATCTGGATGTGTGACACTACTCTGGTTAACAAATATATGTTATTTGCTACCTAATTATTAAAATATAAGTTATGTACTGCTTTCACATGTAAAATGCTAATTGGCTTCAGTGGGGATTGAATTAGGAACGACTACTTCCAAAGCAAACACGCTAACCACTTTGCTATTTCCAATGTGTCTTGGTTTTGGTGTATATTTCTATTTAGCTGCTTGTGATGTGTAAGCTAGGCTGAACACAGCTTCACGATGTGGACACCCACTCTGCTACACTTAAACTTTATTGCGGACTGAAAAAAAAATTAAACTTTTGTGATTTATTTTCTATACATTATCTGTGGGGGGGGGGTTCAAATGGTGATGACAATGACAGGCTTTGCATTTGAGAGGTATGCTTCACAAACACTAACAGTGTCCAGCATACCTCTCAACTGTACAGATTTTCACAGAATGTCCAGATTTTTGCCTTATATTTTTGATCCATTTTTTATACAATTGTGGCTTTCTGGCGGATTAGTGGCAAAGCATTAAAGAATGCAGTTAGGAAATAATGACAGACATTTGAGTTTTACACTTCATACCCTTTGTGGACTTCATGCTAATGTGATGCCTGTAATTCTATCAACTTTATATGTTTGTGAGTGCAATATCTCACATTTGTCCATTGTTTACTATGGCTTGGTCCAGATTTCTTGTCCGGTTGACAATTAATCATGTCTAAGGGCACTCTTGTTATCTTTACATTGCCGTATGGCAATTATGGAGTGCAGGGGGCATGTGTATAGTGAGAACACTACTCTCAGACACACCCCCTATGCTCGTGCACAGAGCAGTGTCCATTTTAGAGCATGGCAGTGCGCTTTCATGAATATGCATGGCACTCTGCCGTGCTGCACAAGAACAGTCCCTTCTGTGCAAGAATAAGCTATTCCTGCACAGAGGTTTATTGAATCCTGAGGAAGGTGTCTTTTTTAACCTCTTTTTTTCCTTTTACCCACTAGGCTTGCTGATCATTGACCTCCTTTTGAGCAATCAGATTATTCATGCCCCATCTGTGGAATGAGGGCCATATGGGTGAGAGATCAAGAGATCATCATTTAGGTAGCAATCAGGTGTAGTATGGCTATTTTATTATGCCCTACAATCTCACTGCACATGCACATATGCCAAAGGAAGTGGGCATGCACTGGGCTGATCATGCTGGATGCCACTCCCTTCAGTGAAAGCTAGTGCAAGCAAGCTACCCTACCCTTTATCCTTAAGTATCAGTGATATTTTTCCTCAGTCTTCTAATAGGAAATCACTCTACCCTGTGTGGTCCACAAATGCCTGAACCAACGTCTCTGTAATGCCAGTGGGACACCTTGTGTGAGTGTGTGTGTGTGTGTGTGTGTGTGTGTGTGTGTGTGTGTGTGTGTGTGTGTGTGTGTGTGTGTGTGTGTGTGTGTGTGTGTGTGTGTGTGTGTGTGTGTGTGTGTGTGTGTGTGTGTGTGTGTGTGTGTGTGTGTGTGTGTGTGTGTGTGAGTGTGTGTGTGTGTGTGTGTGTGTGTGTGTGTGTGTCTGTGTGTGTGTGTGTTTGTGGCTGCTTTTGAATATGTGAAGGTGTATGGGTGGAACTGACTGCCATACCTCTCAACTGCCCTAAGACTAATGATCAAAGCCTGTAATAGAGGAGTGTGGGACACTGAACACCAAGGACACTTTTAAAATATTACTCTATCTCACTTAGAAATTTAACAGAACAACAGGTTCTGCATCAAAAAACATTTTGTAAACAATAAAAAGTATGAAATACAAAGGGAAAGGGCAAATATAAAAGGCAATATCAGGAACGTTCTCTACAACTGAAAGGTATGGAGGTGTGTCCATATACGTGTGTATGCATGTGTGTGTGTGTGTGTGTGTGTGTGTGTGTGTGTGTGTGTGTGTGTGTGTGTGTGTGTGTGTGTGTGTGTGTGTGTGTTTATTTGTCTGCATCTAAATGCACGCATAGAGGTGTGCCTGTGCAAAAATTATGCATGGTTACTAGAGGGAAATGCTTAGTAGCACTAGCATCAACACCATGGCTTTCAGAGAGATGCAAATTAGCCAATAATGAAGTCTTTCTTCATTGATATTAATTATGTCTCTGAATCACATTTAATGTGATTATGAACACTGCCCATTTTAGCTGCAGCAGTGTAAGCAAGCACAGGAAAAATTCTCTGATCCCCAGCCAATGAACTTTCTACCAGAGTGACTACTTCTCTTCGGGGTACTAATTCTACCTATCCTACAGGTTGGATCAACTGTACCATATGTGAGATCGAGGAAAAGTGGGGATCAGAGAGTTTGCCCTTTCCCTACTATAGAACAATCTTGGAGTCCGAACATATACAATTAGCAGTCCAGTGTTTGTCGATCTTGATGCTTTCAATTATATGAGTTATGGCTAGGTGTCATATACTCATATATATATATATATATATATATATATATATATATATATGTATATATATAGATACAGAGAGAGAGAGAGAGAGAGAGCAGAAAGAAGGGACATAAAACTAGTATTATTTCCTTCCACACCTATATTATTGAGCACAAAACAAAAGAGACTGCAAGCTCTGTTCCAGAAAAAAATATGTATTTATTTATGTATGCACTTATTTATTTATTTTGGGGGGGGGTTAGTGGATACATTTAATAAAGAAATACAAATGTGCAAATCTTTGTAGTGGCACAATGTTTTTTGTCTAGAAAGTACAAAGGCAATCAGAATTCCAAAAGGAAAGAGGTTCAATAAATTTCCAAATTAACTTACAGAAAAGTTAGACTTGAATTTGGAATTAGTTGCTTTCTTTGAGAAGATGGGTGACAAAGTTAAGTCAAATTCTTTTACACCCACAATGAGAAACAGATAAGTGATTTAATCACAATACTGGTAAATTGAAATAAATGCATCAGTATCATTTTGAGTTCCAGTCCTTCCAATCCAATTACAATGACATTTTTAAATTGAACCAGATGGATAGGATATTACTGAGAAAAAGTAAGAAATATGTAAGAGACGTGAACATTTTCGAAACTGATAAATGTGGATAACTAATACATCTGACAATCACAGACTAAACTGGACCGAGATAATAATAGCTGCTTATTGACCTTCAGTTAGTGTGACAGATGCAGACACAGCTCATCAGACAGACAGATCATGCAAAACAGTAGGTAAAGTTAGAAATGAACACCCTATACAGGAATATGTCTTCTGGAAGTTTCTCAGGTATGCAGATGCAAAGGAATAGAAAAACAAAAACAAAATGAGAACAATGAAGGCCCACAGCACCGGAACACAAATTGGAAGATGTAAAGTTTTTTTTTTTTTTTTTTTTTTTTTTTGAGCAAGCCACTCCCAAAACAGGATCACTCATTAAAAGATATGAGGAAGTGTAACGTCAGATGCATAGGCAGATGCCAGTCTGAGAGATACAACTAGTTCCCAACAAGGACAGTAGTCTCAAGGCATTAAACATTACTAATTTAATTTAAATGAGCAACATCAGCTTTGCTAAAGAAAGTTGTCTCCTTACATATCAGCAAAAATAGCTTGTTCATTTTTGGTTTGATAATACTGCAGACCTAAAACTGTTTTAAAAAAGCAGATTTCATATTTTATGCTGAAAGAATTGCAAATTTGTTCACAAATTTGTTGAGCCTATGCTAAAGGAAAAAGTGTCTTTAACCATCCATTATATCAAATAATAGCTACATTTTAAAGTAATTATGCGTCAGAGATAAGAGCTTTGTTTCAAAAGAAAGCCTCGCAGATTTAAATATTATAACATTTGCCAAAGATTCTAGTGCTCTTGAAGTGTTAAGGATAAACAATATATAGTGTCAGAATAATTAAGGCTTATAAATATAGAGGTGTTTTCATAGATAATGTGGATTATTTAAACAGGATATAATCACCATAGATACTAAAGGGTGCACTTATATCAGTCTGTATAACATTAACATTAACAAAGCATATACAATAGGTGATAATGTTGTTAGACTTTCTCATTAACTAGCAAATTACTTTGGAAATTTAGGAATTGTTTACAATTAACCAGCCTATTATTCCTAAGATTAACAGGTTTTCCACAGATTCATCTAATGGGACCATTTATTTCAGCCAGAGGTTCTAAGACACAGCTCCTCAAAGCATATATGGACAAATGTTTAATTATAATACACAGTCTTCCCATTCTTACTTATTAGATTCCTTTTACAACAACTAAGAGCACTGGATTTTCTATGTGGCTTTTTTTTCCTTGGCCCATAAGAATAAAAAAATATCTTTATAAGGTGATATCTCACAATGTGGGACTGGACATGTTGAGAATATTTCACATGTACTCCAATAATAGCAAGACTTAATTACTTTGTTGCTATAAGAATCCTGCTGGAACTTACCTTGGAAAATTGTTTCTTTGTTTTTAACACTAGATACTGTTATCAGATTAGAGGTGTGACAGCAGGGAGCTACTATAACTTTCTCTTATGTAAATTTTGTCCTTATTCAGTGGTTGAGACTGTATTTGATAGAGAGAATTTCATATTACTGTTGCTTTATCAATGGTGTGTTTATAGTATAGATAGAAGTACCAATTAAGAACTCTGCTGCTAATGGTTCTGATATTAGTGAAGGTGATGCTATAAATATGAGAAGTCACCATTCTAAGGGTACTGAGACTGTTAGGCAAGTGACTAACAATGAAATAAACTAGGTACATTCCAATGCATGTATTGCTCATGCCTTGATTTCTCCACGTGATGTGAATAATGCTAATGCAGAAAATAATATGTTTTTGAATCTCCCTCCTTCCAAAGGTAATACTGACACTTTGACATCGACCAACCAGTCTTTTTTACACCTGAACATGTGAATATAGTCAGACTGGAAGCAAGAGGGCATTCCAGGAGCAGGAACTGATTTGCAAGGAAATGACTGCAGCTACAAGGGCAGTTGGAGCTAGGTCCTTCTGTCAGCCCCAAAATTCCAAGACCTGATTATTAATATCTCCTCAGTGGAACTGACTGCTACAGAGAAAGAGGTACTGAACTTAGGACTTTTGTTTGTACCAGCAATGAGAGCAAATGTTTTTGATGTTCTATTAGACTTGAAGCTGTTTGTACAGGGTCTATGACAATGGATCGAATTGGTAAAATATCAAATGGCTGTAACACCAAAAATGCCATTCATAGTACAGTGAAAATCATCAAATATGCCCTTTCCTCACTGTAGTGTGATCTCAGAGTTGGTATATATATTTAATTGGGGGTGTGAGGGGTGCAGCCCCCCACAAAATGGATTTCTATGAATGGCATTTTTGGTGTTACAGACGTTCGATATTTTACCTATTTAATCCATTGTCATAGACCCTTTGTACATAATTTGACATTGAGCTTGATGTTTGGTAGAAATTAATATGTACCTCACTTGAAAAAAACCTAGTCAGTTTGTGCCTCCAAATCCACCTTTAGTTGAAACTCTCCAAAAGCAGCAATAAAGGAAATGAGTCTATAAACCAAAGAAATTTGCAGGCTCCAAATAGAAAAACACCAATTTATTGTAGAACAGATACAGATAAACTCCAGTTAGCACTTTTGTCTCTCTCCATTTACATGGAGACTTCTTCAGACTGAATTATCCAGACAAATCCAAACTTTTAAATAGTATAAACATCACATGATCTTATTAGTCACATGACCATTGTAAAAAAGCATATGTTAAAAATCCATAGCTAAAAAACACAAACACTTGCACTTACTCTAAAACATTCTACTAGTGTTTAGTCCTTTCCTTTTAGGATACATCACAGATTCTTCTCTGTTATTCAGCCCTGGTGGAAAGCAGGCATTAAGCCTTACTTGCCAACAGTATTCAAGCCAGCCCAGCTCTTCATCAATATTTACAATATTCAAACTGTTGGAAAGTGCTTCTAAAACTATAAATTTAAACTCAACCTTACACTTTTTCACTTTATAGTGTTTACTCCATGCATTCTTATCATCCCCAGATTAAATAGCATACTTGTGCTCATAAATACTTCTATTTAATTTGTGGGTAGTTCTTCCCACATAGAAGTTATTACATTCTACACAAAAACTCTAATACACAACATTTTTGGATTTACAACTGTATAACTCTGACGTTTTAATTGTTTTTCCTCCAATCACCACTTCATTAGAATCTGTAAAAATGTACTTATACTTATTACAATTGTGGCATTTAATCATGCCACATTTTTGTTTATTTTCTTTAGATCTTTTCAGTTTGCCTTGAAAATAGTTTTTATAATTTCTAGCTTTCTTCTGGGTAAATTTGGGGTAACTCCCTAATTTTATTAAGTAGTTCATTATTTACTATAAATAAAGCCCAATTCCTATTTTTAACTTTTTAATAGCTTGTGAATCCACACTATTTTGAATAGCCATAGATGTCCCGTATCTAAAAGGGGGCCTACATTCTCCATTTTCTTCTTTATTTTGTCTTACTTCAACTTCTTTATCCAACAGTTTTTTACCTCTAAATTAGGATACCCTCTTTTTATAACTTTATCACAAAAAAGATTTGCTTCTTCCAAGAAATCTACTTCTTTCTTCGTTAATCTGTTTATTCTTGAAAGCTGTCCTTTTACTATATTCATTTTAGTTTTACTGGGGGTGTATACTAGAAAAATGCAAGTACATATTATTCTGTACTTCTTTTTAAAATATTCTAGATGCCAACCTGTTATTTTCCTTATAAACAACCAAATCCATAAAACTAATCTCCTTATTATTAACATAGTGGGTAAACTTCAAATAGGTGCATATATTATTAATATATAATAGGATCTCTTCTAGTACTTCCTTGGTCCCTCTCCACACCAAAAAAAAATCATAAATAAATCTCAACATTGACATAATATTATTTTGTACTTACTTTCTAAAACATGCATAGTTTCCCATCCATGCATTAAAAAATTGGTGTAACTAGGGGCTAGCGCTGCCCCCATTGCTATCCCATTAACTTGAACATATATATCATCGTAAAAAGACATAAAGTTATAGTTAAGCACAATGTCTATTATTTCCATTAATAGCCTCACTGTGCTAGAAGAAAACAACCTATTACGTAATAATTCCATCCTTACAATATCCATTCCTTCTTCCTTGGGTATCATCATGTGCAGAGACTTTATATCAAGAGTAACAAGCAAATCTTCTTCGTTAACAACCAGTTCATTTATCTTTTTTTAAA
Organism: Protopterus annectens; assembly: GCF_019279795.1. NCBI lineage: Eukaryota > Metazoa > Chordata > Ceratodontiformes > Protopteridae > Protopterus > Protopterus annectens. Next base: position 69,649,070 of record NC_056726.1, on the reverse strand, counting down.
AATTCAAAACTATCTTTAATGTAGGTTGAGTTTAGTGGAATAACTTTTTGAAGATGTCTGTCCACAAAAAACAATATCCATTCAGTTTTGCTGTTAGCACTGGATGCAATAGACCTTAACAGGGGTTCATCCAAGTCCTTATGGATCTTGGATATTTCAAAGATTTTACTAATTTTAGGATTAACATTTAAGAGTTTTTTTTCCTTGTTCTCTCATCTATCATTCCAGTAATCAACCATTCCGTTAAACAAGAATCAAAGCTATATCCTCTTTTTACCTCACCCATTGTAACTTTTTTTTATAATAATTTACATCAGATAGTAAGGCCTTCATTTTGGTTTCATAAACAATTCTATTCAGTGCTACAAGTGATACATCTTTATCCGCCTTAAAAAACAAAATGTCATTGTTTTTAATTAAATTGTCAAACACATTTTTGTTTCATTTCTAGACAGATTATAATATTTAAATTCAGTTTTATCTAATATATCTATAATCTGAGTTTCACATATATTTAAAAACATTTCCAAATCCTTATGCAATGGAGGGTTATAACAGCTAGGCTTATAAAACTGTAAATTTGCATACTTTTTTTTACCAAACATTATATCAAAATTTAAAAGTCTAACATAGTCCCTTAAATCATTGATAATTTGCAATTTGTCTGCTCTGGGCTGGAGCAAAATTCCAATCCTTGCTCAGCACAATACATTCTTCATTTGTCAAGCAATAGCTGGACAAATTTACTTTTTTAAAGTTATCAGTACCTAATTTTTTCGATACTGCTTTTTCTGGTTCCAGTTATTCCATTTCGGCCCCTTCTTGACAAAGTTGTTTTTTGAAGGCCTTCTATAATTGATCATATTGGCATTACTGCCACTCGCTGTAACTTGGGCCCATGACCTTCCATCACTATTAATCCGTTGGTATACATCCACTCCCTGTTGACTATTTCTTACAGTTGTTTGCTGCAATGAAGCAGGACCAGCTATCACTTTCTCGCCCATTTGAAATTCACCATTAGATGTGGCGTTTGCTCCTTGGTGAAGTATATTAGGCTCACCAAGGCTTTTTCACTGTTGTTACAGTTTCTTTCACTTTCTGCTGCCTTGGTCGCCTTTTCCGAATGCAAATGCTCTGATCTTCTCAATGAGTTGGTCTCCATTGACGCAACACTAATATCTTGTGTCACCATCTCTTGGTGCGGTTCTTTTTGCAATTGCAAACTATAAGCAGAAGCCACATCCCCAGCATAATCCATCCAATCTCTCTCATATTTCTTTATTTAACTTTTGATCAATGAAATATTGAGCTTTTCAAGATTATCACATATGACAAGCATTTTACTGTTAAAATTAACCAAGGAAGTATTCTCCTTTAATTTAACAAAGTTGACACGGACATTTTTGGATAACTCAGTCATTTTTGTTGCATTATAGCCATTTAACACTTCCATATATTGCCAGCCTGCCTTTTGATTTATTTCTAGCCATTTATCAACCAGATCTTTGGGTAAATTCTCACCCGCTGGTAAGTTCAATACTCTCAGTCTCTTAGGAACCCTTTGAACCTTAAGGCAATTTTCAAAGAAGATATTGTCCCATTGTAAATGTTTTAAGTGAGCTAAATCTTTTTCTAATTCAGCAAACCTTTCGTTATGGCTAGAAAACACTGTTGCAGGTAATTCTTGCTCACCGGTGTTTATAAATGGATTAGCTGGCGCCGTTAAACAGTTTTTCAATGCCTCCTCACTCAAAGACAACCTACTTCTCCTGTTCTTTCCAAAATTCAAGTTTGAAGTACCTTCATTACTCGTAATGAAGGAACTCAAGGGTATATCATTTAAAACACATCCTGCCGATACTGTAGCAAAGCCCGCACTGAGATTCACATGGTTATCCATCAGGAGCCAGCTGCAACACACAAACAAAACTCTGCAAAAGCAACAATAAATGAAATGAGTCGAAAAAACAAAGAAATTTGCAAGCTCCAAATAGAAAAACAATTTCTTGTAGAACAGGTACAGATAAACTCCAGTTAGCGCTTTCTTCTCTCTCAATTTACACTGAGACTTCTTCAGACTGACTTATCCAAACAAATACAAATTTTTAAATAGTACAAAAATCACATGCTCTTATTAGTCACATGACCACTGTAAAAAGAACATGTTAAAAATCCATAGCTAAAAACACAAACACCTGCACTTAATCTAAAACACTCTACTAGTGTTTCAGTCCTTTCCTTTTAGGATACATCACAAATTCTTCTCTGTTATTCAGCCCTGGTGGAAAGCAGGCATTAAGCCTTACTTGCCAACAGTATCCAAGCCAGCCCAGCTCTTCCTCAATATTTACAATATTCAAACTGTTGGAAAGTGATTCTAAAACTATAAATTTAAACTCAACCTTACACTTTTTCACTTTATATTGTTTACTCCATGTATTTTTATCATCCCCAGATTGAATAACATACTTGTGCTCATAAATATTTCTATTTAATTTGCGGGTAGTTCTTTCCACATAGAAAGAATTACATTTTACACAAAAACTCAAATACACAACATTTTTAGATTTACAACTGTATAACCCTGACATTTTAATAATCATTTCTACCAAACATCAAGCTCAATGTCATATTACGTACAAAGGGTCTATGACAACAGATTGAATAGGTAAAATATTGAAAGGCTGTAATACCAAAAATGCCGTTCATAGAAATCTGTCTTCTGAAATCGCAGTGCAGTGAAAATCGGCAAATTTGCCTTTTCCTCACTGTAGTGTGATCTCAGAGTTGGTAAATATATATATATATATATATATATATATATATATATATATATATATATATATACACATTTAGTGGGGGTGTGGGGGTGCAACCCCCCCACAAAATGAATTACTATGAACGGCATTTTTGGTATTACAGGCGTTCGATATTTTACCTATTTTATCTGTTGTCATAGGCCCTTTGTACGTAATGTGACACTGAACTTGATGTTTGGTAGAAATTAATATGTACCTCACTTGAGAAACCTAATCAGTTTGTGCCTCCAAATCCACATTTAGCTGAAGCATTTTCAAGACGTTGTGAAGATGATATATATCAGTTGTTTACTGAGCGGCATACCATGCCATTGGTAGAATCTCCTTGTGTTCTGACTGAAAAGTGCTTCTCAAACAATCTGGAAATATAGCGCTGATAAGTTTATGTTTTGGCACTTTTTAACTTTTTAGAGTTTTGCACTGTCTTAATTTTTGCTTGACTGAATTATTTATATATTTGCTGGTATTGTTTTTGGTGTTCTGATCTATTCTGAAACTGGTTTTCTCCCTCCCCCACCCCCCATTTCCTTTGGTGTTGTTATAGTTGGTGGCTTTGCAGTTGCCTGCCTCTACTGTAAATTTGACACTCCCAATCTAGTGTCATTAGCTCATTCTGCCTATTACAGAGAGAACATTTGAAAAGGCCACTACACTTAGGTTCTTAACCTTGAATTATCTTCTGCTTCTCCTCTCTCCCTTTCCACTTTACTAAAAAAAAAAAAAAAAAAAAAACTTTGCTAGAATCTCCTTGTGTTCTAACTGAGTGTGCTTCTCAGCTGATACTTTTTAACTGTTCAGAGTTCAATAAAACAACTGAATTCAGTTCAGAATACATTTTGAATAAATTGCATTTATTTAAACTGTATTTGCTTTAATACTGTGACCCACTCAAGTGTAGTAGCTTGCACTGCACTTTTGTTTTTAGTGCTGTTTTAGCTGCATTCTGAAAAAAAAATTGAAGCCTGTTTCCTGCCTTTCCTGTAACTAGTCTAATCCTGATAAAGATTTGCTGCATCCAAGACTGTTTGTAAGCTTGTGAGCCCCCCAAGCCTTTCTGTGTTGGAGATAAGCCTTCTAGCTTATCAGTGGGAGTGGTAAGCCCTAGGTAGCCTGTCTACTACAAGAGCAGTGGTTTATGGCCCAGAAATTGTAGTTTATTGATGATTTGGGCAGTTTTTCCATCTCTTTCAGCTTTCTGGTTTAAAAGCCTGCATGTGTGTGTGTGTCCCACCTTTTCTGTAACTAGTCTAATCCAAATGCAGATTTGCTGTATCCAGGACTGTTTGTAAGCTTCTGAGCCACCCAAGCATTTCTGTGTTGGAGGGAAGCCTTCTAGCTTATCAGTGGGAGTGGTAAGCACTAGGTAGCCTATCTACCACAAGAAGAGTGGTTTCTGGCCAATAAATTATAGCTTATTGAGTGTTGGGCAGTTTTTTCCATCTCTTATGACTTCCCGGTTTAAAAGCCCACACGTGTGTTTGTTTCTCAGCTTTACTTAAACTAATCTAGTACTGTTTTTAAGGTTCTGAGCTCCCCAAGCATCTCTGTGTTGGAGTGAAGCCTTCTAGCTTGTCAGTGGGAGTGGTAAGCACTAGGTAGCTTATCTACCTCAAGAAGAGTCAAGAAGAGCGATTTCTGGCCCAGAAATTGAAGTTTATTGGCCATTTGGGCAGTTTTTACATCTCTTTCAACTTTCTGGTTTAAACGCTCATGTTTGTGCTTTTCCCACCTTTCCTGTGACTAGTCTAGTCCAGATACAGATTTGCTGTATCCAGGACAGTTTGTAAGCTTCTGAGCGGTGCAAAAGTCTGCTCTTCCATTTTTCCCTTAGATCTCCTATTTCTCTCCTATCCTGCACTTTTATTAGCTTATTAGTCTACCACTTTACCAGACTTCTTGTACAAATACTGTAGCACACAAAACTGCTACCAGCACTAAACGTTCTACAAGGAAACAGCTCCAGTACTTATTATTAATGCCTATCCCTCCAGGCATGTCTAAAAGTCAGTTCCCTGTGCTTTCTCCTATTAACCTGGTGAACTTGGGCATCCTGAGGCAATGTAACAACTGCCTCATGTACACTGACATCCCTCTCCTCTTACCTCCCAACTCTCAGACTTGCGAGAGATGCATTTATATATCCAAATAGTAAGTCATGCAATTTCCACCCAAGACTGAAATTTATTTATTTATTATTTTATTTATTTTACATTTGTTAACCGGGCTGGTCTAACTGGATACATATCCGTTTTCAGTAGAGGCCCGAGGAGAAAAGCTCCAATACACAATAGAAGTACATATTTAAATTGTAAGATTCAAAGTATTGTTACAACAAGAGAATGCAGCTTACATATGCAGGAATGAAATTTTACATAGATGTTATATAAGACTAAAGGACAGACAGGAAATTATACACAGAACATTGATTTCGTTAAAGATACTGAAAAATAGACTGAAATCAGAGATTTTCCTTATTACTAAAAGGAAAGAGAAATTTTAGTGATCTGCAATTAGGGAAATGGGCTAGGGAAGTGGACCTAGAAGTAATGAGATATGTAGTTAGCAAATAGCTGGTCAAGAGGAGAAGGTCAACACTTGCACCACACCACATGGAACACATAGCCCTCCAGAACACACACCAGCACTGCCTTCACATACAAACATGAACCACACACCCACCTTTGCAGAGGCTCTCAATAAAAATCTACCCAAACAGCAGAAACCTCCAAGGCAGAAATGCACTTGACCAGCACAACACAACACTAATCACAAGACACATAACTATCCTAAACAGTGTTGCACTCAACCCAAGCTCCTAAGACAAAACAGCATGCCCAACATACTAGTCATAGGTGACTCAATAGTGAGGAAAACTGATGTCCCACTCACTAGGTTGAATAAGGAGAAAATTACAGTCAGCTGCCTTTCAGGCACCAGGATCTACCACATAACACACTTACTCAAGTCCCTCAACAACAGGTACAAATATGACTCTGTCATTGTACATGTGGGTGTGAATGACCTGAGATGTACTTCCCTCAACTACATGAAAAGATACATGGAGGAGCTCTCAGATTATGTAGCCCAAGTGGGTATGACCCTAGTCCTGTGCAGCATCATACCGTCACCCAGATTGATACCACAGTACAAGCAGAAAATGATTGATTTCAACAACTGGCTAAGTTTCTGGTGTCATTCTAAGGGGATCCAGTATCTGTCTGCCTGGGATGACATGACTGACAGACATCAATGCTTTGCGAGAGATGGCCTGCATCTGTCACCACTGGGCTTTTGGATACTGGCCAAGGCTCTTGCCACCCCATATAGTGCCTTTTTTATGTGGTGTTCCAAAGACCAAATTACCACCATAACAGCTACAAACAAATGCAATCTGAGGGTCATGCTGACCAACACTAGAAGTCTAAACCTCTCAGAGCTTCAAACAGTGACCCAAACTGCTTTCTCCACCACTGAAAACTGGATGTTCCAAAACCACCTCTTGCTAAATGCCAACAAATCCAAAAAACAGAGGTGGCTAACTTCACGGCAACCATGCAAATGGAGAATAGTTGCATGACTGCTGAATCATCTTCCCATCTTGATAAAACTTCGTTCCAAATTATTAGCCAAAACAACTCTACTATAGAGGTTGTTCCCTTCGCTAAACTACTTGGAGTTACTATTGACGAGCACCTAAAATTCGACACTCACATCCAGCAAATATATATCTGCTATACAGAAACATCCACTTTCTCTCTCCTTCCACCAGACAAACTCTTGCCACTATCTATCTACTCCCCTCACTAATGTATGGCACTGCTCTACTAACAAACATATCTGCCTCTCTCTCCTCCAGACTGGAAGTCTGTTATAATAAGATTTCTAAATTTGCAACCAAAGACAAATTCTTCTCCCATCATTGTACTGCCCTTCATTTGTTAAATTGGCTTGAACTCTCCAACCCTCTAGACTATTTAAAATTACTACAGCCCATAGACTAATGTTTCAACCTACTAAGTGCCCAGCGCTAACCAACATCCTTCAACCTTACACCCCTCAGAGAACTCTAAGATCTACTTACCAAAACCTAATCACTGTCGCAAACCCAATCATCCTGCTGGTCAGCTCCTGCTATCCTTTTCCTTAGCTAAAAAATGGAATTCTCTTCCTTCCTATCTAAGGACCTGTGAAAACTTTGAAAACTTTAAAACTCATCTACATTCCTACCTTTACTCTAACAGGAAATGCAACTGCACTCTCCCCACCTAGCCTAATAATCAATCCACCCCTTAAACTCCTGACTAATTCTGAGTACACACTGACATATATCTACATATTGTAAATAACTTACAAGCTAACCTAACATATATGTATATGTTGTAAATAACATGCAAGCTAACGTAATATATATGTACATATTGTAAATAACATAATAACCCATACCACCTTTTTTTCTCTCTTTTCCTTCCAAGTCTTTATTCTCCATATCAGTTAAGTTACCACTGCCATCCTAAATATTTAGATACTATGTAACCAAAGAATTTATTCCTGTTCTCTAGCATGAAATGAAATTGTAGTTGTGTCTTCTTTACTATGATTGTATATGTAACTAAACTATGTAATGCGGAGCTTTTCTCCTGGGCCTTCACTGAAAACGGGCTCCCTGAGCCCAGTGGACCTCCCCGGTCATCAAACTGGAAATAAATAAATAAAATAAATAAATCTCAAAATGCATTCGCTTGAAGCACTCCTTAAAATGGAGAACATCAACATTTGTGCTGTAACAGAGACCTGGCTCAAGGCAGCAGAAAGCATCCCTGCAGTACCAGGCTATAACTCATTCCACATCTTTCAGCCCCAAAACTTGGACCAAAGCTCCAAAGGTGGCGGTGTTTCCATATTCATAAAGGATGTGCACACCTCTAGACTGGTAGCCCAACATAGCACATCTGAGATACTTCAGGTGCAGCTAACATTGGGTAAGACAGCAATTCAGGTCGTAGCCTGTTATAGGTCCCCATCTAGGTCCCAAGACTCACACTCCATGTTCCTAAGCACACTGGAGAATATTAGGGTCCATCCTAACACTCTCATACTGGGCGACTTCAACTACCCCTCTATTAACCGGGAAAACTACTCATGTACCAATACACTTGCCCAACAATTCCTGGAATTCATTAATTTCAACGCTCTGGAGCAGATCATTCTTACCCCCACTAGAGGTAGCAACATCCTTGACCTGGTTTTTACTAACATGGGTGGCTGCTGCTCTGCACCAGTAGTCAACACCTCCCTGGTTAAATCTGACCACAAACTAATCACCTTGAAAATCCACATCCCTTCCACCCACCCCCCACAAGGATAACCACCATAAAAGACTTCTCCAAAGCTAACTTTGGGCTCCTAAAAACAGAGGTGGCTAACTTCATGGCAACCATGCAAATGGAGAATAGATGCATGACTGCTGAATCATACAGCAATGTACTGTATGGACACATACACAGATGCATGGATCTTGCCATAAACAATAGAACCAAGACACTCTCCTCCAAAAAAAGGAAGCCAATCTGGTGGTCCCCTGCCATAAACAAACTGTACAACAGAAAGAGGAAGCTGATGCAGAATAAGGTGAAGTCCCAAGACTGGAAAAACTCCCTTATCAGCCTCAATAAAAAGTTGAGATCTATCATAAAATCCTCTAAAGTTATCTATGAAAACAGAATTATATCAGATAGTAAAGAGAACCACAAGGCCTTCTATAGTTATGTAAAGCATTTCCACAGCAACACCCAGATTTGCTCTGAGCTACTGCACAATGGTACCTCCTATACCGAGCCAACTGATATTGCCAATATACTGCCTGACAGAGTCAGTGCCAGCTTTACCCCTCTCCCCCAAAAGGACCAATCACGATACCAGTACATTGTCAGACACCCAGTATTACTGCTCCACAGGTTAAAACAGCACTATCCAAGGCCAAGAATACAGCTTACATGAGACCTGACAATATCCCTGTCAGTGTTCTACATGAACTACAGAGTGAACTGGCACCTCACCTGTGTGCCCTGCTCAATCACAGCCTCACCTCAAGCTCTGTCCCTACTAAATGGTGCACTGCTACAGTCATCCCTCTCCACAAAAGATGAGTGTCTACAGACCCTGGGAACTATCACCCCATTAGCCTGATGAGTCTGATATGCAAAGCTATGGAATGCATCATCATGAATCTAATAAACAAGGATAAAAGAAATCTCCAAACTCTGCATCCCACACAGGTTTTGTGAAGGGTAGATCTTGCCTGCTCAACTTGGTTGACTTCTTTGTGTCAGTCACCAGAGCTGTGGATGAAGACAAGGTGGTTCATACAGTCTACCTTGATCTGGCCAAGGCATTTGATACCATTCCCCACTCAGGAATCATAGAAAAACTCACTAAGCTAGGCATCAACCCCTTTATCATTAGGTGGGCTACAAACTGGCTCACAGATAGAACCCACAGTGTGAAAGTAGCTGTCTCCAAGTCAGACCACCGACCAGTCATGAGTGGAGTCCCACAGGGTTTGATCCTGGGTCCTCTCCTGTTTGATATCAACTTCTCTGAGGTCCAGGCCAACATGAAGGGTCTCTGGATGATAAAGTTTGCAGATGACTGCAAGTTGGGAGCTATTATTAACTCTCCAAGTGATGTTGACATCCTACAGAAAGGCTTCCCTGACACCAATGACCAGTGTCAGAACCATGGCCTTAAGCTCAATGCCAAAAAAATGTGTCATCATCCCCCTAGAGAAAAACCCAGTTCCCATGAACTACCACATCGATGGTAGTCCACTGAACACAGAAGGTGTTATAAGAGTTCTGGGAACACAGGTAGACAGCAACCTCTCTTTTGACCACCACATTGCCACTGTGGTCAGAATGTCCTTCTATGTGGCACATCTCATTACTAAGGGCTTTGCATCCAGGAATAAAGAGGCCATTGTCTCCCTCTACTCTTCCCTCATTAGGCCAATAATCAAGTACAATGCCCCATTTTGCATGTACCTCACTAGACACCTGCAACAACTGGAGAGGCCACAAAAGTACCTCACAAAGAGGATCCTAGGCCTTAAACACTTGTCCTCTATGGACAGACTAAAAAAACTCCAACTATTCTGTCTCATATCACCTCCTTAAATGTGATCTCTGATTGACTTACAAAACCATTTCTGACCCAGCTCTGTTATAAATGCTACATCTAAAGAAATCCCAATCCCTCCACACTACATGCTTCAGGGACCTCAACCTCATTACCACAATCAAGAGAACATGTTGGAGTGACAGGTTTATAACCCAGAGACTGTCCAAGCTATGGAACAGACTTCCCATGCATATCAAGCAGAGCACCTCAGTGGCCCTCTTCAAGAGAAGTCTTGATGAGTGGATGGGAAATAGAAAATTCACCCCAGGGATCGCTCTTGTGGCTCTACTCAAAAGAGGCACTGGGAACTAAGGCCAGTTGGCATGATGCCAGGTAATCCTATGGGCTAGACTTGTAAAGGCTCCAGGGCAATTAGCCTAGTACAAACCTAGGAACCTATGAATCTATGAACAGAGAAATTAATATTTTAATCTTAACAGAGCACAATTTCATACTCTGAATAAGTTAATTCAGCGGAATGATATTTATATGCATCCCATTGACAAAGGAGATAGGATTGTTGTTATGAACACCACTGACTATGTAAGTGCTATGATGAATATGTTATCTGACTCAGCTGCATATTATAAATGTGCTAGAAGTGAGGTAGATTGTTTGTTTGATAGACTTAATGCTCTGTTCCATGACATGTTTATAGAAGGGTCTATTACAAAAGAACTGATGGATTATTTTAGAGTTGAGCATCCTCTGTTACCAACAATTTATGGACTCTTGAAAGCTCATAAAACTTTATCTAATCCCTCCATGAGACCTATTGTGTATAGGAGAGGTTGGGCAATGAAACCCCTTTCAATATATGCAGACAAATATTTATGTCCTATTGCAGAGATAGTTGACTATGTACTGATGGACACTGAGCATTTTTTAAACAGACTCACTCAATGGTCTGTGGAGTATATTTCAACTGTTTTTTTTTTTTGTGACAATGGATGACGTCTCTCTATTTACCATTATTCTGAATGTAGATTATGTGAAGCAGGTTCAACCACTAAATATCACCAGAAAACTGATGCAAACATGTGGAGAACCTGCAAACCCCAGACAGACAGAGTGCCAGAAGATAGAACTGAACACCAGACCCTGTAGCGATGAGGGAAGATCTTTCCAGTGATCCACCATACTGCCTAGTTGTCTGTTTCAAGGGACATCCTTAACATTTATTTTGAGGTACCAGTCTCCCCAGTGTCTGACCCCCAACTATCTGATTTGTATGATTTTTCTGGGTTTCTATTGGAACATCGAATTTTCAATTTTTTGAATCACCAAAGGTCGACCTTTAAGGATCGAACAATTGAAAATTCGAACTGTTGAAAATAAACATAAAAAAAAAGTAAAGGGTGTAGGCAGGGGGGCAAGCCCCCCTGCAACTCCCACGTGGGGGACTGCACCCACCACAACCCCTGCTACTTAAATATACCAACTAGTGTAGGAAAGGGAAATCTTCCCTTTCCACACAGTAGTTCCTTAAAGTGCGATCTTGAAGTTGGTAAGTAGCGGGGTGTGTGGAGGGCTTGGACCCCATGTGGGGGGTGCAAGGGGGCTTTCCCCCCCTGCTTTCACCCATCAGGGTACATTTCTTTTATTTATTTTTAATTTTGAAGTTACGGAATTTTGATCATATGGTGTCGACCATATGGTATTCAATGTTCCATAACTTCGATTTTGTAATAGGTAACCGATTTTTCCATCTGTGATGCTCGTTCTTCAGATGCCTGACACTCTGAGGCATGTAATTTATGCATTTGTTCACCAAATACCATAATTTGATTTTTTTTTTTAATTTGTTCTAGTATAGTTTACTATCATTATTGTACAGTCTCAGTCTCCATTTTAGACTATTTAGGCTTCCATATTTGGCATTCCTTAAAAGATAATTCCTTATCCTCCTCCACCACTAGCTCCCAATTTAGGGTAAGATAAGGATTACAGGTGTTGGTGGACCAGATTTTTTTCCCCTTGTAAGTTCCAGACTAGAATCAAAGATAAGGGATATATTTTGTTATGGATTCTCTAACTTAAGTGGTGTAGCAAAAATATCAAACAGGAAAGGAAGAAAAGAACATGTCAGATCAGTTGCTTGTCATATGAAATACTAAGTGCAAGCACCTCAGGGAGAGCTGTCCAGCCAAACTAAATGAAAGTGGCTATTGACATACATAGAGAAATGTCACCTTACAGCTGAGGGTTGTAATGATAACCTTACAACATAAGTAACTTTCTGACCATCCATCTCAACAGCACACAACATTCCCTTATCTATCCATTATTTGACCATTTACTGTCAGAAAATAGGAAGATAGCTCCAATCACCACCTGATCCTTGACTGCCCGCACCTACAGTTTATTAGCTATGCCTCCTTCTGCCCAGAGTATAAGGTTGTTATGACTGCCACCAGACACTCCTGCCAGCTACCATAAGGCTTTTCCAAGGGTACCCAATCTTCTGAGTGAAATTAATATCAGTACAAATAGTAGTTTTACCAAGAGCAAGGCTATTAAGAGTAGCTCACGCAATGTCATCAAATATATATGCAAGTACTCTCAAAACTTAAATATCTCTACAAAGATCAGCTACAATGAAAGGTTTAAATATATTGTATATTCACAGTGACATCAGAGTTCAAATCACAGGAAATACTTAAAACAAAATTGAAGGACAGGCTCAGACAAATAAAGAAAAGCAGTATCTAAACTAAGATTCACTATATTCCTGACTGAATCTAAGAGAATCACTATTCCCTACTTACTTAAAAGAACAAGACAGATGAGGTGGTGAATGGTCCTTCTTGTTGTCAGGCCCAAGACAGAATACAGACTGCTCTGTCTTACTAAGAGACTTTTCAAAATAATATCTAACATATTAGTTCTGGGATAGCTTGCAGAATGGCATCACATCTGGTTATATGAGTTCTAGTTCCCATGCAACGCACCCATTGCTGGAAGCTGGCAGGATTAGCACCTACATGTAAAAATACACACACAAGGGATTTTGCTCAGATCCATGACAGTTGCTGGAAGGCATAAAACAATGTCATAACTCCATGCTTCCAGAGTAGTTATTAGTTCACCCCAGAGACAATACGGACTGCTTCCTGGTACAGACTTTGTGTGTCTCTGAATGCATTGAAACCTGTGAGATAGCATCTTTATGGCCTAGCCCATAAAGTGATTTAATTTCAGATATATTTTAAAGTTTGCTAGACTGAAGTTAACCTTGTGTCTGTCAGTTTCTTATGTTAAAACATATACATTTAAACAGTTACAGTAGTGCATGTACATTTGTATTCTCTCCAGTAGGGCACACTGTGGATGCATTTCAAACACAAGCACTTTACAAATACCTTTTCAACACAAACATCTGTACAAATCAGGTTTATATACACATGACATACAGTTCTGATTTATTCGTAACACAATCATCTTGTGTAAATCAGTTTGATATTCAGAAATGGCATAATTATTTACAAAATTCCAGCTAGCTATGCTGGCAATACCTCATATTGTCACACCTCCCCTCCCCCGAAGACTCAGTCTAGTTTTTCAAGTGTCCCTTGCTTGAGATGAAGGAGCCTATATGGGAATACATTACCCCATACCCTGTCTTGAGATCCCATCTGCTTTTGGCATTGCTAACCCCACTGTGGTGCTGCACTGTCATATCATATTTCTGCAACTCTAGGCTCCACCTTAGTAAGTTGGCATTTTGCTGGCTGGCTATGGCAATAGATCCCCATCAGGCTCCTCCTGCCTCCTACTGCAAATACTTAGCACAAGGACCACCCTACATGGTAAGGTTTTATGGTGTTAACATGGTACAATTTGTGCCCCTGCCTCCTACCTAGCAGTTCTACCATATAGTTAACATCACTGACCTTCTGTACCACTTTGAAGGGTCCCTTGCAAGCTGCCTGCAGCTTATTGTGTATGACAGGAATGAGAAACATAACCTTATTCCCCACAGCATACTCTCTGGCTCGAGCATTCTTGTCATGCCAGACCTTTTTCTGCTGTTGGGCTTCTGCCAGTTTCTCCTGGGCCAAGCCCATGAGTTCTCTGAGCTTTGTCCTGAGGTTTAGGACATATGCCACAGCAGACTCCTTGTGAGAGTCACACTCAGTCTCCCACTCATCATGAATCAAGCCTAGAGGTCTCCTCAACATGGTAATACAACAACTCAAAAGGTGAAAAAAATGTAGATTCCTAGGGTACTAGTCTGTATGCAAACAGCAGAAGGGGCAAATATTTCTCCCACTCTCTCTTAAACTGGTCTGCAAATGCCAGTGACATGGTCTTTAGTGTAGAGTTTAACCTCTCTACAAGACCATTAGTCTGAGGAAGGTAGGGGGTGGTCTTTAGGTGCTTCACCCTACAGTGCTTCCACAGACAAGCCAGCAGGTCTGACATGAAATTGGGCACCACTGTCAGTCAGTATTTCTCTTGGGAAACTTATCCTGCTAAAATTCTCTAACAAAGCATTTGCCACCATTTCTGCTTCAATGGAGGACAGGGCTACCACCTCACAGTATCTGGTAGCATAATCTACTACCATTAGGATGTACGTCTTCCCCATGTAACTTAGGGTACTCAGAGGCCTTTGACCTTGTCCCTTGCTTTGCCTACTTTATGGCACTGCTCAGAGGTCCTGCGGTACACAGTTACATCCCTGGAAATCCCAGGCCAATAAATGTTCTGCATAATATGTCTCTTGGCATGCTTTATGCCCATATGACCTGCAAAGAGAATGTCATGGGCTATGGCTAGAAGCGCTATATGGTAGGCTCTGAGCACTACCAACTGCTGTATTGTCTCACCCTCTAGCCCTCCCTCAGGGGTCTATGCTCTATACAGTAAACCTTTGTTCCAGTATACAGAATTCACTTTTCCTTGAGAATCAGATGCCTCCCTAGCTACCTCACTCAAGCCTAGTAATGTAGGCTCTGAGAGATTGCCTGTCTCAGCTCTCTCTTTGTAACCCTTCCCAGCTCCCCTTCCACAGGAAGTCTGGTATCCTCTGACAGCAGTGCCTCACTGTCAGCCTGGGTACTACTACTCACCTCTGCCCTTGCAGTCACTCTGTCCAAGGGAATATCAGTACCTACCAGCAGCTGTGGCTCACCTTCATTCTCACTGCTACAGGGTAGGTCTCTCCCTGAAGTAGCTACTTCACCAGTCCTGGCTTCAAGTGTGCAGTATGTCTGCCCCCCCCCCCAGGTTACCAGACCCTCATGCCTGTCTCCAAGTCTGATTGTGTGTAACTTAATGAACACAAGGTACTGCATTATTAAAATCCTTCCCCATCAGGACATCTGCAGGCAGGGATATCTTCAAACACATCCACTTAATTGCTTCATTTTCCTCCCTCCCAGTTAAGGTGAACCCTAGCAAAAGGTATTTGGAATGGGGTCCCTCTTAAAGCTCTGACTGGAGTAGATTGCCCATGCAAGTAGTGCTCCTCCTTAACCATTGCAGACTTCACAATGGTTAGGACAGAGACTGTGTCTCTCTTAGCAGAGGCCTGTTTCCCATCTACTAAGATAGGATATAACTTCTTGTGGTAGTTTAGTACCCTTGTTGTCTCCAGACAACTTACTGCTGGCATTCTTTTTTTCCCACTTGTTGGCTCCCCTACCTTTTGTTCCCCACCTTGCCTCTGTGGACATCTATATGATACATAGCCCCAGTTGTTACATTTAAAACATTTAACCCCTGATCCTGGCTTTGTACCTGAACTAGTGGCTTTCCCTGTTACTGGTGGACTCTGTTGTGGTGCCTTAGGCTGCCCACCACAGGTTCCCTTATATCCATGTGCAGCACTGTGTATTCCTTTCCTGTGCAGTGATGCCCTGCTTGCTAAGTAGAGATTCCATTTTTCTCTAGCTCATCTGCGGTGTTGTATTCCCTATCTGCCAACCAGATTCACATGTCCTGAGGCAAAGTGCTATGGGCTTGTTTCCTCACCAAAAGGTCTGCCAGACCTTGAAAAGTGGTGACCTGACACCCATACACCTTCACTAGGAAAGTAAATGCTTAGTTCAGCAATATAATGACACTCACTTTCATCTGCCTTGTGTCTATACTCATGAAACTTTTTTCTATAAGCTTCAGGTATTAACTTAAAATACTCTAACAAACATTTCTTTACTTTGTTATCATCTAAATAATCAATATCAGACAATTTAGAAACAGCAGTTACAGCTTTACCATGGAGTAAGGGAGACAAGAAATGTACCCAGAGCCCTTGATCAACATTATACATTATACTGTTTACATACCCTTTCAATCATATGAATAAAACAATCAAAATTATCACCGTCTGTAAACTGTTGAAGAAAGCTGCTGACCTTTATTGCTTCTGGCGTTCAGTTATTCTCTTCCCCATTGCCTCCATGACCATAAGAAAGAGTCAGTATCTCCCTCTTATATTACCTCTGCCTCTCATTTTCTTCAACCTCCATACACTGCAGTCTCTCTGCTGATTCTAATTCCATTTGTTTCTCTGCTGCCATCTTTCTTCTGATTCTAATTCCAAATGTTTGGCCTCCAGTTCAAGTCTCTTTAGCTCCAGACAGAAAGAAAAGCTGAATGTCCATTTTCTGAGATCTGTACACCCCCAGTGCCACTCTGGTTGTCTTCCTGTTTGCTGGTCTGTGCTACAGCTATGATTAAGGCTGCAATCATTTCCCCTTTCCTTTTGCTTGGCACATCTCAGCCAACTAGTTCCTTGTCAGTTTGCCATAATCCTCTACTAACATCCTTGCCTGCTTTCTCTGACTAACTAAGCTAACAAAAGTAAAAAAAAAAATCTATTATAATATGAAACTCTGAATGTTCACTCTGTGGCTGCTTGAGAGTACAAACACCTTCTTTAGTGACAACTGCTTACAGGCTACAGAAGTTCAATATCCACAACACTGTTTACCAATATGTGGTGTGGTGATCCCACCACTGCCAACCAATTTGTGATGCCCCACCACCTCTGGGCCAGTAATCAAGGAGTCTGAAACCTCACCACTGGCACCAGTGGGGGACACTCACTGGGAGGATAAACATGTACACACACAGTATCTCCAGATGCAGCTCTCAGCATCAAGCACAATCAAGTACAATTTCCCTTAAGAGCACACAGGGAGCACAGTCAGTCTGGAGCTGGTTTCACCCTCTTTCTCCAAATCTCAAATAAGACTCCCCACTGGCACAGACATGGAGTTGAGATCTCAGCTGCGTGTCCAAGCCAAAACTGCCAGCATCCTGTCTGTCCAACCAGTGCTTTGTGTTCCTGTCCATGTAGGTGACACGCATACTTTTACAAGTTTGATTTACACACATACACATGGGAAAGGCTGGCAAAGGCTTACTAGCTATGCCCCTTTCTGCCTAGACTATAAGATAGTTAGGACTGCCACCATACACTCCTGCTGGCTCCCTTAAGTCTCTTCCAAGGGTACCCAATATACTGAGTGAAATTTATATTAATACAAATAGCAGTTTGACCAAGAGCAAGGCTATTAGGCATGGCTCACACAGTGTCACCAAATAAATATGCAAGTACTCTCAAAACTTAAATATCTCTACAAAGATCAGCCTCAATGAAAAGTTTAAATATATTTAATAATAAATAATAAAGAACAAGAAAATACTAAGTATATATTCACAGTGACATCAGAGTTCAAATCACAGGAAATGTGTAAGCTATCATTGAAGGACAGACTCAGACAAATAACGAGAAACAATATCTAAACTAAGATTCACTATATTCCTCACCGAATCTAAGAGAATCATTATTCCCTACTTACTTAGTAGAACAAGGCAGATGATGTGGTGAATGGCCCTTCTTGTTGTCAGGCACAAGACAGAATACAGAATGTTCAGTCTTACCAAGAGACATCTCAAAATAATACCTAAAATATTACTTCTAGGATAGCTTGCAGAATGACATCACTTTTGGTCATCTGTCTTCTAGTTCCCATGCAAACCCCCATTGCTGAAAGCTGGCAGAATTTAGCACTTACCTGTAAAAATACACTCACAAGAGCTTTTGCTCAGATCTGTGGCAAGTGCTGGAAGTCATAAAAACAATTTCAAGCTTCCACTCTTCCAGAGTAGTAATTCGTTTACCCCAAAGACAATACAGAAATCTTCCTAGTACAGACTTTGTGTATCTAGCTGCATTAAAACCTGTGAGTTAGTATCTTTATAGCCTAGTCTGTAAAGTGATTTAATTTCAGATATATTTTAAAGTTTGCTGGACTGAGGTTAACCTCCTGTCTGCCAGTTTTCTCTGTTAAAACATATACATTTAATGTTCTCTCTAGTAGGGCACATTGTGGATATATTTCAAATACAACCACTTTACAACTACCTTTTTAACATAAACATCTGTACAAAGCATTTGATATACACACATACCCCCAGATTTACTAAACCGCCATGCAGGACAAGCATAGTCCTGTACGGAGGTACCCGTTTAGGAGCAGGATAGTAGCCCACCATGCATATTAATAAGGCATGCTGCCCGAGCTGCTAGGCTTACATGGAGCATTACGAATGTTGGGGGGGATAATAAACTGCAATGTAGAAAAGCAGAAAGTGGTAAGAAATGAGCGAGACTGCTCATAGGTGTCCGCATATCCCCACCAACAGTTCCTCATGTGTACAACATCAACAGTACATAAAAATTAAATGAAGAAACCCCTTTATTGTTTTTAAAAATCTGAGTACAGCTAACCATAGGTGCGTGGGTGTGCCCATCGGTTACAGCAACTTAAAAGGCTGAAGAGGATAACAAGGAAGATATATGCAAATGGAGCAGCACAGCAATAGTGCAGTGTGCAGAGTATTTGCCTAATGAGCAGACATTCCAGGTTCGGGTCCCACTGCAGCACAGTCTATTGTACATGGCAAAGCACATTATAACCAATATTTTTGTTGCAAAATCCACTACATAACATATATTTATAAACTGGAGTACTGCAGAAAATGCACATGTGAAGTGTCAGTGTCATATTGAATAAGGCACCAGTAAGTAGGTTTAAGCACAAATAAGCAGTAGTAAGCACTAGTAAATGTGTTTAAGTGTGTTTGCACAGGGGTAAGCACTGCCTACACAAGTGAAGCAATGTAGAAGCTGAGTGTAAGAAACTATAACTGGAAGTTAACAGTGTTTACCTCCATGCAAACACGTGCAAACTGGCCTAAAACTGCTTTAAAGTGCCTTAATCTCTCTGTATCCAATGGGCTCAAGATGTAAACAGTACTACAACCCACCTTTATGATGTCAGGCAGGTATTGGTAACATATCATGCAGTACAGTCTGGCTCCTTTGGAAGCTATCAACATCGCCAGGCTACATATACACAGACATATATGCAGATAAAGATATAGATAGATAGATAGATAGATAGATAGATAGATAGATAGATAGATAGATAGATATACATGTGACTATGCAGACACATGCAGACACATGCAGATATGTACAGTAAGATACATATGTAGAAGGTGCACACAATATGAAGCAGCCACTATGCCTACAGTTCACACCTGAACAACTGGACACTGTATGGGCCAGGCCAACCATGCAAATTACAATCGTTCTCTGCAACATATACCCACAGAAAGGACATAGAAAAAACACCACATACAGGTTTGCAGAAATTGAAAGCCTTTATTTGTGTACTATTACAGTTCTATACGCCATGTCATATAGCTGTTTAGACACTGACATCCATATAAACAGAGTAAATGCAACTGTGAAACAGTTATACTAATACAGTAGTCTGGAAATGTTCACAACTTTTGCTGTCAAGGCCAAAGCCTTCACATTGTACAATAGTAAAGGCAGACTGGGCCACAGGATACCAAACAATCAACAGTATATAATGCAGGTGTATAGTTCAGCAGCCTCTATCTGCACTCTGTACAAAATCACTAGATGGTTAAGACTTCAGTTGACCAAATGGGATGTAACTGTTACATAACAAGGCATAACTGACACCATCACAAGCACATTGACAAACAGAACAGTCTGTATGGCAGGAGGCAGCAGGCCTGCATTAACCAATTTATGTGAGTAATGTAAATATAGGTAAAGTATACTGTACATCCAGATACCTTAAGGCAGCTCACCCCTGATACCCCCACATTTTGTAACAGCCTATGTCATTTATGGTGCACCCCCCCTAGACTCAATACTACATGCCCATATACCACTGTGACATACACCGGCCTCTGGAGTGCATAAGGGCACACATGTATTGTGTAGGTGAAGCCCACACATACATGGCCCCAGCACCACTGTATGTGTGGGGGATACAACAGCAGTGGACTGATGGCAGCAATGGCAGTGTGATATACACACAGCCCACTACAGAATAACCTCTGACAGCATGTTATATGTGCAAAGCCTGGTATGTAGGTGGAGGACAGAGGCTGGAACACAGGCCCATATGTGGAAAACTGTTGCCATACACTAAGCAAGTTGCTGGTGCTACAGGAAAGTCTGCAACATACCATTAGCCAGGGAATTGAAGTTAGAAACATAAATAGATGTAGCCATGTACTGATAGCACTCAACATACACACTGCCAGTGAAATATCTGACACAGGACCTGTGTGGTGGACAGACAAAACATGATAGGCACACCTCTGGCCACCAACAGGATAGGCCCACAGTTGAGAGCTATGTAGACACACTGCATTCCAAGGTAAACTAGTATTTGCACACACACCCTGTAACACCAGTACTATACAAAGCATAACACAACTCTATTCATACTCTTGTCTGTAGTTCTGGAACCTCCTACAAATATGTAGCTGGCCTAAGTGTGCTGGTTCCCCTGGAAGAGGTATTGCTACCTGCTGTCAGTAACACTGATGCCCACATACAGGAAGGATGTCCATCACACAGGAAAGGTAAAGGGACCATGCCCACATAATGTAGGGATTTATAGTAAGTGGTTGCCATGATAGTGGTAATTGGAAGGACATACAGCAAGCCGCATGCAGTTAGCAAGTGTAGGACACTGATTGGTCCAGAAGCCATCACCTGATCAAGTGCATCACCTACTAAAGCCAGGCTGCAATCTACCCCAAGCAGCTCAATCCATTCACAGGAGAGAGAAAGCAAGCAAGCTAAAACAAAAGTGGAAAAAAAAGCAAATCAGAAACATAACAGCTAAAAACGCAGCCATCTAGGCAGCTGCAATTCATAAATACATTATCCCACAACAGGTATGTGAAGTATATGTTCATGTTTTAGAATGTAGTACCTGGTCCAGTGTAATGTGATAGATGATGTGGAATGAGTTATATGTGCCATCAGGTGTTGTTGTGATGATGTTCAACTGAACAACTGCTATGGGCAATAGTGTTTGTCCTGTGGGTAGAGGGCCATAGCTGTTAACTGCGCAGGTCAACACTGACAGGATGTAAGTCATCATAGTGTGTGTTATGTAATGGGGATTATGTATATGCCGTGGTCAATAGCTGGTGGTGGAAGTAATGCCAGTATGATGGACATGTGGGAGCCATGGACCACCACTGGCAGGATACCTAGGTGAATCTGTAATGTAGCATGCTGGAATGCCATAGGTGTGTAATAGGGTTACCTGCAAACAGGTCCCACATATACCCCACTAATGTCAGGCCATGTCCATATGTGGCACCTGTCTGTGTTGTAACAAGGCAGAGCAGTGCAGCTGTGCAGGAAAGTGTTGCAAGATTGTGGAGCTGAAGTCTGACTGTACCCCATATATAGATATGCATATATGTACATATGTCACATATATCATATATAAGGATACATGTACATCAGCATGTATGTCCAGAAATATACATATACCCATATGTAGACATATATATGTGCACATATATATGAATTCACATATATCTACACATATTTAGATATATACCTATATGCAAATGTCTACATATGTAAACACACACACACAAACAGATATGTATGGAAAGACATGTCCCCTATATCACTACCACAGTGATGTGTGCTATGTGTGAGGCAGCAGCACACATAACAATACACACAGATATCTACAGCTGGCAGTGTGTGCACCATGGACAGGTATTTCACATGTTAGTCCCTTCCTAGCACCACAATGCCCCCGTCTGTGAAGTATGCAATGGGAATATGGGGTAGTATGGTAGATACACACGTGGAGGTGGTCAGGATTGGTAGCTATAGACGACAATATACAGGGGTGGTATGTGACGCATGTGGTGGGTAAACACTGTAGATGGTGTGTGTGGTCTGTGATGTGGATGCCCCATGGTCCCTGATATGGGCACAATGGGAACAAGGCTCCCAACAACTGCCACTCACAGCAGCAGTTCATGTCCTGAAGGTGCCAGGTCTATTGTCTGAGAAGGTGGAGCATGTTGGCCATGTGAATGTGTACTGGGTGTCTCAGACTGATGTAGCACATCCCTCATGTGTCTCTGGAGCCTGGAATGTAACAGACCCTAGACCTGAGCTCAGGGGACAGGAACATGTTAGTGTGTGCTCTGAGGTGAGGGCCAACATCCCTTGGGTGGTTCCACCTGATGGTATTGCTGTAACAGTACACGAGGAAGCCCCAGGTTGGCACACACATGTGATGTGGCCAGGAATCCTGGTCATATGGGTGTGGAGAGCTGGATCAGCTGGCCAATGGAACATATAAATGTTACTGTGTCACTGTTATAGTACATTTGTTGGTAGTAATAGTCTACACAATCCCGATACATGTCCAACAGCACGCATAGTTCCTCCCAATAACACAGACTGTCAGATGTGCAACAATCTCAGAGTAGGCCTACCACTGGTGTATATGTAACCATAGTGGCCCTGACAATGGCATCCAAGTGAATAGCCTGTAACAGGAGAGCAATGTTAGTGTCCACATGGGGGACATGGCTACAATCACAAAGCAGAAGGTGTGATACAATACACAATCTGTTCAAATGGTAGTTAAGCTGTAGACATACCTAATGAGTTGTGTGTACAGTCTGTTGAAGCTGATATGGTGTGGGGGGTGACAGAGATGTGTATTACGAATTGTGGTAACCTTGCCATATGAATTGCTCAGGCCTGTTTCCATCTTCATGTCTTTCAGGCAAGATGTCACACATCAGGTTGCCCATGAATTCAGTTGAGGAGAATGTGGTCATTATCAACCACCTGGTTCAGCACTACCATATTTTCTTTGACAGGACAGCGCATGACCAGCAGGAGTGGACCACCCTGTAGAATGATCTAGTCCACAGGGTCAATGATTTTAGCCTGCATAACCGCAGTTATGAGCAGGTCCAGCATCATTGCATCGGCCTGCTTCGCAATGCTCGTTCGCATGCTGCCGCAGTCTGGGGAGATCACCTCGCCACAGGGGGGCTCATGCCATCCATTTCCCCCCTCACACATGAGGAGGAACTCCTGGCCAGCCTTGTGGCACCTGCCATCCGGAATACCATCAACCACTGGACCACTTCATGGAGGTGGGTGTCACCCACACACTAGCCGAGGAGCATGCAGCTAAGGACACAGGGCACATCAGTAGACCACTGTTGTGTAAATATCCACAGTGGTACAGGTAGATCATGCATATCTGATATGTCTCATGGTAGTGCCACTGGACATCGTGCCCCTGGCATAGGCAACACAGCTGCAACCAGCAGAAGCATGTTCCAGGTTGCAATGGTGGTGCAGACACGTATTGAGAGTTACATCAGACAGGGCCTTAGGCTGCAGGGGGCTGCTCTTGCATCTGTAAGCAGCAACCTCCGTGAACTTTCAGGTGCCATCCATGCTTATACCGTGCAAGCGGATAGATGGCATGATGAGATGATGGCCCTCATCAGCCGTGGTGTGTCCATGCTTCAACATGTGGTGGGGATGCGGCGACGCCTTTGTGGATGTGGGCCAGGAACACCAACACCTAGCACTCAATGTGAACATGCTAGGACACCAAGGGGCTACTGTAGGGCAGTAGCAGCCCCGCAGTGCTGGGGGTGTACTGTCCACACCACACCACAGCAGGCCACGTGCACATGGTCCTGGCTAGTCCTAGGAGGGACGTGGTACCAGTGGACAAACGTCATCAGCAGGTGAGAGTACCACTTCAATGCCTGTACCTGCATGTGCCAGCGGAACCCCTGGCAGGCAGAGTCCACACGTCTGTGGCTGGAGGCGGTGAACTGCACACCCTGCCAGGTATGGTCAGCAACTGTCCATAAACACTTGTGTAGGGCAACCACAAGGCAGAACTGTGTGCATGCATACCCACTCACTATGCAAACACACCTAGGGCAACCTCATACCTACACACACCATATCATCTCAGCCAGATCAACACCACACCATGTGCATATGATGATCCCTGTGCCCCATCCCTGTCATCCATACCATCAATGCAGGGACAGGCTGATGCACACAGTGACTGTACACCAGTGTACCACAGTCCTACAATGTAACATGTTGTAGAGTGTAGAGTATAAGGCATATTTGGCAGGTAGTGTAGCCATCCAGCAATGATGCCTTCTAGCTGTTAGTAACACAACTTGGTTGTGGTCTCTAAAATGATATGGGATTGTGTTATAGGTGTACATGTGTCAGCACAAGGATGCCCTGTGCATATGATGATACCTGTGCCCCATCCCTGTCATCCATACCATCGATGCAGGGACAGGCTGATATGGTTCTGATGCACACGGTGAATGTACACCAGTGTACCACAGTCCTGCAGTGTATCATGTTGTAGGGTGTAGAGAGTGAAGCATATTTGGCAGGTAGTGTAGCCATCCAGCAATGATGCCTTCTAGCTGTTAGTAACACTGCTTGGTTGTGGTCTCTAAAATGATATGCAATTCTGTTGTAGGTGTACATGTGTCAGCACAAGGATGGTCTGCAGTCATATTGCACAACAGGGTATTTCACTGTGCTGACACCATGGCTGTGACATATCTGATGTACAGTCAAACACATTTCACAGGTTACTATATGGGGTATTGCCTGTGACACATGGACAGGTGGCCCACTGAGGTGTGTATACCCTGCAACCTGATGTAGACCCATCCACATACACGCACACTGTTACTTGCCAACACTGGGACTAGAACCCTACCTAGCAATGTCGTGATACTGATGTATGTGGCTTACATTGCCCAAACACTGCCTTAACCACTCTGGATCCAACAGACCTTGTTCTACCCAGCAACAAAATGAGCAGCCTTTGCAGGTGTTAAACTCAGGACCTTTTACCCTAAAGTCACAGCACTTAACCACTATGCCATGACCACTGTGTTGACAGCTGTTGTTTTACCAATATAGCTGTCATTACACATATTGAGTAGTATTGAACAATTGCCTTTTCTTCCTAGATTGTGTAGTCTGTGTCATTAATATGACTGTTGCATCACATATGTGGTTTTATCATAATGTACACATATCAGATACATACGGTGGGATACATGTGGGAGGGTATACAGAACCGTGATGTTTACTCATGACAGGCATATGGTTGTATACATATCATAGGTGTATAGATGTCTGCATGTACATACACAGGTATACACATACATATGTCTGTATACACATCTGTATAGTGCTCTATCTCTCTCTCTCTCTCTATATATATATATATATATATATATATATATATATATGGCCATGTGTACATCTCTTCATATGTACATGTGCATACATATCTATACATATATGTATCTACATATATGTGTATATATAGGTATATGTATATGTACATATAGATATATGTGTATATAGCTATATATGTATACAGCTCCTATGTGTACAGATTTGCCTAGTTATGTTGATATATATATATATATATATATATATGTATATATATATATATATATATATATATATATATATATATATACATATATATATGTGTGTGTATACATATTTATTCCAATATACCTACTACTGTTGATATATCTGTAGATATCCATATGTATATGTGCATATGTATCACTATCTGTATATGTGTAAACATATATTACTCTGTATATGTATATATCGGTGTACATGCATTTGCGCATATGGCCAATGAACAAATGCAAAAATGCTGAAAGCAGAACGCCAGGACCGCAGAATGTTGAAGCTGTGGAATTCAAACCCGAGATTACAGAACACAGGCCAGGCTACTATACCCCCCTCTCGATCCATGGTAGTACTTGTTGCAGCGGGTATGTGATTGGGACTTTCAAATTCGACATTGCGTGTGACATTATCAGCATTCGTGAGTATGAGATTCAACAACTCGGTTTGGAATTCCGCCGGATTGACCTTCAGATGTAAACCTTGTATATCTGGGTGTGTATATGTATATCTATTTACATATACATACCTATCTATATATGTCAATATGTATATGTGTAATCATATATATAGATATCTGGATGATTATATGTACAGATATTTTCACCATATGCCCTGGACATGGAGTGTAGCCCTACCCCAGCCCCTATAGTCCCAACATCATAGTGCAAGTGGATGTCAGGTATGTATAGCAGGTATATTGATAGACTATTGCTACTGTAATTGGGATTGTCTTCACAGACATGGTGTGTGTGGGAGGTCACATCTGCTTTCCACATGTGTGCCATTGGCTACTGACAGACATCATAAGGACATCCTAGTAAAGTACTACTGCTAGCTCATAATGCCTCTGTGGACTGCAGCACAGATATTGGCCAATATTTGTGGACATTCTGAAATACTCTTTACAGTCCAGAGGTATACACAGAGCCCTTTAGTGCAAAACATGTGTATCATGCATGACAATATGGATGTTAACAGCCATGTAGATGGGTATAACACATAATGACTGGTATACATATGCCACCATAGATTATGCAGTCACACACCCCTGTCTGGCCTGACACATAATAACCACTGGTACAGGGTGCCATGGCCAAATACTACCCACTAGATATTGACATACATCTGTACAGCATCCCACTGCTCTGTCTGACATACATGACTGTTAAGGGAGGCCCTGCAGCAGTACATCTGGCAAGTATCTGCACATGACATCTCACTGGATAAGTACGCTAAGCTGCTAGACATGTAACAATGCACTGTGCAGGCTACAGGCAGACTGGATTAACAATGGCCTACATCTCCTATGGGGGAATGCACATGTACCTGCATATATAGCAGGCTCTGCAGGCATATCACAGCACAGGGTAAGATACACTTGTGTGAAAGTGCATAACCACAACCAATGTGAACACAGCCACAGCCACATATGGTAAGCTAGCATAAACGTACAGTATATGGACTATCTGTTCAACACCATCTTAATATGTGCCACTCACAAACTAACCCTATATATACTGGACTGCTACATGGTTTAGTCTGTTGGCTGTCTGTGGTATGGGACATGTTAGTATATGGCCCTACAAACATTTAAGCCAATACAGTAACATACAGTGGAGCAGCATGTAACATCAGATAGGACAGGACCTATTACAATGACATCTACCACAGTCTGTACACAGGATAAAGAACATATTAACAATACACACAGTGTCGACATTCACCATAGGTACACAGACCTCAGTACTGTACAAATGACCACAAAAGGCTCAGTTAATTAATCAATGGGGTGGTAAAAGCTGACACACTCTGGCTAGGCTTATAAATGCCCTTGAGCAGATAGCCTAGTACCTACCTATGAACCTATGAGCCTACGAATGTGCAGGTCATGTCATCAAATATAACCCGTACTGTACATAACATGTGTAGCATTCTGATATCTCACTGGTTTGCTATCAGATATAATGACACTAATGATGGTGTACAGCACATATGCACCTCTTAATGCACAACATATGTACAAAGGTTGACAGAGTTGTGGCTGGAAGCACATACACAGGGCCAATATTGACATGTTGCTGTGATAACCTCATACATTTACTGTTGTAACAAGGTTTGTTGCAACATGTGTCTTATGAGGGATATGAAGTCAGTAACTGTGACAGCTTTCACTATCTACAGACTGCAATCCTCACACTACCTTCTGCAGTTCACAGATACATGGTCCATGGGTAACAAATGAAACCAAGGGCAAAACACACTGCCCATTCTGCAGATGACCCCACAGATGCAGATTCCTCATAAACATAGAACTGACATGGCAGGTATTAAAACATGTAGAGAGCCATATCCACACACACACTGTTAAACCAACTTTATTCCACATGCAGTATAGCAGCACTTACAGTCTGTATTGTCAGGCACATCCCCCTCCTGTGTGTTGCCCTGTTTCCACAGTGTATGTTGTTAGAGGTAAATCCCCAATCCACCTGAGATACTGTTTGCCAAACAATAGATCTAGTTCCTGCTCACAGTGAATGAAAAGGGCCCACACTAACATGATGTTCATAGATATTGGAGTGTGTTTCCATCCAATTGGCTATGGGAATGTTACCACAGCTGTTCCACATGCAATCAGCCAGGAGAGGGCTGCAATTTATGCAGAGGCCATCAGCTGATCATGTGCATCACTGAAAATACACATGCTGCTGCATAAGCAAAGCAGGTGTAGGTCTCCACATCTACCAGAGAGGGAGTTAGTGAGAAAGACAGAGGCAAGGACATGTCAGGGTGAGGAGGGAGTATAAAACCTAAGCATGTTTGTGTTAAACACCTACCAGCACAGGGTATCAAACCCTTGCTGACTGTGCTGTGTTGTCCCATGTCTATGCAGCTATTGGATGCCACATAGGTTACATGTTGTGGAGCCCTTAGAACGTATATGTGATGGTGAGTGGCATCTGCAACAGGGATATGGTAGCTATACAGTAGGTATAGTACACATGCCTCTCCACATGTACAGTTGCCAATGACAACACAGCCACATTCTCACAGGGATGCACACACAATGAAACACTTGGCAGGGCCAGGAATTCAACCCATCACTAGTGAGATTGCCACAAACAATACTGTGCAGGTATCACATGCACCACAGGGGTCATACAGAGGTGATATGGGCAAAGTGTATGGGGAGGTGTCTGACATCAGACAGCATGCTTCAGTATGCCAGTGGGGGTTGTAGTGAGTGTGAATGTTATCATACACGCATCATACAACACATACACAAACACACAGGGTGCCAGTACTGACATGCATGGGTGCATTTCTGCATGGGTGTGTGGTGCCAACTGTGCCGGATGGCTGTACAAGGCTAGGTGACCTTGGCATAAGGCCACATGATGATGGTCAGCATTGTGGCTCAGGGCTGTGGTTTTTGCATTTGCCCACACAGGTGGGTATTGTATGACATGTGGAATTGTACCTGGGGTGTCTGGCCCATGTTGTGTACACAGATTATCAGCAGATGTGCCAGTCTTGGCCACGTGGGGTGGGAAATGGCAATGCGGCAGGTTTACCCTGCACCTACATTGATAGCATGCTAACAGCATTCCCTGCTGCCAGTGGCATCTATCCATACAGGGCATGTTATGTCCTTTGTGGGTCACATGATGGCACCACCAGTGGGGTCACATGATGGCATCACATGGGGAAGGTGCACTGTCTGCATTTACATGGCTATTGGACTGATGGACAGGGTGCCATGCCCTCTGTAGCCCACTGCAATCACTCCATAGTTACTAATGGCCAATATGCAGTGTACTATGGGACATAGGTTGAGAGTGTGCTCTTGGTAATACTGGGGTTGCTAACTGTGGTTTGCAACCAGTATTACACACACACACACACACACACACACACACACACACACACACACACACACACACCTGTCACATCTGGGAGTAGAACCCCTACCTAACTAGTTTATTATACTACAGCACTGGAGTACCTCTTCCCCAAAGGTGTATATCACTTTGGATGACATCAGCAGGATTGGCAAAGTAGGACATCCGACTTGTAGTGAGTGTGGCTAGGCTAAAATGCATTGTTCTCTACACAGACCATGATACACACACAAAACATCCATAACTGACATGTATGGGTATAGTACCCCTAACAATGGCTTATATCACACTACACCATGGAGCTGTTGTAGGATGCACCACATGGAATGCTGGAGAATTCTTTCTCCAAAGGTGTATTTACAATGACTGACATCAGCAGGATTGCCAAAGTAAGGCATTTGAAATGTACTGAGTGTGACTAGCCTAACATCCAGAATCACCATGGGGGGTATAGAACCCTATCAGAGGTCTATATCACACTACAGCAGTAGGTAGTTACAGGATGTGTTACAGAGATTAGTGAGCTGCATCCTTCCCAGGGGTGTATTTATAGGTTGATGACATCAGCAGACTTGCCAAATATGAGCATTTGAATTGTAGGGAGTCTGACTACCCTAAAAAGCATTGCTCTCTACATAGACAGACACACACACTTGTCGCGTTTGGGATTAGAACAGTTAGCTAATTCATTTATCACACTATAGCAGTACACAGTTACAGGACGCGCTATGGAAATTAATGGCTAAATGCTTCCCAGGGGTGTATTTCTAGGTGGATGACATCAGCAGCCTTGCCAAAGATGAACATTTGAATTGTAGGGAGTGTGACTACCCCAAAAAGCAATGTTTGCTACACAGACAAACAGACTTGCCATGTCTGGGATTAGAACAGCTACTTAACTAATTTATCACACTACAGCAGTATGCAATTACAGGACATGTTACGGAGATTAGTGGGCTACAATCTTCCTAGGGTGTATTTCTAGGTGGATGACATCAGCGTGCCAAAGATAAGCATTTGAACTGTAGGGAGTGTGACTACCCTTAAAAGCATTGTTCTCTACGCAGACAGACACACCCACACAAACACACTCAGTTGCTATGTCTGGGAATAGAACTCCTACCTAAATATTTCATCACACTACAACGATACGAAGTTATGGCATGCACCATGGAGTTTATTGGGCTCCAACTCTCCCAAGGGTGTATTTCACAGTGGATGACCTCAGCAGGCTTGTCATAGCAGGGCTATGGGGAGGGCAGTGTGTGTGCATGGGCCATAACCCATTCATCTAGAGGATGACACGCCACAAGCGGGCACACACAGGGTCATATTTCACAGGTACATGTATACAGCTGCTAGATGACTACTTCCTTGTACAGTCATGTTTCACAGCTGGCACGTGCACCAATAGTCTGTAATGCTGACAGATGCTGGTGGCTAGTATCTGCAGTGAGTGACATCTGAACCTCGTGTTTGGGGTCCTTTGGCTGTGTGCTGTATGGGACAGGCCTGGATGGCTCCATGTCACAGTCACCCTCTTCCACACTTCTATGTATGTCTACCTTTGGCTTATTATAGTGTGTTGTCCTTACATATATGTCTGTATTCCTAGCCACTGTGCGTGCAAGACATGCATGGTGCATACTGATGAGTGTCTGCACTAACAACTGCAACTGCCAGATATGTCTGGACCACTGGTGTTTGCAGACATGGCCTTCATGTGTTTTAAGTGTGTGAGCATGCCCAGTATGACCTTTCAGTGTGTTTTTGACTGACGTTGCCTTCATTTCTCTAAGTGTGTGAGCATGCCCTGTATGGCCTTCTGTATTTAATGTGTGGATCAAGTCCAGGTAGTTTGTACTGCAGTGCTGACCTTGGTGTTGTACACCAACAGGTGGCATGCTGTTTCTGCAGGGTATCCATCAAGCATTTGGCATTGACTGTTCCTACATTTCTGCATAGGATGGGGGGGCACACCTGACTGTTATGACATTACTACATAGGGTGGGCACACCGGTCTATTTCTACATTTCTACACAGGATTAGTGGGAACACCTGACTGTTATTACCTTACTACATAGGGTAGGGGGCTCACCTGACTATTTCTACATTTCTACACAAGATGTTGGGGGGCACACCTGACTGTTATTACATTGCTACATGGGGGGTACACCAGTCTATTTCTACATTTCTACACAGGGTTGGGGGGGGCACACCTGACTGTTACAATGTTAATATGTAGGATGTGGGGTGCACGCATGACACTTGTACACATTTGCTATGACTGCACTGGTATGTCAAGTACTCTATTTCATTCTGTATTGTTAAATATCATGCTGACTAGAGGCATACCAGTGTGTTATAGATCATGGCTTTGGTTGCCCTACATATTATTGTCTGACTGCCAACCCTTCAGAACTAACATCCCACTGCCTGCCCTGCTGTAGTCTGTCTGTGTAGGCCTGGGGGGTGAAGCATAGCCATCATACAGGAGCCATAGCCCAGGCAATGTTTGGGGTTGTCTACACCTGTCCTGCTGGCTGAGACTGTTGTTGGGTATGTGAACTGCCCTGACTGGCATGTGTGGGTCATATGGACACATATGTCACTCAGCACATTTCCTGCAGTGGGTTTTGTCACCCTGTGTAGTACTGGCTACTATGGTGACTCCAGTATGAGTTACAGATGTCATGGTGCCACTATGGGTGTTAAACGTTTTCTGCCATAACATTCAGCCATCAAATTCCCATGCATGCTCACATCCATACCATAGATACAGGTAGCAACACATTCTACTTCATTCAGCAATTGGTAGGTTGATTGACTTACCTTGAGGGTGTGCCAAACTTGCGGATGGTGCTGGAGGGCTGCCTATGTCAGATGCACATAGTACACTCCCTATACATGGTTGAGCACAGGTAGTGTCATGTTTGGCATCCCTTTTACTGTATGTGCGAGTCAGAGAGAGGTGTCATTCTCTGGGTCTCTACTGTATCAGTGTATGTGCTATGCGTTATCTCTTTGCTGTGGCCTCGGCATACTGGGCACATCTCCATCTGCTTACTGGGGCAGGCTCAGGTTGTTCCTTCTCCGAGTAACTCTGTGCCTGTGCAGGCCTTGGTATTGGTGGGGAGATGTTTGGCCCTAGCTCATGCTGTTATAATAGTGCTATCAAGCAACACAATACCATTCTTCATCCCTCCATCCATCCATCCATCCATCCATCCATCCATCTATCCACAACCATCTTTCTCCATTTTTGCACATGGGATCAGGGTGTCACATCAACAGTGACTATCATCTAGAGCCAATATTCAGACAGCCAGGTGTTGCTGACAAATTTTATTTTTTAATTCAAAAGCAAAGTGTTAAACATTATTTTCAGCAGACATTTTAAAATGTTTTACCTTGCTTTTTGTCAAAGCTACACTCCAATAACAACATGTTCTTAAAAGCAGGTATTCCGTTTTATTTTAAGTGTTATAAGTTGTATATCTTTTGTTATAAAGTGCAGTGTAAAATGGTGCAAATTCAGTCAGCTCCTCCAAGTAATTTCTCCTGTCAGAGAAGTGAAAATTGGATATTTCAGAACAGCATTTATTTGCAACAGCATAGCTTAGCTGAATTAAATGGTAAGTTTTGAGGCAGGCAAAGGCTTTAAGGCACAGTTCGCACTTGCTATAGTTTTCTTTATTTGCTGTCTGTCTACTGCTTATGACTTACACACCAGATTGCTGGTGTATGTTGCTTCAACATTCAACAGTACATTGTATAATGTCTGGCAATGCATAATATAAAATGAAATATTCATCTTTATTATATTTATCTATTAATCAGTGTGACACAGGACAGTAAAAATGTTACTACTGTAACGTGTTCTAACTATATCTTGTGGTTACTAATTTTGCCATAATCAGCATATTATTATGTTTAGCTGCCTTTGCAATGCAATACTATAGTATATTTCTTTACTAATAGTTCATTACTGATCCTTGTTTTTGTGCATATTACATAGGCATTCTATTAAGTGTATTTGCACTAACCTTACTTCACAAAACCCTGTCACACAGTATAATATGATTTAAATATTAATGATTTAAATATTAATATATCCTTTAAAACATTTCCTCACATTGCTCACTAATGCCAGGATACTAATAACCTTCAGGCCATCACTTGGTACAGACAAATACTTGCTTATTTTTCTGTGCTTGAACCCAACATTTCCGCTATGTTCTGCACAATAAACTTTCAGGATTTTTCAAGCCACTTCATGAAATGCCAACTGGAAATCTATAGGTATACTATGAAATTTGTATTTATTTATTTATTTTATTTTTATTTTATTTTAGAAAAAAATTCTGCTTATCAGGACTGTAGCCTAAATTTACACACTCATTATTTTGGTAACTTCTTCATAGCTGGAAAGAATTCTTGGAAAAGGCCAACCACACAAGAGTAGACCCTAAAGTGGAATATGACAAGTTCTGTGCAATATTTGTGCTAAGTTAGGTAATATGCAATTGTGTCTTGGTATAATGAACATATTACCAGTGCAATGCAGACACAATAAATAACCAATGCTGAAAACACAAATACAGTCAGGTAAGGCAACATCATACTACAAGGAAAACAAGTCTGTAAGTCAATATATTTCCATTCTTTTTTTTAAATATTTTTATTGATTTTAATAAATAAGACATTTTAACATTAAAGTAAATACAGAAATAGAAACATGTAAACAGATAAACAAAATAAACCATAAATAAACAAGTGTCTACCAAGTAGCTAACACTATAAGCATTCTTAAGATGAACTAAAGAAATGAGAAAAAGAAATTTTTATTTTTACTAACATATTTTCATCTGTTTAGTCAGCAGTTCATGACATTTTGTCAAAATATTGTGAGATGTGGTAATTCTTGTTGCTCTAATTTTGATTGGTAGAAGTTCATAATGACAGACATTAGTTGTCAAATTTATAAATTCTTTCATTATTGGAGTTTGCAAATTTTATCAAGTAGTTGTACTCACTTTCTTGCAATTGATAGAAGACTCCATAGAAGTGAATAGTTTACTTTCTTTATGCATTCAGGTATCGGTGTGTTGAACAAAATTAATGACTTAGTCAGATTTAATTTATCATTAAACAAAGATTGTAAAAAATATTAATTTCTTCCAAAAATGGTTTAATAATTTTACAATCAAAAATTATATTTTGCCAATCTACTTTACTGGTTATCTTACATCTCCAACAGATCACTTTTTCTTACATATTAATTATATTTTATGTGGAGTCATGAAGGTTTGATGCATGAATTTCCATGATGTTTGTTTTGATGATGTCAACATACATTTTTTGTCTTCCTTGCTTAGATAGTAATTATTTATGTTTTGACATAATCCCAGTAGCTTTCATCAAATGTTCTTCTACATTCTTAATGACTTTATATATTCTAGATAAAATTCCTTTGTCTACTACTTTCTGATGTATTAAAGTGATTAATAAATCAATGAATTTTGGGGCTGTGTTTTTATTGATGATTGCATTAAAATCATTATATTTTCTATTTTGTATCTACAGTTTTATATATGCAACCACATATCTTTGCTTAGGTTAAATTTAGTGATTATATATTCTATTCTTTGTGGTTTGTTATCATCCATCAATTAATACCAGCATATCAAATTATTTTCATTAAATTTATGCATTGCATTTAAATTAAAAGCATATATGTTATTTTGTGTATGTGTTATTGGAAACAAGAGAAACAAATACATGCGCTATAGCCAGGATTCTTGTAGATATGTTTTAAAAATCTTTAACATTGACATGATGTACAGGCAAGCACGGAAGGGCTGTGGCTGACTAAGTTTGCAGATGACTGAAAACTGGGTGCTATAATAGAGTCTCTAGCCGACATGGAGATCCTCCAGAAGGGCCTAAATGAGACTGATGCATGTCAAAGCCATGGTCTCAAGCTAAATGCAAAAGAATGCGTAGTAATCCCCTTTGGAAAAAACAGAGTACCCGCAAACTACAACATAGGAGGTAATCCCCTGAAATCTGAAGAAGAAATAAGGGATCTAGGGACCCAAGTAGATAGCCAGCTTTGCTTTGATAACCATGTTGCCAAAGTGGTTAGAAAATCCTTCTATGTAACCCATCTGATCATGAAAGGGTTCGCATCAAGATCTAAGGATGTCATGGTGCCCCTCTACTCTTCCCTCATCATTGAGTACAATGCACCAATTGGAATGTACCTGGCTAGACATCTCCAGCAGCTGGAGAGACCACAGAGGTAACTAACCAAGAGGATTACTGGCCTCAAACAGTTGCCCTGTGCAGCATGATTGAAAAAGCTAAGACTGTTCTCTGTTGCATACCGCTTTCTCAGAGGTGATCTCTGTCTAACGTACAGAGCCATGTCCAACCCAGAATTGTTCAACATGCTCCATCTTAACAAAACCAAATCTACTCGAGCTACACGCTCAAGAGATATAAACCTCAACACAACAATGAATAGAACATGCTGGAGGGATAGATTCCCTTCACAGAGACTTCCCTTACTATGGAACACGGTCCCGATCTACATAAGACAGAACCCCTCACTATCACTCTTCAAGAGGAACCTTGATGAGTGGATGGGTAACAGAAAGTTCACACCGAGGATCACACCAACAGCACTACAAGATAGGGTCCAAGGGTACTAGCTGCTAGTACAAGGGTCTAGGGAACTACTAAAGGGGCGGTGAATACTGCACAACGTGGCTGGGCTAATATATGCCTTCGAGCAGATAGCTCAGTACCAACCTATGAACCTATGAACCTATGTAGGTAGATTTAGTCATAATATTTCTATTTTCTAATTTATATAATGTTTTAACATACATAAAAAAGTATTTACTATTTCATTTAATTGCACAGAGACCATCTGGTTTGATTCACTACATATGTTCTCTTGTATATCCTTCAGTCTAGCATTTCAATTTTTATTTAGCCATAAGAAAATTGTTTTTATAATTGATGATTGGGAATATAATTCTATTTCTGACATACTAATTCCACCTAGTGTCCAATCTCTTACATGATGGCTTAATCCCACTCTTGGCTTGTTAGGATACCAGAAAAATTAAGAATGATAGAAATAATGTTTAATATATTTAATATTTTTAGATGGGGCAATGATAGATATTGAATTAAATACAAAACTTTTGGTAATATGATCATTTTTATTAGATTAAGTCTCTCCTCCATGGTATAGAAAAAACTTATTCCATTTATTAAAGAGAACATTAATAGTAGCTAGATTATTTTTATAGTTTTCTTCTATTCAATTCTTAATATTTACTTTTAAAATTATCCCCAGGTATGTCATTTTATCTTCCTGTACATACTTAGAAAATCCGAAAATCATTCTTCCATAGCATTTACATTTTCATTTATAAGTAAAATTTTGTTTTGTGTTCATTAAATGTAAGTCTAAATCTTTTCTAAAATATTTTATAGCATTAAATACAGCTTTAATATAATTTTATTATCACTTAAAGTCAGGAGGATATCATCAGTGAATAATTATACTTTGGAATTTAATTTTTTAGTAATCTGTATACTTTTAATATATATCTTTGAGCTTAAAGAAAATGCACAAAAGGCTCCATAACTAGAGCAAATAATAGTGGTAAAATAGACAACCATGCTTAGCACCTTTAGTGACTGGAATTAACTCAGATGTATCAAAGCCAATTTTTATATAAGCCAAATATTTGTCATAAAGTAGGTTAATTAGTTGTGAAAAACATATTGAGAAATTGTACTTTCCTAAGACCAGTAATAAATATTTCCAATTTACAGTGTCAAAGGCACTATTTATATCTAGGCTTAATAAAGTTAAATGTTTTGTGTTATCTGCATAATCAATGGGAGTTAATATTCTTTTGATATTATCATAAGCATTCTGGTTTATAATAAAAAATGTTTGATCATTATTAATCAAATATGGTAAAAACTGTTGTAACCTAGTAGCATATATGGCAATAAATATTTTGTAACCAATATTCAAAAGTGAAATTGGTCTACATTAGGAACATTCTGTTGGACTTTTATCTGTCTTTAATATTGGAGAATTGAGAGCACATTTCCAAGATGATGGGATTTTTTTAAAATCTCTACCTATTAAAATGACTTTATGTAGAATGTGTAAAGCTTTTTTAGGTAATAATTTATACAATGCCTGTATTATGCCAAAATTACCAGGTGCTTTGTTTGGTTTTAGTTTATTAATTTCACTTTTCATTTTGCCATTGATATGGGTTTATTTATTCATTTTTTCCTGATCATCTGTCAATTTACGTTTAGCGTGTTTTTAGTGAAAGTTTTAATTATTTCTTGAGAATCCATTGTTACATTTTCTTGATTGACTTTATTGAAAAGATTTCTAAATATCTTTAAGAATCCATCTATATCAGTTACTTTTTCTTAATCTCTGGTGAATGCATTTCTTTACTATGTTTAGATTTATTAATCATTGTAGTTCTGGAGGTTAATTCATGCATGAATTTTGGATTCACAGAATAGTTGATTAGTTTAATATTTTCTAAGTTTAACATAGTTTTATGATTTAATATTTCTAAATATTTCTTTAAAGTCATCAGTTTATTTTATCATAATGTCTTGTGTTGTTTAACTATTCTGGTTTAACTTTTCATTTTTTTCTTGTATTTCTATTAAATCATTACCCCATTATTTTTTTTTTCTTAAAGGCATACCAATTATTTATTTTGCCATTTAAATGGGCTTTTAAAGCATTCTATATATACATCTTGGATATGTCTTCTGTATATTTAATATCTATGAAAGTTTGAATCTCCTTATTACAAAATTCTTTAAATGAGTACAGAAAAGAGAGTTTGATTATAAAAATTCATTAATATCTTTGACCTGAAATGAGCCTATAAAGTTTTTTTAATTTATTCACTGAAGCTGATGTTCTCCATTTTCTAGTAGTGTTGGAATCTTCATTTAATATACAATTGAAGTCTACTGATAACATTATATTGTCTGTTGATAGTTGTATTATCTATGTTGATTGTTGCTTAACTGTTTTAAATCCAGTAGATATTAATAAAAGCATTTATATACTTCCATTAATTTTGATTGTTGCTAGAAAAACATACCTTTATCATCATTATATGCATTTATTATATTGGGCATGATTAAAGAGTTTCTCCATAAAATTGCTATTCCTCTTTTTTCTGTTTATATTCAGAACTAGTTAAGATTCTAAAATGCTATGTGTTTAGCCTATTTATATCATGTTGTAATAGATGTCTTTCTTGAAGGAAAATGATCTGTGGTACATGTAAATTTAGAAACTTATTTAAATTACTTCTTTTGCAACCATTATTTAGACCATTGATATTGATAGATATACATATTAATTGATCCATATAACATCCATGAGTAAAAATACAATAATTATCTTTATAACTCTTAGCTATATAATTTTATTATACCACTCTTGTATGTTTCGTACTGCCTAATATGTATTTTAGATGTATATATGTTAGTAATACTAAATACATATTTATTGACAACAATTGTAGACACCAATAAGAAACAGTAAATCATGTTAAAATTTAAACAAGAAATTTGTATAACCCTCTTTCAATTGATGAAGCCTAATGGTCATAGTTTTAATAGTAAAACCATCTAAACTAACCTATCCATCTATTATATCCAAAAAAGACAAGAAAAGTCCTGCTAATTTAGAAATATAAATAAATTAAGTTTTAATTACTGTAATGTAACACCTTAAAGTGATATTATATTTTTAAAAGAACATGTAATATACTATTTTTTGTAGTAAATCATTATCATACAATAAAGCTGATGTATTATTTTGCAACTTATCAAGGTTTTTGGTCTACTAACAATTCTCTAATCCATATAAAAAATGTACAACTTGTTTTATTTAGTTAACTAAGTGTATAATATATCATTCTCTGTATCAAACTGTATTAAAAATATATGTGACTTTGTTTTATATACAGCAATCAATACTTTTGTAAAAGTTGTCTATTCCCTTTTTAAATTCTGTGATGAGTTATAATGTAATCTAACTAGCCACTAATATTTACATACATTTGCATTCTTGTACATAAATGTACTTTTAAATTGCTATGTTACAGAGGCAAAAGAATGCTTCAAGATGTAATACTCTTGTTTTAGTATACATTTCTCATATCTCACTTTATATATTAGTTATGCAACAGGTATCTTTCTTTTAGTCCATTAGATTGACTATTATATCAGATGTAGGTTTATCATGCAAATCACAGTACTAACTTATTTTAACATTTATATATAACAATCCTTTATCCATGTACTGCAAAGGATTCAAAATACACATAAAAAGGATTATTATTTTTTCATCTTTCTTCTGCTAAGTTGAATGACTTAATAATATGTATATGTTTCTTAGAAAAATAACAATTGTCATTTGACTCTATAATTTTTCACTTTAATGTAATAAGAAAAAAGATAAAAAGTGTTTAATAAAGAACCACTATTCTTCTTGGTAGATGTTGTGGGGTCATTCAATTCTGTTTGAAATGTTATCAACTCCAGCTGATGCTACTTTGAGTTTAACATCTCATCTGAAAGTTGACACACTCAGGAGAGCTGTACCCCTCCTCCCACTTATGATGTACTATACAGTTAGCCATCAGTTTTACTAATGTGAGTACAAAACCTACCACCATCTGTATTAAAACCAGGTGTGTTAGTCATTATGCTATTAATATCACACAATTGAATAACTGAGTATAGAATTAAACAGTGAGAGATACTAGATTGCAAGGCAAATGGAAGATGGACATTATCTGAATTTGGTACATCAGTTAATAAGAGAGCAATGATGAAAAACACCTAATGTTCAAATTGTCAGCTTTACTCAGTGAAATGTATACATCAATGTCATTTACTTAACAATGAATACAAACTACACATATCCTGCAAATTAATTTGAGATCTCCACTGAGAGAAAAATGGTGACTCCTCTTTATGATTATTAAAGGCAGTAGAAATATATTTGAGCATTTCCAGCATGCATAGTTGATCAGAAAACCCATTTGGTTGTTTACTAAGACAAGAAGCAAATAAATTTATAAAGTGATAACTCATATGATATTTTACATAGAAAACTTCAGCTACATTTTAAATTTATATACTTAATATGGACCAGATAAATGAACTGGTGACTCCTCCAAATTAAAATTCCATCTAGTTTTGTTATCCTGCCACTGCCCATATTAATGCATACCATAACAAGTACCAGAGACAGACTAGCACAAAGCAATAATATTTAACAAGGAATGAAAATATATTACTTCAAACCTTACTTAACAAGTCAACAGTGTCCACTTGTTCTCTCAAACATACTACTTGTATAATTAAGTAACATACTTTTTCAAAATAATTACTCAGATTTATTATCATGCTGCATATACTAGGAATGAAATAAAAAATTAGGAGTGGTGTTGAATATTCAAAAGATCATCAGTATGTCAAACCCTTTTTTTTTGTATTGCTTAGAGTGTAAAACCATGTTATTATAAACATTTTCCAATTTAGAATGAATAAACTTCCATGATTTCAACAAAACTATTAAATGTTTACTGAACTCTACTTCTGTTTAAAAATACATCATTGCCTAAACATGAAGTTATATAAGAAATTAAGGACTATCCCTTTAAATCTTGGGTGTTCAGGAGCCTCACCTTTTAATGTGCGATGATAAATGCAACCGTTGCATCATTTGCTACCTAACTACTTATGATTAACTGCTTATGACCTTAGCAGGAAGTCAAGATTCTTTTCCAAATTGAAGCTTCACTAAGTGCTTGAGCTTTTTTTCACCTTTTTTCCAGAAAAATTTCCATAGCCACAATACACTGACACAACTGCAAAGCAAAAAACAAGAAAAGAAAAAAAAACAGTACTCGGTTGAATACAGATCTGTAGTCACAATGATTAACCCAAACCAAAATTCCCTCTCCATTTCAGCTTTACCTTACCAAAAATTGCAAGCTTTCCATCTAGTTTATAACATTCAATGATATTATTGCTTTTTTCATCCAACAACCAAATTAATCAGTTTCAGACAGTATATTTCTCCTTTCCTCCAAAGTCTTCCAGAATTACCAAATCACATGTCCCCACCCTAATTTATATCAACTAGCTCTGTTCAGCTACATTCAAGCAATGTTTACTGCAATGGACAACAACTATTCAAGTTCCACCCTCCCCTCCAACCGCAGTCCCCAAATGTCAAACAGAAAATCTAAAGATTTATACATAGTTATGTTATATAAGAAAAACAATGCTAATAAAAAATAACATCAGAGCAAGGTGGGAAATTCAGGATATAAATAAAAAGGTCTCAAGTACTGATAGAAGAAGTGTAATATGTACTTAGCTCAGCATATTAAACTTTTCTTTACCCTCCCTTTTTTAAAACTAATCTATTTTTATAAGAATTACTATACAACTATTT
This sequence comes from Protopterus annectens, assembly GCF_019279795.1. Taxonomy (NCBI): domain Eukaryota; kingdom Metazoa; phylum Chordata; order Ceratodontiformes; family Protopteridae; genus Protopterus; species Protopterus annectens. The sequence continues at coordinate 69,606,758 of NC_056726.1, read as the reverse complement.
TAATAACTGTAAAGAATGTAAGTAGACCAAACAACATTAACAACTATATATATATATATATATATATATATATATATATATATATATACATATACGATAAAACTATATACAGCTTTAGATGTTTTTAAAAGAGAGAGAGAAGGAAACATATTTATTCTTTTGTATTAAGTATATTCACATATAGCTGCACACATATTCATGCATACATACATACATACAGGCACACAGATTATTAATTAAAATTAAGAACTTAAATAAAAAGGAAAATAAATGAGATTAAAATAAGTTACCTTATTTATGAATGCGTCTGTGTCTCAATTTAAATCATATGCGTGCTTGAACAGGAATTTTTTTAGTTACATTTAAATTCTATTGACAACTATCAGGATTATTTTTAAGTTATTTTCTTTCAGTTTCTTTTTCCTTTCATTGTTTTTTCTAGTTATGTCTTTCTGCCTTTCAAAAGCTATTACTCCATTCCATGTTTTCTATATATTCTATTACATATTTTTGTTTATAAGAATGCCATAGCAATTGTCAAGATCATCAAAGACTTAAATATTATCTGAAATAAATATTTTAAGTCTAGCTGGGAATAGGAAATGAACATTAATCTGTCACTTCTTTACTTTTTTAATTAAAGGAAGAAAGTTTGTTTTCATTTAGACATTACTGTGGTTGAGTAATTATCAAATCTTATTGTTTTGTCTGATATTTTGATGAGAGATTTTGTCTAAGCTATTTTTAAAATTAATTCGTTGTCTTGTGAATAAAAGAATCTCACAATGGTAGATCTTGGTGCAGCAAGTTTTTTAGATGAAGATGGTGGTGTAACTAAAGATCTATGGGCTCTTTCAATGCCATATGACATTGCCTCTGTTAAACCAAAGATCTTTGGAAGCCAGGATTTTAAGAAATGTGTCATATTTCCACCTTGTATCTTCTCAGGCAGCCCAAAGATGCTGATATTGTTTCTTCGAGCTCTATTTTCTAGATTATCTATTTTGTTCAGAAGTAGGGCATTTTGCCTGAGTAAGAATTCAGTGTTGTTTTCTTCTTCTGATAGTCTCCCTTTTATGTTGTTTAAAGTAAATACTAGTCCTGGGATTTGAACTTTCTATTGTTGTATTTGTTCCATTTGTTTTTAGCATTTTTTTACATTGTCCAGCTTGTTGTCTATTTTGTCCATTTTCAGTGAAAGCTATTAAATGTTAGATAATACAGTCTGAAAATCTTTCCTCATCAAAGACTCTTGAGAGTTTGTTTTTGTGTGACTCATTCTGTTTTTCCTATGAGATATCTTCTAAACAAATGTTTGACAGGAAAATGATATAGAATATAAATATTTTGATGATGTTATCTTTCAGCACAACCAAAAATTTTAGTTTTTAGTCAAACAATTTCAAGTAAGATAACTTAGAAATATATTTCCTGTTAGAAAATAAATAAAATTGCAGAGCTCAGAAAAACTGCTGTTAGACTGACAGCATTCTGGCTGGAACTCCCTGATATATTTCCATTATTAATGTATGAGTGTGACAGGTAGTCAGACTTAATGAATCATGTCAGTAATATGTGAGAAACAAAACAAAAAATAAAAAGATACGTACGTGCAGGGCTACACTCCACAGTTTGAATGCAGTGGTCCAAAAACTAAGCACTTTCACCACACATAGATGGCTTCTTCAGAGTTAATAAGAGCCAATAGCAAAAGTGACATTTATACAAGTCTCAATCACTCATTCCACCAATCACTTCCCTACACATAATTAATACATTAATTAAGAAATTATGCTACAAATTAAATCAAAATTAATTATTGAAATATATATTAAATGCATAAAATATATATATATATATATATATATATATATATATATATATATATATATATATATATATATATATGCCATAAAAAACATATTTGCCATTTGTATTCCAATAGTTCAACTTTGAGTTTGTCTTGTCATCCCGACGAACTCAAAGTTGAACTATTGGAATACAAATGGCAAATTTATTTAAATGCAACTTGTGAACCTGGTTTAAATGACCACATATCTACTATGCCAGTGTTAAAACAAAGGGGATATGAAATTTAGTAAGGCATTTTTTTGTATGTTTTGAGGTTTTTTTGCCTCTATAGTATCATTATACTACCAGTATTTTATAAGTTTATTTTTGAACATTTTTAGTATTACCAATATATGTTTTTAGGGTATAATATATATATATATATATATATATATATATATATATATATATATATATATATATATATATATATATATGTGTATTTATATATATATATATATATATGTGTGTGTGTGTGTGTGTGTGTGTATATATATATATATATTTACTTCAGAAGCTTGAAATACTGAAATCTTGAATTTCAGTATCTCGAGCCCAAGAAGTTGAATTCACAAAACATGGAAAACTGAAAACCGCGAAATTCAAAACCTCGAATACCAGAGGTTTTGAATTTCACAGTTTTACTACATATACACACACACAACGTCCACCACACAAACACACAATCACTCTACTACATGAAAGCAGGGGGGAAGCCCCACACACACCTCCTACTTAAATATTCTCACTCCAAGGTCGCACTACATACAAACACACACAAAACACCACCACACAAGCTAATTTCTCTTCACACACACACATCACAGCAACAAAACACACTGACAAACACCACGGCCCCTACCCAAACCCCTTAACACACACACATACACACACACACACACACACACACACACACACACACACACACACACACACACACACACACACTTACCTGAATACATGGCCATAGTGGAACTTTAAAAGCACGAAATTCAAAACCTCCAGTATTCGAGTTTTTGAATTTCGTGCTTCTAAACATTCGCTATTATGGGGATTCAAATTTCTGGGTCGAGATACTGAAATTCGAGATTTCAGAATTACGAGCTTCTGAAGTGAACACATATAGATATATATATATATATATATATATATATATATATATATATATATATATATAGATATATATAGATATATATATATATAGATATATATATATATATATATATATATATATATATATATATATATATATATATATTTCTTTGCTACATTTATATATATATATATATATATATATATATATATATATATATATATATATATATAATGCATTTAATATATATTTTAATAATTAATTTTGATTTAATTTGTAGCATAATTTCTTAATCAATGCATTAATTATGTGTAGGGAAGCAATTGGTAGAATGAGTGATTTAGACTTGAATAAATGTCACTTTTGTTACTGGCTCTTAATTAACTCTGAAGAAGCCATCTGTGTGTGGTGAAAGTGCTTAGTTTTTGGAGCACTGCATTAAAACTGTGGAGTGTAGCCCTGTCCGTATCTTTTTATTTTTTTTGTTATTAAATTTTACCCTTTTGGGTACGTTTGGTTTATTGAATATGTGAAAAACACTTACAGAAGACATGTGTGCATCAGCAATAATCCAGTCAAACTGGACTAAAATAGCTGCAATATGTTGCAGATCAGTGCAAAATGCAGACATATATACACACATATGCATAAGTTATCATTTGCAGAATCCATCATAATCCACAACAAATAAAAAAAATTGTAATTACAACAAAGTGGCATCCACAGCCACATCACCAGTTCTGGCTTTAGCTAGCAGTTGGTGCAGGGCATGTGTGGGAAACACAAGTAATGCATGCAATTAAGGAAATAGATGGTTGGTGAGAGTAAAGAATTGGGGTACACAAGAGAGATAATTACATGAAAATGTCAAAGGGAGAGTCAGGACGCATGGTCAATTTTTTTGTGAAAATGGGCCCTGTTTTTTATTTTTTAGAGAATATAAGGTATGGAAAAGAACTGGGGTGCCTTCTGTGTGGAGCCTGCATGTCCTCCCTGTGGTCACTTGGGTTTCCTCCTGGTGCTCCGGTTTCCTCCTACATCCCAAAGACATGCTGTAGGTGGATTGGACATGCTAAATTGGCCCTTGGTGTGAGTGTGTGCATGTGTGTGCCTTCTGTGGAAGGTTGGGCGCTGGGCTGGCAACTCATCACCATAAAAAGCTCCACTGCCAATCATGAGCGGACAGGTGATTCGCTATGGCGACCCCTAACTGGGAAAAGCCGAAAGAAGAAGAAGAAGATAAGGTATGGAAAAGACACAGAAAGAAAAGGTGAGGTAAGGACGAGTACAAACATATAAAACGTAGCACGATACAGGACAGGCAAATTATATACTTAAAGTATAGGTGAGGTACACATACAGCACATGTGGACTGTACAACAAGGGTTGCAGAAAGATAACAAACAGGGCAGGGATGGATACCAGTCATGGTGCACTTCAATAATGCATTATATACCAATGCACAAAGCAGTGCTGAGATGATGCAAAATGTATGACAGCCATAATAAAAAAGAGTATGACTGATGGCAGGTGTGTGACAATGAACATTAAATGGGGATTGCTGGCATTGCAGCACAGAATGAACATCAAACATCATCATCCACTGGGCTGTTGACAGTGCAAGTGTAAGCCAAATGACTGCAAGGCTTAGCAAATCCAGCTAAGGAAAAAAAGAGCAGATGTCAGATTAGAACTTCCAACCCTACATGCAATAGGCAAACATCTAAGCACAGTGCAAGCAGCAATACTGCAGCAAAAGTGTAATTTGGCTGTGTAAAAATCACTAATTATATAGAACAAATAGCAGGACATGAGAAATGGGATCCTGATGTCAAAGTAGATATCACATGCCAGAAGCAACACAGATGGTGTTCAGGTATGCAAGGTAGATATGTGTCATTATATCACACAAGCTGAACATACAGAAGACTCGTCACAAATACTCCTACCAATGACATGAAGTGTGAAATTGCCATGTAGAAACCACACAGTGATATAGGTACATTAATAAATAGTATATGAATAAGAGAAATTAAGGTATGCAGGCCTGTGCATACATAGTTATGCAGGAAGCATGGAAGGTATGACAGAGGAATGCGCAACACACAAGTAAAACAGAACATAGGCAGAAACATCGCAATGACCTCCACAGTGTGTGGATATGCAACTTGTAATACATGTGAAGATAACCAGTGTCAGATATGGTTGTAGGAAAATCACCAGATATACACATAGGTTCAGAGGTTCATAGGTGTGTACTAAGCTAATGGCCTTGGACCCTATATAAGCCTAGCCCAAGAAGATTCCCTATCATCATGCCACCCAAAGTTAGTTCCCAGTGCCCCTGTCAAGCAAGGCCACTGAAGTGATCCCCGGGGTGAACTTCCTATTTCCGATCCACTCATAAAGATTTCTCTTAAAGAGGGCCAGTGAAGTGCTCTGCTTAACGTGAATGGGAAGTTTGTTCCAGAGTATGGGAAGTCTCTCGGTTAGGAACCTGCCCCTCTAGCATGTTCTATTTATTGTGGTAATGAGGTTTAGGTCCCTGGAACATGCAAGTATATTGTTGGGATATTTATGCAAGTAAGTTTAACATTGCATTATGGGTAACAGATGACATCACAAAATACTTACATCAGAACTGGAACTGAATACACATTGCTATGTCGAAAGACACCATGGCCATGCAATACCATATGCATGTAACAGACATAAATACAATTTTTTTTTGTCAAATCATAGAAGTATTACAGTACCAAGGAAAATTGCATTGACAGATGTAACCAGGAACCTTAAACAGAATATGCTCATAGTGGGCATAAGATGTACAGCTCAACTAACATAACACACCAAAGAGTGACATGTCTGACACTGTGAGACAGCAGACACCCATTCAATATATGAACAGCTAAAATATGCACAATATGAATTGAGCTGAGAGCCACTGTCATACATGCAAGTTGCTCACAATATAGTGACAAGACAGTAGAAACAGTAAATGTTGTGTTGTATACTGAGAGCAATAAATAACCAATTCAGCAAACATTCATAATAAAATAGTTACTTCTAAAAACTGTACAAGAAGAACGCAAATTATTATTATTTCAGTTGTGTCAACAAACATCATCTAATCTCAATATAACCACTTCAATTTTTAAGGTCATGTACAAATGTAGGGTACACAAAATCATGTGCACAACAAAAGTGATACACACAAAATATAAATGTAGAATATATATGTTTTTGATGGGAAGCATGACATCAAATTTGCATGTACGTTTGCCATATGAACACAAATCTCAACCTGGAGATTCAGGGGAATAGTAACACATACCTCTCTCCCTTCACTGCTACTGTACTCTTTGCATCCTTTTGATACAGAGGGTGGTATTAATATCTCTATCCTCAGCAAATACATGAATAAAAGGATAAGAAATATTAACTGACAACAATGATTCTGTGTTATGAATTTATATGACAGTTAATGTTACATTAACTCTGTCCATAACATAAAGAATAAATACGTTATGTGATTAAGCCATGTCATTCAAGCCAAGGTAACAGCTGGTATAGAAAGAGTTTTATTTAAGAATGCAACTACACTAGGATAAATTACTAAAAACTAGGACAAGCTAGATCCAATCCTATGGCCTTTACCTATATCCACAACTTTACCCACCTAGCTATTTGTTTGACACTGTAGGAGAATAACTTGCAGTTAGACATGTTTGATCTGTGACCACATAGTTAAAGAATGATATACAATACCACGTGATCCATATCTCATACCATTAATCATCAAAAGTCTGAACCAATGTCCATAATAAATAGGTAGAACTGGCCAAAAATCTGTATGCCGATTAACATACAATTTGCGTACATAATTATCTAACCCCACCCATTTCAATGGAATTGTGAGATACTAACTTTTAAATGCAAACTAAAGAAAAGACAAACTGTGAAACACAAAATAAACAGGAGAGCAATAGTGTTCATTTATATTAAAATTTGAACTTGTATCAGAATTTGAACTTGTGCACAACTAAAATACAATTTTCTTTTAGAAAGAAAAACTGCTTCTACACTGATATTAAATAACACAAAATATAACCAAAACAAAACTGCTTTGTTTATATTAACATATGGGTACATGGATAACAGCATGTATCAGAATCAACTTCTCCACAGGCATTACAACGTGACATAAATATTGAAAAAAATGTACAAACTGACAAGGAAAACTAAATAAGAAGCAGGAGGGAGATACAGACTTCAGATTGTCAGCACAGACTGATACTACTGTAGTACACAGTTGTGACTGTTATGGTCTACAGTGTAACTATTTCAGCATTGCAACAGCTTACACAGTTATGTGTCAAACGCACAGTCACTGGAACACACACAGTGGAGTTGCTTCCCCCCTTCCCATACAACAGCAGTAAGGTACTTCAGAATAAATAAAATGTGATGCGTTATTTCCTTAGTGTTAATATATTTTAAAAGAGAAAGGTATCAAAAATACTCCATCAGTTTCATTATGAATAAGTCATACTATATGTTTCTCAACCTACTTATTGTTATTACTATTTTTCTTGTGGGAAAAAATCTTCATTCCATAAATATGCAGTAAACGTAGATATAAGAGGACAGCAGCAGAGGTAATCACAGTAGTGCCTTACATTGTAATCCAAATTCACAGCTACCACTGTAACTCTTAAAATAAAAATCTAACTATAATGCTGTAATCAAAAGTATCTGACCACAAATCAAGACAAAATTAATGTCTGAAGCAGTAAGAGGAAAATTAATTATGACTACTATAATATTTTGAAAAAAAGACTTTGATTTCTTTAGAAAATGTCTTGGCAAGCCTGTGATACTTTTAAGACATACAGAGTTACATCAAATCAAGCGAATGCCTTAAAAAACCCTCCAAGCCTCACATATCCTCATATCCCAAAAAGCTATGTACACTATCTGAACAAAGGATGGCTGCTTTCATAAAGCCAGCTAACTAAATGTCAGTGTTTGACATGTGCCCCACCTCCACTGCCTTCAGTTCAAGTTTAGATAAACTGGCAGTGACACTCCTGCTACCAACAAAGAAGAGCAGTATTATTGTTTATCAGGATGAAGGCTGTTTGTGTCTTAAGTTATGTATTTGCTAAGAAATAATATTGTCATTTGGTAGCTCCATGAAATCAACATGTCAACAATACACTATAGCACTGTCTATGTTTTACAGTAAAGAATAACTACAGGTCTTACTCAAACACATTTAATGAAAGAATATTAGAGCTGCACACTGGGAAACTTTCTCCTTAAAAAAACTGAAAGACTGAAAAGAAAGACTTTTAAGTAAGCAGATTCAGTATTTAGCCTAGTGCAGTGACTTGCATTGCATATTTTGGGCATTCTGCAAAAATCTAGGATTGAGCTACCTATGCTATGATGAATTATCTAGACGCAGACTGTGCACTGCAAGACTTAGACCATAGACACTGAGCGGACCGGTATGACTTTGTAGCTTGACTGCTTCACTTAAGTAGTAACAGCTCAGTTGCTTCATATTAATTTAAAAGAAAAACAGCTCAAGAGTCATCCTCTGCCACTGCATTCATTGGTCTGTCCCATGTCATGCTATTGAACTTGTCACTGTGTGCTGCTGCTAACTGCTAAGCTGGCTATTTCTTAATTAAATCCAGGACCAGTCGATTGATTCTACAATCCACACTGTTGCAAGTGCAACCACATATGGAAAAAGGTAAACAGAGAGAGTACACAGCCCCTTGAGCCCTTAGACAAATTCTGACAGGCTGGCAGTCTCCCTCAGTAAGCTGACATCATCGCACACACCATGCATGTGATGACATCAGCAAAAACCTCATCCCATTAAAAAAAATGGGAAATTTGGGAATCGAAGGGACCACTCGTGAATTCATGGCACCCCATATTTTTTGCCCTCAAAACCAGTAAATACCAAGGAAGTCAGTACAGTTGAGAGGTATGAACTGTGGCCTTCTCTACCTATGCATAAAGATACACAAAATAACTGTTGATTAAAGTATGAAACAGCCCCAATGTATCATGAGAAGAATGATGTTATCAGTATTATGCACATTTTAGAGCGATATTGAATAAAGCTAGTGCATATGTACATTAAGCATTAGAGGAGGAGCTTTACAATGGTATAATATTCCTCTCAGTAATGTATGAGAAGTGTTAAGTGTTGTCACATAAGATACAGCACAGAAATGGATAAGTGCTTCATATGCAGACACTTTTAGATACAAATATACACATGATGTCGCTGATCAGTAGAGATCCCTGGAGAGCCTTTAGAAGCAGCAAATCCATTAGGAAGACCGTTAGATGAGGCAGAAAGCCATTGCTGATAAAAGCACAGCAGAATCTTGCGTAATTAAGGAGTCGGGGAGAGACTAAGCAATTTCAGGTATCCTTGAAGCCTCCGAGAGTGGTAGAAAAGATTCTTGAGCATTTGAAGCCATATTGGCAGGAAGAAAAGGTTTTTTTTTTTTTTGCACTCGCAAAGAATGTAAGCTGTGTAGCATATAGGAAGCAGAGTGAATTTATAGGTACGATATGTCTAATTTCCTGCAATTCGAACAAATCTGACACTGCAGACTTCAGGACCACTCAGCACATGCACACATAAACCTTAGGCCAGCTGGATCTATTTGGCCAAGTAATGCACCACACTAGACAGTGACAGTGTTGCTATGCTTAAACAGTCCATAGATTCATCTTAAAATACACTGCAGCAAATTTCAAAACATTTGCTTTTTTTTTTTTTTTGCTCAAATTTTTTATTTAATTTTCCAATAACAATAGAGAAAAAAAGTAATTTTACAATTTAAATGACAAATTATGTACAAAATTTACAAAGGCCTCAAAAGCAAAAAAGAAGGGAATAGCAAAGTAATATAAACATATTAAGAAGGTTGTACAATATTCAACAATTCTTGCTTCCAATTTAATTAATTAGGTGAAAGTGTACCTGGATTCATTGTCTTAATAAGAGAGAAAGATTTCTCCCAAGGGATATTAATCAATTTTTTAGGAAAAATTCTTAATTCTTTAGCTTTTATTTCCGTTGATGCTACTTCATCCAATAGAATCATGATGTCTTCGAAGGCCGGAATGAAGGATGATTCCCATCATCTTGTAATGCATTTTTTGGCTACTGCCAAAAACTGTCCAAAGAAGATATTTATTTTTGTTATTCCTTGTAATAGATTCATTTACATTAAAAAAAATTAAGATTTTGATAATATAAAGGAATCAGTAAATATAGCTTGAAGAAAATTACTAATATCTTCCCAAAATTTCTTAATGAGAGAACATTCATAGAAAATATGAGACCAATCGGCCTTTCATTTTAGAGAGCATCTCCAACATGTTACCTCCTTAGAAAGATTAAATTTATCAATTTTACTAGGAGTATAGTAAGCTCTATGCAAGAATTTCCAGGAAAAAATCTTCCAAACTCATAAGTTAGAAATTAATTTAATGGAATGTCAAAGATTAGTTTTATTATCAGAGGTTAGGGACAATGTATAAAATCCCAACATTTTTGATTAGGGATAGTTTTATAGTTAATAATGATATTATAAAGTTTTAAAATTAAATTTGTCCATTCAAATTCTCCATGTAGTATTTCATGTATAAGAAGTGTAAATTTTGGTGAGGATTTAAAGGAAGAATTCTTTATTATTCTGCATAGATTTTGAGTAAATAGAAGAATACTGTTGAGAGCTAACCATTCTGATTTTGATAAATTAAATGTGTTGATTAAATTTTGTGCATCCAGGGTAACTAAGTTCATTGTGCAATGATAACAGCATGTAATCTGTTTCACTTCCCAATTACTAAGAGTATCTGCACTATTATTAAAAAAGTTTTTTGTAATTTTAAAAGGGTATAGTAGCTGTATCCATAGTTTAATATCAATATTGATGTTAACAAAACTTCTAAAAGTATTGTAAATATAATTATATAATTTAAATTTGTGGGTTTAATAATATATTGTATATTGACAGAAGGTGCATAACAAAGTTTATTACTCGGATCATTTAGTTGTAAGTTTTTTTATTAATTTATTTTCATTTAGGATAATAGTCGTGTGTAGGGATTTCCAAGCTGAAGAAAATTTTGGATCAATCCAGTTTAAGATTGTTTTGAGAATAAAAGCTTTAATATAGGATTCTAAATCTGGAAAATGGATTCCTGCAAGCTCCCAGGGTCTAATATGATTGATAAAGCTATTCTATCGTTTTTGGATATCATAAAAACTTTAAGAGAATTCTATTTATTTCTCTTAAAATATTTTTACTGGGTAATATAGGAATAGATAAAGCAATGTAATTTAGTTTTGGTAACAGAATAATTTTAATTAACTGTAGCTTATCTTCAAAATTTAAATGTAATTTATTCCATTTCCCTGTAAGAGGTTTTAATATGTTCATGATGTTAAGAAAATATATATATATATTTTTATCATATATGTTAGCATAATGCAACATCAATTGAATTACTGAAACTAATAGTGTACTATAGTGTTTTGTTATTTATGTTTCAGTTATTTTAGCGAATTTAACACTGTGCCCTTTAAGAATCTTGACAATTGATTTTAGTTACTATGTTAATAGTTTAATTGATTTTTAATGGGTTTTTTTTCCCACGTATTTTTGTATTTAAGGACGCTACATGTTGCATATTGTTATCTGAAGAAGCGTGGGGTGTCCCACGTGAAATCTCTTATCCTCTTTTGTATTGTTGCAATAAAATACTTTTTTGGCTTTATTTGGAACCTGTCACTGTTTTTTATGAAGATTTTCGTGGCTGGACCTCCTGCTCTGTTTTTTACACATGTTCATGATGTTGTTATAGTTTGTATTTAAAGTTAAATTGATATTATCACATGATATTTTAAAGAAGATACCTGTTTCTCAACTATTTCATTTATAGTCGATTTAGTGTTATCATTACGTTTTTTTTTTTTTTATTTAGTAATATGTGGTTAGATTTAGAACTGCTGGTTTTTAATCCTGAGATAGAGTAGAATTTTTTTAACTAATAAATCTAATTCTTGTAAGGATTCTTCTGAGTTTATTAAAGTAAGTAAGATATCATCTGCAAATAGCATTATCTTAGAGTCAAATTGATTATATATATTAAAGTCTTTAATTTTGGAATTAGAATGAATTGCCAAAGAAAAAGGTTCTATTGCTAATGCAAATAAAAATGGGGACATTGGGCATCCTTGTTTGGTACCTTTAGTAATTTCAATAGATTCAGACTTAAATGGTTCTAATTTTACATAGGCTAAATTATTATTATAAATATTTTTTATAAAAGTAATGAATTGGATAGGGAATTTATACGATTCAAGAATTTTAAAAAGAAAATTCCAATTTAAGGATTCAAAGGCTTTTTCAATATCGAGGTTGATTATAAGAGCTTCTTGATTTAAGATATCTATGGTGGCCAGGATTCTTTGAATGTTGTCTTGACTATGTCTATTATAAATAAATCCTGACTGATCTTCAGTGATGAGATGTGCTAGTGATTTCTTAAATCTGTTAACTAAAACAGACATTAAAATTTTATAATCCTTATTAATCAGAGAAATTGGGCTACATGAACTGCACAAATGATAATCTTTATTTTCTTTTAGTATAGGGGTAATTAATGAATATCTCCATGAAGGTGAAATTATACCTTGTAAGTATGATTCATTCAGAGCCTTATGTAAGAGTGATATAGCCGAGGATGGTAGAAGCATATATACTTCATTAATAATACCATCTATGCCTGGTGATTTGTTGTTTTTGCTTTCTTTAATTTTTTCATTAATTTTCTTTAGGAAAATTTGTTTCTGAATCTCATTAATTAAATTTTCTGGTAGTTTTTTTTAATTTAGAAAAGTCCAGGCCATGGTCTGAAATACTATGTGGAAAATCTTTGTTTTTGTAATGTTCTGAGAAGTGATATTTAAAGGCATCTAAAATATCACTTATGTCAGAAACTTTTTTATTATTCCTTCCTTCATGAACCACACTCACAATATTATTTTCAATGGAATGTCTTTTTACTCTCAATGCTAGATTGTGTATATACTTTGGTGATACAAAGTAAGAATTTAGTTTTAATTTTTCTAGAGCTAAATTAGTTTTGTGCGTTAAAATGTCATTATATTTTTATGTAAAGATTCAATTTCCTTTTTCTTATTTGAGAAAATTTTTGTATTATCATTGTTAATTAATACAATTTGTTTTTGTATGTTAGATAATTCAGACTCCCATTCCTTTGTTTTGTTATTAAACCATGTAATAGTTTTGCCATATAAATAAGCTTTCAAGGAATCCCAGAGAATTACTACATTTACCTTACTGGTTAGGTTTGTATCTAGGAAAAAAATATTTCTGAGTCTAACCAAGCTTCAAACTGTTTTAATTTGTTAATACAGGCTGGAATTCTTTAAGTGAAAGACAATTTCTTAAAATCCGTTTGAAGGTTAAAAATGAGTGCATCATGATCAGACATAGGGCACAGGGTTATTGTAAAGTATGATATTTTTGTTTTTAGATCTTGGGATATTAAAATGTTATCAATTCTAGTCTGAGTTGATAAAATATTTATATCCTAAGATCTAAAAACATTTACTTTTGAACTGAACATTATTTATGCTGTAAGGTGTGATCGTTTATTGGAAATAATTCAGTCATCAGTTTTGAGAGACTGTCAATGAATTGTTTCAGTGGTGTGATTGCTTGGCCCAGTTTCTCATTGGTAGGACTATTGTTTTAGCTGAACACTATTAAATAGGATATATATCATATATTTGGGCATTGAGAATGTTTGGGACTTTAAAATTGGACATTATTTCTTGGTTGTTTATAAATTGTGGCAAACAAATGATTGTATTGATGTGGTGAACATCTAATGGCCGCCATTTGGTACTGGTTTTTGGATTACAAGTTTGGTGGAACAAATTTCTATGCAGAGACTTTAGCCTTTATGAATGGTGGATTGTTGCCTTGTGTTTAGTTTGGTAACATCCACTTCTGTAGTTAAATCAGTATTTTTATATTGAGTTTCACTGTTTTCATGTTTGGATTTACTGCGGTTTTACAATGGGGAACATAGCATAGCATATAATAATGCTATTATGAAGACAGTTTATTCTTCCAATAAGGGTGTGTTTTAAACATTTTGGATCACATCTATTGAAGTATATATGCTAGAGCTATTATAGTTCCTTGTGGGTCTCAAAGGTTTTAGATAAGATATCAAACATTACAGGCATTTATAGCTTATATGCTGTGTGGTTATATTGGTGTATTTAAGACCGGGAATGTACATAAATCACACTGTGCATATTGTAATTGTTTTTTGTGCAGATCCGATATTTAACAGGGGAATGTAACACTGCTTACTAATAAGGTAATGTGGCAAATATATTGATGTTAATTTACATCTTGAAACCTTTCACTAATCATTCTTATTACAATTCCTTATCTCCTACTTTGCACCTTACAACTAAATCATCCCAATATCTAAACTACCTACTCCAGGACATTTAAAGCTGCCACTTTGTTATACTTCTACCTTCTCTAACAGCAGCCTACCTTCTAACCTCCTATGAAGACCCATTATGCACACAATTGCACTACCCCTCTAAACATACAGCCATACCATATCTTGTTGTCTCCCTAAACCACATAAACATAACATCTAGACCCAGCTACCTACTAGCAAAATATCATAGATTAGCCCACATTAGGTATAACTATCGAAAAACTAAGAAGTCTCCAAACCAATACTGTAAACTCCCAAATCCTAGATATGGATTACAAGTTCACTCATTAATAGATGGAGACATTCATCCAAATCCAGGCCCAAGGAAAACTTTTACCACCCAACCCCATAGCCATAATCCCTCTAGTAAACAAACCCCCACCAAACCTCCCAACTCACTCTTTATAGTACATCTCAATATACGTGGCATAAATAATAAAGTTACTCACCTCCATGCACTCTTGGATGTACACTCATGTGACATCTTATGTCTGACAGAAACTTGGTTAAAATCTGTAACTCGAAACAATGAAGTCATCCCACCCGGATATAATATCTTAAGACAAGATGGTATAGCCAAGAAGGGAGGGGGGTAGCTATTCTATACAAAGCAGGGTTTCAAGTTACTGCTTATAACTACAAACCACCTCAAGACATTAATGCCAAAATCCATATTTCTAAATTTTAGCTTAATACTCACAAATCCATATATGTCATCTGTATTTATCTTCCTCCTGGTAATAACCCCAACACCTTGAAAAATATCCTTAGCTGGCTATCACTAAACTTCTCACAAGAAACTATAGTTCTCAACGACTTTAATATTGACTGGAAGTGCTGTAGCAATGAACAACCTTCTACACATATTAACCTATATGGTTTTTCTCAAACCATTACCTCCCCAACCAGGATAAACAAACCCAATAAAAATGAAAGTACCTTAGATTGGATACTCATAAATAACCATCACCAAACATATGAAGTAGGGACCCTCCCTGACGATGTAAGTGTCCACTCACTTACCTATATTATCAGGCATAAGATTGATATACCCTTTCCGCCCACATTCAAGACAACTCAGACCAATAAAAACTTTAACCCGGATCTCTTCCAAAGTGAACTTAGGACATATGATTGGTCACCCATAAAATACCTCCCACTTGAGGAAGCTGTAAAATACTTTAATTCTAAATTCCTAGCCATTCTAGACCACCATGCACCAACCCATTATATCAGACTTAGGACTAAACGTGCCCCATGGCTTTCAAAAGAAACTAGGCAAAAAATCCTACTTAGAAATAAATACTGGGCTAAATGGAGAGCTACTAAAAATCCTGTAGATCAACAAAAATGTAGACAGCTGAGAAATAACACAAAAAAGCTATACTCACAGATAAAAGAAACTTTTACTTACAACTCCAGCAAACTCACCAAAATAAGCCACAAAAGTTTTGGGCAAGCATTAATAAACTTCTTCACTCAGGTCACTCCATTACACCAACCGCACAAGGCAGTGACCATGAGAATCCCAAGCAAACTGCCAATTCCTTCAATACCTTTTTCACAGAGGCCATTCAAACTCTTGCCAGTCAGCTAGCAAATAGCTTTACTCTGCTAATCTCAAGTATTAGCCCACCCACTCCATTTCACTTACAACCAGTTCCAACATCATGCATTCTCACCTTATCCAAAAACTTAAACTTACTACTCCCTCAGCTGACCAACTACCTGCTGAATATCTGCAAATAACAGCCAAATCTATAGCCTGTCCCATTTTCATCCTGATTAACAGAACCATAATTGAAGGTTACTTCCCAACTATCTGGAAAATCTCTCACATTATCCCTCTGCATAAAGGTGGTAACTCTAACGAATTTACTAACTACCACCCCATAGCCTTACTTTCTCCTCTGACAAAAATAATGGAAAAATGCATCCACAGTCAACTACTAGACCACCTAATAAAAAATAACTTACTTTCCAAATGTCAACATAGATTTAGGCCTTTCCACAGTACTACCACTGCCCTCTTATCCTTTTCTGACTGCATTAATAAAAAACATAACAATAACATTCTTTCCTCTCTACTCTTTATTGATCATTCAAAAGCATTTGATATGGTTAACCACCAGATACTTATAAATATCCTCAAATCCCTTTCACTACATGCATCGGCTATAAAATGGCTTCAATCCTACTTAGATAAAAGACAGCAGGCTGTGTTATGGGATAACAATCTATCTATCTATCTCCCCATTACCCTTGGTGTCCCTCAAGGCTCCATATTAGGACCTCTTCTATTCTCAATTTTTATTAATGCCCTTCACTCAGTAATTCCTCAAGCTACCTGTATACAATACGCAGATGATTCCACATTAATATGCTCAGCCACTTCTCCATCTGAACTACAGTTTCTAATCAAAAAGTGGTTTAATACAGTAGAACAATGGTTTACTCAGCACTGCCTCCTCTTGAACTCCCAAAAAACAAAACTCTTCCTCTTCACTCCTACCCGGAAGTCCTCCCCAGTAGATTTCACAGTCATATCTAATAACTCTCATATCTCCCGATCCAACTACCAAACTCCTTGGAATAGCAATAGACAAAAATCTTAACTTTGAAACTCATATTAACAACACAATGTTGTTCCTTTGGCTTTTCCCGGTTAGGGGTCGCTACAGCGGAACTCCAGTCTATTAATGATTGGCAATAGATTTTTTTTTTATGGTGCCGAGGTGCCAGCTCGATGCCCAACCTTCAATGAAGGTACGCCCATTCACGCATGTCTTTTGAATGCCACTCAACCGTGGGGAGGACATGCAGACTCCACACATAAGGCACTCTAATCGAGAATCGAAAGGGAGAACATCTTGCGTTGAGGCGACAATGCTACTGCTGCACCACCGTGGCTATAAACTGTAAATAGAAAACTGGGCTCCCTCTATAGCATCAAACCCTTCCTTACTCCAGCAGCCAGAATAACTGTTGCCCACACTCATCTAATCTCTACACTCCTCTATGCCTCACCCATTTATACTAATCTGTCAAAAAATAACCTCAACAAACTGGAAAACTCCCACAATAACATTGCCATATTTGCCACTGGCAATCCATTTAGAACCCACCACTGTTACAATTTAAAGCAGCTGGGATGGCTTGAACTACAAAATCAGCTAAAATTTCACCAACTTACCATTGCCCACAAGACCCTCTACCAACCTACTAATACTCCAATACTTTCTACCCTCATTACCCCTTACAAAATCTTAACACCTTATGCTCTTCAAATAAACTACTTGTTTGCATAAGTAAATCCAACAACTTGGCCGGAGACTCTCTATTCTCTAACACCGTTGGGAAAAACTGGAACCTACTTCCCAGTGAACTTGCATCACTGTCCTCAATATCACCTTTCAAATATAAACTGAAATTATACCTTACAACACACTAGTTATGCCCCTGTACTAAGCCTGACTAACTTCCTATTTCTATTACTAGCTACTGCTTACCCACTACTTCTCTGTACTAAGTCCAGTTTCCTTGATAACAAAAGAGAATTTTATCTTGTAGATAATACCAGTGTTTGTGGTGATTACATTCCTATGGTTTGTTATATGTGTGTAATTGGTTTGTGATATAGTTATGGAATGAGCTGTTATCATTTGTTAAATTATGTGTTGTACCAACATTTTTATTAGAATTGTGTTCTTGGAGCTTATCTCCCCAGGCCTCTACTGAAAAGGGACATATATCCAGTTAGACTAGCCTGGTCAACAAATGTAAAATAAATAAATAAATAAAATAAATGTATACATTTGAAAATTATAGATATCTTGACATATTTTTATATTAATTTATTATTTATTTTATTAAACTTAACATTAACTGGGCCTCTCTTAAATCTGACACCCCATCCCATTCAATCAATCTGTACAACTTCACCCAACTTACAAACCTTCCAACCAGGCCAAACAAAGATGGAACCTCTCGTACCATCATAGACTGGATATTGACTACCCATCCCAACCTTGCCTCAAATGCCAGTATGCTATGTGATCCTCTCAGTGACCACAAACCTGCCTTCGTTGACCGCATATCCCCCCCCCAAAAAAAAAACAATACCAATATAGCCAAACCCACAACCTAGCCACCTTGAACCCTGAAATATTCTCAGAATGCCTAAAGCATATTGACTGGTCGCCCCTAAAAAACCTCCCACTAGACAGTGCAGTATCCTATTTCAACAAAACATTCCTTACCATTTTAAATCAAGTAGCCCCCCTTAGATCCAAATGAATCAAAGCCAATCCCTGTCCCTGGCTATCCTATGAAACCAAACATATCATACATCAATGTGAAACAAAATGGAAACAACACCAAAAACAAAACACCAGCAACTCGCTCCTAGAATTTAAACAAATATGGAACTTAGCCAAAAAATTAATAACTAAAAATTACAAAACCTACTGCAGCAAACTCCAATCCATGCACTCATTCAATCCAAAAAAATTGTTGGAACTCCATTTCCTCCATTCTTCACCCTGGCAATAAAAGCAACCCATGCCCAGACCCTACTCTTACCAGCCTAGAAACTGCCACTAAATTCAACTCATTCTTTATAGACTGCATAGCAAAACTATCATCCTCCTTCCCTGACCCCCCCATCTGCCCCCTCCCCTCACCAGCCACCCTCCTCCTACCTCCCCCTTCAGCCTAAAACCCATCCCCACAAACACAATAAAAAGGCTTCTCCTCAAGCTAAAACCCTGTCATAAAGCACCAGACAATCTACAACCCACCTTCCTAAAGCAATCTGCTGAAACCATAGCCTATCCCATATCTATTCTTATAAATAGATCAATACAGGAATCATACATCCCAGCCATCTGACGCCACACATGCATCATCCCACTACACAAAGGTGGCAAAAACATAGACACAACCAGTTTTAGACCCATAGCCATACTTTCCCCTCTCTCAAAAATACTAGAAAAAAATATCCATGCAGAAATCATGCAATATCTACCCTGAACAAACACCTCTCACATACCCAACACGGTTTTCTCCCTAGCCACAGTACCATCACTGCCCTCCTTTCCTTTCTAGAGACCATCAACCTAGCACACGACAAGGGCAAATATGTATCATCACTATTTTTAGACCTCTCAAAGACATTCAACACCATCTCCCACTTCTTGCTTCTATCCTAGCTTCCATCCTTACATCTCTCTCCCTCCACCCTAACCTAGTTCACCAGCTACCTATCCAACTGCCAACAAGTTGTCCAATGGAAAGAATCTACATCTCCTTTCCAACCTACACCCACTGGCATTCTTCAAGTTTCAGTACTAGGTCCTCTTCTCTTTAACATATTTATCAACAACTTCCACCTCTCCATCCCTGAAGCCTCTGTTATCCAGTATGCAGATGACTCCACTATCATCTGCTCAGCCTCCTCCCCCTCTGAACTGCTACTAAAAACCCAACTTGCCTTTTCTAAAACAGAATCCTGGATGAAATCCAGTCACCTTGCCCTAAACGCTAGCAAAACAAAACTAATGATTTTTACACCCACTAGAAACTCCACTTTTGACAGAAACCTATTCTGCATTTCAAGCCAAAATAAAACCCCATTGGAAATAGTTCCCACTACCAAACTGCTAGGCATCATCATTGATGAAAACCTAAAGTTTGACTCCCACATATACTCAGCTATTAAGAAAACCCATAAAAAAGTTTGTATCCTCTACAGACACAACCATTATCTCAGCCGCTCCACCCGACAAACACTTCCAACTACCTTCTTCCTCCCATCTCTCATGTATGGTGCTCCCCTGTATACCAACCTCCAACTAGGCCTATGTTTCAAACTCAAATCCTGCTACCACAAAATTAGCAAATTTGCAACCAACAACAAAAATGTATCTTATCACTGCCACTCTCTTCACACCCTCAAATGACTCGAACTCCCAAACTACCTCAGATATCTGCAACTTACCACTACCCACAAGCTCATCTTAAAACCAGCAGACTGTCCATCCCTGGCCATACACCCTCCCAATCCCTAAGATCCGAGAGCCAAAATCTCCTGCAAGTGCACAAACTCTCGCATCCCCCTGGCCAACTACTACTAACCTGCACCATAGCTAAATTATGGAACTCTCTCCCCTCTCCACTACGCAACATGTCTAACCACAACAACTTCAAGACCCACCTGCTCTCACCCCTGTCCTCCAAATGGAAATGTCCTTCTCATGCTCCCACCTAAGCACCCCCCCAACTCATAAGATACTATACCCTCTCTGTGAATGTTCTAAACATTTTTTATTCTTCTCTTTTTTCACAGAATACTCAAGAGATACATTACTATCTAATGTGTATTTTCTTTGCCAGAATTATTTTAAATGTGTATGTATAGATTACCTATCTATCTACTAGGTAACCTCCCTGTTTTTTTGCAATGAATGTTACACATGAAAGCCTATGGCTTACTACAATGTTACTCTAATGTTTCTGACTCTGAATTTTGTCTATTATGTAACCTCTCTTTCACTATTATTATTAATGTAACTTCTTGTGGAGCTTTTCTCCTCGGGCCTCCACTGAAAACAGGTCTCTACGACCCAGTGGATTCTCCCGGTCAACAAATACAAATAAATAAATAAAATAAATAAACATATGTACATACACACACACACACACACACACACACACACACACACACACACACACACACACACACACACACACACATACACACACACACACACACACATATATATATGTGTGTGTGTGTGTGTGTGTGTGTGTGTGTGTGTGTGTATCTATATCTGTTTCTACATACGTATACATAGAGAGTTTCAAGATAGAGAGGGATGTGTGTGAATATGTTCATATATGGCATGTAATAATAAAAATAATTGGATCTGTTGACCTGTATTGTGACAATCATTGTTATCCTTGATGTTGGGGGCAATAATGAAATACGTCAAAAATGAGACATAAACAGATCATGTACAACACAGAGATTACCCTACATAAATTATGAGTAAAAAATATGCCTAAATGTGTAACAAACTGCAAGCTGAGCATCACAGCACTGCTGTAGGAGTTATACCCACAAACTCAAAACATGTAAGACTACAGTTATTGACTTCACCTAGAGTGCCAGCCCTTCAGCTATATTTTAATACAGGGATTACATATGCACATTTGCTGTAAATCAAGTCTGATGACAACACTCACTCAAATTGAATGCTTAATGCCCTGCAATGATCTCATATTTTTCTAAGTCAGTCAAGAAGTATTGCAGGTGAATAGTTATGACTAAACATGTAAGACTGAGCCTTCATGTTTTGTTTCTCAATAACTATTGCAAAGTAATTGCAACATAATCTACAATAAGAAACTACATGGTATGGAACAATCTAGAAGTGTTGCATGTAATGAAGGAATGTATGGTCATCCATGGCCTTGGGCTGTAAGCACTAATGCACTCTGACAATGAAATACCTGTAGATTTTTTCATGTATCAGCACACAACCATGGATAATAGTCATATTATGTGTAGTTCATCAAAATTAGTCCTTAAATATTATTACCGTTCATCCAAACAAATTAGTCCATAAATATTCTGAATAACAATGTTTCCATGGGTAGTGAAATCATGGACAATCAATTTCAAATTACATTACTACATTGCTTAAACAGTTGAGTTTCTGTACAACACATGTAATGTCAGGATGTACCACTTCTGTTAGTGAATAGCACTGTTTATCAGATGTCTCAAATACATACATTCATTAATGAAAAATGCTGTTACTAAACTACCTGCACACATTCATTTCGGCATTGCTTATTTGCAGATAACTCTGAGATGAGTAGTTGGGCAGCCATCAATAAGTAACTACTATGTCTTATTTTTTCATTGCAAGTAATTTACTGATAGCAATACATATAGAAATGGAATATCTATGGATCCTTATTCATTATATCATCTGATCTGTTTAGTAAATGATAATAATAATTAATAGGTGTTAAGGTATGGATTATGGCACTTACTGTAGGCATCCAGGAGCTATAGCCATACCTCTGCCATCTGTTGAGGAAGTTCATCCCAGTCCCTATGGTGAAGATTGTCATATTGAAAGCAGACCTGCATGGTGGTCCTGAGGATTGCATTGTGTTCTCAGAGCTTCCTTGCAAGTCAGTTCCATATGTCTATTTTGTTGAAGTTCTTCTCTCATGCCCGCATCCTCTGATCAAGTCCCACACAGACTGTCAGCATTCGGTGGTTCTCCTCATTCCTCCAGTTGCATGCTTGGACATGTTGCAGCTGCCTCTCTGATGACACTCTCTTCAAATATTCCAAAAGCGTTGAAATTAACATGTTATAAAAATGCTCACTGAAGTACCACTCAGTTCACAGGTAGCGAGGGTATGATGTAAAAATGTGTCTTATCACATTTTAAAAGTGGCATATAAAGTTTGGTAGCGGTCTATTGGTGGGCATCAGGCACATGCTCCAGATGTTCAGATTTAATGATAGCTATTGGGCTTTTACACTAAGTAACATATGCTTACACTGACCTATTGGTTAGTGTGCTGAAATTCGAGAACTTACGTTGATGCTCATTGACATGATTCTAAAACATTTTATGCTAACTGACTTCATTAATTATGTATGGCACAATGGCATGTAATAGCTTCTTACATTGAGCTTAGAACCATAAGGTAAGGTGCTACATAGTCAGCCACTTATATTGCTAGTTTGAACTGCTGTGCTTAGTATTACTCTATGATGCTCGCAGTGTCCTGTCTATATCTTGCAACCCATATCTCACATATCTGTCAATGTGAAAGTGTCTGCACATCAATATGTCATTTATATAAAGGGAAGTGGTAGCCTTCCGCAATATGCATGCATATGGATACATGTCCATCATTACCAGGGAGGTTTTCCCATATGTAGGTGAATGGCTACAAGCACTAGGCCTGGTGAACTGCATATACAGATGGAATTCACCCACATCTACTGGTAATGAGCTTTTGCCTGGACATCTATAGCACCATTTGTGAATAATGGCATTTTACCGCAGTGTTCAAAAATAGTACATCCAAAGTATGATTTGCAGATCTTCAGTGATAGTTACTCCTACACTGAAAACTGTTATGTCATTCAATAGGATTGAGAGGACATCAACATGAGTTAGCCTGTAACTTAGTTGTTGTTTTCTCACCTAGCCATCACCATTAAGATATTCATGTTCATATGCTGTTCTTGTTCTGGGGCGCCTTTTCACACTTACAGCCTCAAATGTTATTTACATCAGTGCACATGACAAAATTGTGTTGATCTTTACACTTAACTGCATTAACATTTGAGACATATTCCATGTTTACTTTGATTATTTTATTTAACATTTATTTACTGGGAAAGCCTGACTTGGAACAAGCCAATTTTCAGTGGAGTCCCGGGAGAAATGCTCCAGATGCATGCTTTTGTGATATGGGAGGAAACCGGAGCACCCAGAGGAAACCCATGTGAATGCAGGGAGGACATGCAGACTCCACATAGAAGGCACCACAGCTGAGAATTTAACTGGACAAACTCTTGCTGTGTGGTGACAAAGCAAAATGCTGCACCACTGTGCCATCTGCATGGTTGATGTTGACTTGTTAAGGCCATTTGGCTGTGCATGTGACTGAATAAATGATAGTTGTTAGTTCTAAAGTGTTGATCCACTGGTTACATGAATAACTTGGGTCTATATTAGAACATTGAAGTTTCAAAACTTTGAATGTTCTAATATCGAACCCTATTCAGTGGAAGCTGAAAATATCGAAGCAACAGAAAACCAAATTTTTTCCTAGGGAAAGAATTTGGTTGTCCATTTCTGTTGCTTTGGTATTTTCAGTGCTGTGGTGGCAAGTTATGGGCTGGGTTCAGGTAAGTGTGCATTTGAGTGTGGGTTAGGTTAGTTAGGGTTAGGGTGCGGGTTAGGTATGTGTGCGATTGTGTGGATGTGAGGATTAGGGTGGGTTAGATGAGTTAGGGTTAGGGCGCAGGTCAGGTAAGTGTGTGACTGTGTGGAAGTGAGGGTTAGTGCGGGGTAGGTGAGTTAGGGTTGGGGCGTGGGTGAGGTGAGTGTGTGGTAGTGATGGACCTTAGGGTTAGGGTTTGGGTTAAGGTAAGTGGATAGTTAGTAGTGTGTGTATAGTTTAGTGTAGGGTTAGGTGTAAGATTTTAGGTGTATGTGTATGGATTGCTGTTTGTTTGGTGTGCTTGTGTTGTATGTATGTGTTTTGGAACAGCAAATTTTTTCCCTAGGAAAAAAATTTGCTGTTCTGTATGTTCGATGTTTTCAGCTTTCTCTGAATAGGGTTCGATATTAGAACATTCAAAGTTTTGAAACTTTGATGTTCTAATATAGACCCGAATAACTCATAGTTGTTAAGATTTCCACTCACCTGGGTTCTAATCCCATCTCTGCATATATGACATATCATGGGATGTGGAATGACATAATTTTTGTGCACATGTAGGCTTTACATGTTATGAAATTGATACATGTCATAACATATGCTTTTCTGGACATGATGGTAATACACATGGTACTGATTTTTTTGCATAGCATGACAATGTCTATGAGGGGCCTTACACTTGATATATGCTTTAATGATTGATCTGTCAATAACTGCAGTACCTGTATATCTTATATGTGCAAGTAACCTTTTTTTCAGATGTCAACAAGGAATTGTCATGACAACTTTTTCCATAAGAAAAAAGAAATTATTCTCAAGGCACTGCTCCAACATGGAAGTTGAACAGATGGATGATACATTCTGGAGAACCAAGTGTGGGGGGACATCATCAACATGGTAAATGCTGTGGGTGGTCACAGCTGCTCCAGAGAAGTCTTTTGTCAGCATTGCTCTAACATGATCATCTGTGCAGCCAACAGGCTTCACCACTGTGAGTGGGAGAGAAACGCCCCATTACTTCCTATGAATGAGACTATATTGCTAGCTTCATAACATAACACCTGCCAGGATTGTCAGATAACTGGGGAAGGAATTGAGGCAGGTGTTCCAGGACATGCAGGTATGTACACCATTCACAAACACAGAATCATAATCCAATTGTCATTCACAGACATTCATTCACATATATAACCTGTTTTTTATGAATGTCACAGTGTCACAACAATGCCATGTATGCCTCAAAATCCCAGACACAAGAATACACATTAAGTCTACTAGCATGTTATATTAAACAATGTTTAGGTGACACACTCAGCACCATGTGCATTGTTGTTTTATTCACATATCCAGAGCAATCAACATCTGCTTGACAGTGGCACATCAGGCACACAAATCTGTACTCAGTAAGGGTGATCAATATCCTTTGCTCACCTATATCTGCTGTTATCACTGACATGTACTTACCTGTTACTTGAGTTCCACTGCATCCTACAGATTCTGCACTGCAGTGAATGCTCCATTCCCCATCTGAGGAAGGATATTTTTAAGTGCAAGTTTCACCTTTATGACTAATGTCATCTTGTTTTCTTGGACAGGGCCATCAACATCTGCCCAACAGTGGCACCAGGTACATGTCTCTGTAGGCAATTAGGCTGATCAATAACCTTTGCCTGTCCCTGCCTGACTGACTGAGATGTAAAAAAGTAAAATAAAATGTAGAAAGCAAGGCTAAATGTAACTCACTACAAAGTAAAATCCTAAAATGATAAAAGACTCTACAACTACAGTAATAGAATAGATGTTTAATAGTGAAATACACCCAGATCTTTTGACACCAGCTCTTCGTCAGTGTACAGATATAATTACTTGTAGTAGATTTACAGTAGCCTCATTATATAATAATGAAATAATCACTAAATTAATTAACATCTCAATTAATAATAAATTACACAAAATGCAGTCTGACAAAACATAAACACAACAAATACATACATTCATTTATTACGTTAAAATATCATATCTTTATATTAAAATTGGTTTAATTGTATTTTAATAGTATGCATCCTAAATGTACTTATAATAGTGTGGTCAGTTTCTGAGAGTTAGCCATGTGAATACAGACAAAATTACTTTTAAAGATGATATGAAAACTATAGCTAATAAATTTAGAGAAAAATGTTATTCTGATAAGTTGTTGTAATTCAAGAAAATAAAAGGTCTACTTGAATTCACAACTATAGGCAGACCATATTTTCCTGATCACATTGTTGATTTGACATCTGAATGTAATAAGGTTTTAGCATCTGAAGTAAGGTACATATGAAGTATAATGAAAGGACACCACGAATGCCAGATATTACTAAAACGAACTGGTTGATATTAAGATCCATTTCAGAATTTCAGTCCTTATTTGGTAATAAGCCCATGTTTGCATTTAAGAAAGAGGATGCTTGAAACAGAATTTCTGCTTTAAATAAATAAATGATGTAGTGACTGTTCAGTATAATAGATTGGGTACCAAACCTTGTAATAATTGTACCTTTTGCAAAGCCATATACTCACTAGCAAGTCTACCCAAACATAATTCACATTATATTATTTATTATTATTATTGTTATTAACTAGAGCAAGCAGTTATAGTTACCCCAACCCAGAGTCATTTCTGTCAGTATCATGGACCAGCACTTCTCTAGCCAGCCTAATTGAGATGGGTATCTTGAGATGGTTTAAGAATTGCCTCATGCTGTCTGACAATCATCTATTACTCAAACAGCAGAACACAGTGTGTGAGAGATGCACTTATATAATATCCTTGGAGGGAAAAAATGAAATTCTCACTCGCAGTAAACTCAGACACCAACATTGTCAACAGTACACCATACATCACACTGTTCCAAGGCCATTGCAATGCACATAATCCATCATATGGTCAGGTTCTAAAGATTAACTTGCCTAAACCTCAAAGACCTCCACACCACAACACAGGCACAAAGCACTCTCAGCATATTAAACATTGTTCCTCACAGATCACAAGGAATTCCCAAAGTTACAGATGCTGAACCTGTAAGGCAGGCATCAGCCCAAAAAAAATGTTCTTGTTATAAGTGACTCCACTGTAAGACATACACATGTGCCTTTTACCAAGCTGAGCAAGGAAAGAGTGATGGTTAGCTGCTTGTCTAGTAGTAGGATCAGATGATGCATGTAGTCAAGTCCTTGAATAACAAGTACCAGTATGACCAGTGACGTAGCTAAAGTTTGTGCTGCCCGGCGCTGTCTTCGAGTTTGTTGTTCCTCCCCACTCATAACATCATGGTCAAATGGGCCCCCCATGCACAACCCCCCCAACAGCCATTTCAGTGTCCCATTACTTGGCTATTTCTCCCCACTTACCATAAACATATAATGTGCATACTGCTTTATGCTTTACTTCTACAATGATTATTTGGATTCCATTTAAAACTTTTATTTTAAATGTTATAGCACAAACACTGATAGACATCTGCTAAACAAAGCAATACAGTCTCACAATGAAAACAGACTAAGCATCCTTACATGAGGTTCTCACAGACTTAAGACTGTTTGTTTGTAAGATCTTGCTTAGCATTCTTTATGGTAATAATGCTTATGAGCATACTGACTTTAGGAAGCTTAGCCAGTTTGTTCCGCTCAACTCTCCTTTGACTGAGGTATTCTTAAAGCTATGTGAACGTGACATTTATGAGTTCATGAGGCAGACCCATCATAGGATATTTCATAACCTTACTGACATTCATCTTAAAGCACTTTTTTGAGCTGATTTCAAATGAGCATGTTTATGTGTGCCCTGCAGATAAATGTGATGCCATGGTGCTTATGGATACTACTAAGTATCTTGAAAGTATGTATTTAATGCTAAATTATGTTGATACTTATACTGAGTGCCATAAAAATGACATTGTTATTCAGAATGTACATAATAGCATTCATGAACTGTTAATGAGAGATTTGAATGATTGCTGAATTTCCTACTATTCCAGTACTGTATGGCCTTCCTAAGATTCAGAAGTGTTTGAGTAATCCACCCATGAGACCCAATGTCTTGGGCTGTGGGTGACTAAACCATTGTTGATTTATGTTGAAAAGCAGTTACGCCCTATTATTGATAATACAAATACTGTACTTAGAGACACAAAGCACTTTTGATGCAACTGTTTGATTGGAATTGCAAAAATAATATGAATGATGTTAAATTGGTTACCATGGATGTAATATCCCTTTTTACTGTAATTCCTAATGAGGTATTAATAGCCTTTGTTAGGTTGTTTTTATCTAAGAACTCTGATTATTCCACATGTCAGATACACTTGATATGTTCATTGCTTGACATTATACTTAGTAATAATGTTTTCATGATTCATGACAGCTATTACCATCAGAAGGCTGAGGTGGCCATGGGCACCATGTGTACAAACATCTATGCTAACATGGTGCTTGTGTATTGGGAGTCTCTATATGTTCTAGACAGAAGTAACTTATTTTTCCAGTACATCCCACATTATGCACTTTTTGTGGATGATGTCTTCTTTGCATGGACTGGCTCAGTAGAGACCCTGAATGAGTTTGTGGACTATTTACATTAGACCACTGATTTTTTAAAGTTCACATTTAAGCATTCCCAAACCTCAGTACATTTTCTTGATGTTTGTGTCTTGAATACCCCTGATGGTTTTGATACTCAGCTCTATAATAAACCATGCAAGAAGGTTAACAAACTGCACTACCAGAGTATGCACCCTAAGTATGTAAAGCATAACGTGCTGAAAGGGCAATTGTATAGACGTGCAAGACTGAACAGAAATGATGAGAATATGCTTTTCTCGTTTGATATCCTGTGTGAGGACTTTCACTCTAGGGGGTACTCTGAATATGTGATAGGGATGGCGCGTCATGAGGTTCTGTCACATAGAAATGATTTGACTAGACCCTATTTTTCCTAATTATAGTGTTAACACTGTGGTTAGACAGAATAATAACAGAAATTACTTTAGAATGTGTGTTACCTATTCAAATGACATTCAACCTCTCTGTGACATCATTAGGAAGCACTGCCATATTTTGACTACTGATGCCAGATGCAGGGACTTTCTTGATGAAGTTCCACAATTTTGCTATAAGAATAATAGTTCCATTAAGAAACTTCTGTGCTACAAACCTCTAGTTAGCAACAGACCCTGTATTTTGGTTAGGAAAGAGACACATCCATGCAGATTATGTAACGTGTAAGTACATTAAAACTGATGATACCTTTTTGCATCCTGTTACTGGATGTACTTTTAAATTCAATTTCTATGTCAACTGCACTAGTAGCACCCTGGTCTATTTGACTGTTTGTGATCAATGTGGATGTTACTATGTTAGTCAAATGAATCGAATGGTGAAGAGTCGTATCAGGGAACACTTATATGAAATAAGCAGATGTGACAGTAGGAATGCTTTATTTAAGCATATTTGTAAAACTGGTATTGAACACTCTATTAAGTTTTTAGTTTTGGAATTATTGAATGTAGGAGCCAGAGGAGGTGACATTAAAACAAAATCAGAATGCTTAGAAGTTAAATGGATGTTACTTTTACAATCTGACAAAGGAAATGATTAAATGAGCAAATACCTTTAAAACCCTTGCTGAGGTCATGCTACTTGACCAGGTGACTTTGAACTTTCCTGACTGTATTTAACCACTGCTTGTTTGTTTCTAGATATGATGAAGCACATTTGGTGTGAAAGAACTCATCTGTTATTTTACTGTTTTTGTTTTTTAGATTAAACAAGTGTTTTATACAGTGCTGTGTAAGCTGGTTCTTTTGTTTTACTTGCTGCTTTTTTGAATTTGTTATTGAACCAGCTTTTACCTGCTCAGTTTGATTCTGTTTCCATGAGCCAAACATTCCAAACATTCTGTAAAAATTTGGACAGTTGACACCTATAGTCTCAATTTCTTGAATCACAAGTGCTGGTATGGGTAGAGAATTCAGGATCTTGTTTCGTGTGCCTAAGGTACAGGGTTTGAGCCTGAGTAACACTAACCACCAGGTATACCTAACTCTCACACACACACACACACACACACACACACACACACACACACACGCACCCACACATGTACACAGACACACAAACACACACACACAAAACCACACACACACACACACACACACACACACACACACACACACACACACACACACACACACACACACACACACACACACACACACACACACACACACACACACACACACCTTGGAACCAAAAATAAGAATATGACTTAAATACACACTCCTCCTCCTAACCAAAATGGGCAGCAGCAAATAGAACCAGCAAAACGGGCAGCAATAAGAAAGAGTTAAAACATCCTCATGTGAAATGTGTACAGCAAGCAGCAACAATAATCTACCCTTACTTGGAACAGGTTTGCAGCAGCAATAAGAATGAATTAATTAAAACATCCTTAAGTGAAATGTGCAGCAGAAATAAGAATGAATGAATTAAAACATCCTTACATGAAATGTGAGCAGCAACAACAATCTCCTTCTTACAGGCAGCAAAAATATTTTAAAATTACAAGAGCAGACAGGAGCACACACAGACATGATGCAACCGGACTGGAAGAACAGGATGTGATGATATGGGACCATTCTTAAAGAAGAACACACCTAAAAAAGGGGGGAGTTATCATATCAGAAACTTCTGGATTTGTCACAGGAATGGGAATGTCCTCTGAAACTTCCTCTGGAATTGGAACACCAGGCAACTCACTCTGAGATGAAGAGTATTTCTCTTAGGCTATGTTCTGTGGTATAGACTCAGATATTGGTCTCAAATGCTTCTGATTCTGCGTAAAGACTGCTCCTTGTGATTTCACAATGTATGATCTTGGCTCTGGACAAATATTCTTCATGACACCAATCCAATCATAACATTTGGACATTTGCATCTTTACCACTTCTCTGTAATGAATTAAGTGGTTTGATGGTTTTATCATAGTAGGACTTTGGGTTGAACACTTTTTGAACAGATTGGCTTTTACGGACCTGTTGTTCTTGACACATGGAACCAACAATTGACTACTGATTGTTAATGTGGTTCTGGTTTGTCTCTACAGAAGTCTCTGAGCAGGTGAACCAAGATATTTATCATGAGGAGCATTTCTGAGATTCAAGAGATTCAGGAAAGCATCACTGTTATCTTGTTTTGATTTCTCTAGTAACTGTTTTGTTCTTTGAACTGCACGTTCTGCCAAACCATTTGACTGTGGGTACTCAGGGCTACTCATTACATGAGTCCCATTCTTTAACAAATCTTTTTAACAGTTGGCTTGTAAACTGTGTGCCATTGTCAGAAATAACTTTGTGCAGACTACCATGTACTGCAGAATGACTCTTCATCTTATTAATGACAGCACTGGATGTGAGGTTAGGAAGTAGGTCAATCTCGACCCAACTGAAATAAGAATCTACTAAAACCAAATAGTACTGACCATTCTACTCGAAGATGTCGTCAATGGCTACAGTCGACCATGGTAGTTCCAAAATTTGATTTAGCTGAAGTGCTGGCTTATTACTATTACACATGGAACCAGATAAAAGTGCTCTTTCAATGTTTAGTGACATAGAAGGCCAAAATAATCGTCTTCTTGCCCTTCTTTTGGTAGATTTTACTCCTGGGTGACCTCAATGCAAGATAGTAATGTACTCTGATTGCAAGGACTTTGGAAGAATTACTTTTGGACCTTTCATTATGATACCTTTGTCAGACAAAATCTTATCTCTGTATGGAAAATATGTTTGAACCTCTTGAGGTAAACTGGATTGCTCTGACGGCCATCCTTGAAAGATAAAGTGGTAGAGCCTCTGTAAAACTGGATCTGTAGATGTGTGATCTCTCAACTCATGTGGAAGAAACATTTCTCACTTCTATGATTTCAAAATCATGGTTCTCATTCTAATGCTGCTCTGTGGTGTTACTGGGCAATCTGGATAATATAGCAGCAAGATAAAGAAGTTTGCCTTTCTTGTAAATGAGATTAAAATTATACTTTTGCAAACTCAGCATCACACGCTGTAGTCTGGCTAAAGCTGAATGCATAGGCTTTCTCAAGATAGTGACTTGAGGTTGGTGTTCTGTTTTGATCTGTATAGGTCTACCATAAACATAATCAGGGAACTCTGAACATCCAAACACAATTTCTAAAAGCTCTTTCTCTATCTGAGCATACTGCTTCTCAGTTGGGGTAAGAGTTCTCAGTGCATAGGCAACAGGTTGATTCTCTTGTAGAATGACCTCACCTAGACCAAATTTTGAAGCATCACAGGACAGTGTAATTGGTTTTTGAACATGTATAACTCAAGAAGTAAGGACATCAGCCACAGTTCACACTTGAATACACAATGTATTTTATTATAAGCCACAGTTCAGCACTTTCATCCCTCCTGTAGGGACTTACTCAGAACAAATTCATACAGTCCACCCAGCACTTAAATATACTCAACAACTAATTAACTAATTAACATAAATCCATTAAAATATAAAGCAGGAGTACATTGATATCCATAGTAATTAAAAAGTATGAAATAATGGTGTAACAATGATTAAATGCATAAATGCAATAAAAAATACAATAAAAATTCAATAAAAAATTATCCCAACAAGTTATTTAATTTTAACACACAGTTAATACTGATGGTTTCATTAATGCCCGGATATCTTGTGGCATCTAAATTAATTTGCCATTTCAATTCACAGATGTCAAAATATTCAATTAGCACTCTTCCCTGCTGGTCTGCCCTTATTTGTTGTACTACCAAAACCCTAAAACAATGATTATAATAGTCCATTAAATACCTACTAAGGGCATTAGTTGTTTTGGCATGCTTTATATCCAGGAGGTGCTCATATTAATATTTCTTATAAGAGGTTAGATATGCTATTAGATGATATGTTGTATCAGCGACACATTGATGAAGATTAACATAATTATATGAGAAATAAGCATCCTGTGGTGGCAAATATTTTTGGGCTCCCTAAAATTCATAAAGGATTAAAAAATCCCAGTTTTAGACATATTGTCGATGGAAAGAGAGGAAAACTTGCTTTATTGGGAAATATTTCGATTTTCATTTGAAGAGATGGATGGAGTCCTTTCAGTACATTTGTAAGGATTCCTGGCAATTTTTGTTGAAATTAAAGAATATTCAATATGAGGATAATATGATTTTGGTAACCATCGATGTTTGTAATTTGTTTTCAGTGATACTATATGACAAAGGTTTATTGTGGTTAGAAACACAATTATTGGCCTCAGGGATTTATGATCAGGACCAGATTAATGTTTACGTGACTTTGATGGAAATTGTATTAAAACATAAGTATATATGGTTTGAAGGTCAATATTATAAACAGAACACAGGTATGGCAATGGGGGCAGCTTGTGCACCCATTTTGCCAATTATATCATGTAATTTTGAGAAAATCAATAAATACTTAAAACCAGGTTTATGAAATGTATTAAATATTATACAAGATATTTGAATGACATGTTTTTAATTTGGACTGGTTCCAAAAATGAATTGAAGGAATTTTTAGACTACCCGAATCACACAGTACAGTGTTTTAAATTCACACAAGTTTAGTTATGACAGAGTTACGTACTTGAATGTGGACTTGAAAGTAGATAAGGAACATATAATTTTGCTGTCTAGAATATTCAGGAAGCCAACTTTTTCAAATTCATATTTGGATTGTTCATCCTTTCCATCAAAATAAGTCCATAGTTAAGGGACAACTTATATGGGCTGCCAAAATGGTAACTCTAAAAAGAAGTATATTTTTTTTCAGGTATATTTTCCAAAAGGGGTTACCCAGAAGAGGTACTTATTAATCTTAAGGATGACGTTATAAATAAGTGCTCCAGAGGTATGTATTTACCTATATTAGGTTCCAAGAATATGGAGTGTGCTATCATTAGTAGTAACAACCATAAAAAGGTTGGTGGTGATTATAGAAATGTGAGTTTCATCACTATTTTTAATAAGGACTCCTACAGGGTATGTCAAATTATTGAGAAGAATTGGAAATTATTAAAATTAGATAAGAATATGGCAAAAAATTTTAATAAAACACCAACATTTGTTTGACGAAGGGATCAGTCCTTTAAAGATATTTTAGAGTATGGTGGTAGGTCAGACCATCATTCTAGTGTACAAAATATGGGCAACTTTAAATGTGGCATGTGCTTCCAATGCTCGCATGTGCTGGTTACTGATGACAATTTTAACCTTAATGGTAAATGCCTATACATTAAGGGGCATTACAATTGCCAAAGGGAAATGTGGTATACATGGCTAAATGTGTATCATGTCTTGTATTCTACATAGGGAGGACCTATAGATGGTTCAGAGATAGGATATATGAGCCCCGCCTGGATATAAAATATGCCAAAACAACTAATGCCCTTAGTAGGCATTTAATACACTATAATAATCATAGTTTTAGGTTTTTGGTAGTACAACAAATAAGGGCAGACCAGCAGGGAAGGGTGCTAACTGAATATTTGGACATCTGTGAGTTGAAATGGCAACTTAATTCAGATGCCACAAAATATCCAGGCATTAATGCATAGTATTAACTTTGTGTTGAAATTAAATAACTAGCTGGGATAATTATTTCTATTGTAATTTTTATTGTATTTTTGTTGTATTTTATTGCATTTAATCATTGTTACACCATAATTTTATACTTTTTAATTACTATGGATATCATTGTAGTATGACTCTCTTGCTTTAAATTTTAATGGATTTATGTTAATTAGTTAATTAGTTGTTCAGTATATTTAAGTGCTAGGTGGACTGTATAAATTTGTTCTGAGGAAGTCCTTACAGGTGGGATGAAAGCACTTAACTGTGGTTTATAATAAAATACATTGTGTTTTCAAGTGAGAACTGTGGCTGATGTCCTTACTTCTTGAGTTATAAAGTTTGTGGTTTGGATTTGTCTGTATCAGTTTGGTTTGAGAACATCATGATATGTGGGAGTTGGTAGACTAGCAATTCTCTGTTTTGGGACATCAAATGCTCTTTGGTGTATCTCTAACCAGGACCAGGATACATCTTTATGTGTCAGCTCTCTAAGTGGTGTTAAAAGCTGGCACAAGTTGGAATGAACTTGCCTAGGTAGTTGAACATAACAATAAAACATTGCAGGGTTTGAAAATTGTCTGAAGCTGGCCTCTCAAGAATGGCTATTTGCTTTGACGGGTCTTGTTGTAGGCCTGTACTAGTAAATAAATGATAAGTAACTTTTTGTAGCCTGAATTTGCATTTGTGTGGATTGAGCTTAAGATTCATTTGACGTTTCCTTTCCAGAACTTTTCTGAAGTTTCTGTCATGCTCAGATTCACCTTGACCTCCTACTATTATGTCATCTACTATCATATTACGGGTCTATATTATAACATCGAAGTCTTACAACTTTGAATGTTATAATATCGAACCCATTAGAGTGAAACACCAGAAAACCGAACAGTCAGAATAGCGAATTTTTTCCCAGGGAAAAAATTTGCTGTTCCGACAAACATACACACAACACAAGCACACCAAAATAAATAATCCACACACATACACTTCACAAAACCCTACATTAAACCATACATACACCACTAGCTATCCACTTACCTTAACCCAACCCTAACCCTAAGGTTCCTAACTATCGCACACTTACATTACTCGCTCCCTAACCCTAAAGTCCTTATCACACACTCACCTTACCCACTCCCTAACCCTAAGGTCCCTATCACACACTCACCTTACCCGCTCCCTAACCCTAAAGTCCCTATCGCACACTCACCTTACCCGCTCCCTAACCCTAAGGTCTCTATCGCACACTCACCTTCATTTGCACACTTACCTTAACTCAGTCTGTAACCTTCGCTCCACAGTTGAGGAAATAGCGAAGCTGCAGAAATGGCCCACTGAATACTTTCCCTAGGAAAGTATTCGGTGTTCTGCAGCTTCACTATTTCCAGCATTCGCTGAATAGGGTTTGCTATTATAACATTCTTAGTTGTCAGACTTCGATGTTATAATATAGACCCCATATTACAAGCATAACCAGAAAAAATTTGCTGCATTGTACGCTGAAAGACTTCACTTGCAGAATTTATCCTAAATGACATTCTCAAAAATCTGGACCTGACAAATGGAGTACT
This sequence comes from Protopterus annectens, assembly GCF_019279795.1. Classification (NCBI taxonomy): domain Eukaryota; kingdom Metazoa; phylum Chordata; order Ceratodontiformes; family Protopteridae; genus Protopterus; species Protopterus annectens. The sequence goes on along the minus strand of NC_056726.1, from coordinate 69,569,985 downwards.
GAATGTAGTGAGCAACGAGAATTTTTTGTCAAGCTGAATTTGCCAAAATGAACTCTTTGCATCTAAGACAGAAAAAACAGTGGCATTTGGCATCAAGGCTGAGACATCTTTGACTGTACGCATTGGATGATGAGGTCTTTTTTGTGCTTTGTTCAAGTATTGTGGATCAATACAGAGTCTGATGTCATCTGAGCTTTTCTTATGTGCTATCACCATGGAAGATACCCATTCAATTGGAGTTGTAACTGGACAAATCACACCCTTTCGCACCATTTTATCTAGCTCAGCTTTGACGATGACCTGCATAGCTTTTGGAAATTTACTTTCTGCCTTGATAACTGGACTGATCTCTGGGTCTAACTTCATGGAACACACAACTGGAAGTGTGCCTAGTTTGTCTTCGATAAGGTCAGCATAGGTAGAAAAAATGTAAAAAGTAATGTCTTTTGGCTTTTCCCGGTTAGGGGTCGCCACAGTGGAACTCTGGTACGCTAATGATTGGCAGTGGATTTTTACAGTGCTGAGTTGCCAGCCCGATGCCCATCCTTCAAGGAAGGCACACCCATTCACGCACACATCTACCTGCATGTCTTTAATGTCACTTGACCGCAGGGAGGACATGCAGACTCCATACAGAAGGTGCTCCAGCCGAGAATCGAACGGGAAAACCTCTTGCTGTGAGGCGACAATGCTAACCACTGGACCACCGTGACTGTATAGGTAGAAAAAATGTACTGGGCAAAATTTGAGTAGTGATATTTTAAGCTGACTTGGTGGACTTCCTTATTAAATGAAAGCAACCCCATTTTCAAATGGTCTCTGAGCCCTGATAATGACTGGACATGTCACTTGACCACATAAAATAACAAATTGTAGCTTCTTCCAGCAGAGTAACATGAAAGCCCTACTGAGCCTTCGGACTAAATCTCTTCACCACCATCAGCTACAAGCCTCACAACTCTTGCCAAATCAAGCCTTTCAGCTTTACACACTCTAGCCAATATTTCTGCTGACATAACATTGCACTTGGAACCTGCATCAACTTTGAGCTCTATGGGATTGCCATTTATCCAAACAGTACAAAATACTTCATTCTTTTCCCCTTAACTCTACTGCATTAACTGTTTCATGAAGCACTGACACACCATCAACATAAAGACTAGGGTTGCAGCTCTCTAATTGATCAACTCATTTCTTAAAATGTTCCCTTTCAATAAAAGAATGTGGGCCTTTTAAGTTACAAAACCTTTTGAAATTATTCCATTTATTGAATTTGTGGCTTTGCTGACCAAAAGATAAACATTCTCCCTTTTAGATTCATAACTTGCACCACAGTTACTAAAGTTGGCAATGAAACTAGATTGGGGCCCATGCTTTGAGTTTGCTGACTCACTCTTATGCTTCACTGAGACTGTGCAAACTCTGGAATTTGCTGGAAAGTTCTGGGGTTTACCAGTGAGAGCTGCAGAGGCTACAGTTGCTGCCACATGCCTGGGCCTGTTTCTTTTAACTACGTGCTGCATACTATCAACATGAGCATTGTCACTGTGCCTTCTAGAGCTATTCTCATTTGTAAGCATACTTGTGTGCTTTTCTGTGAGCTTGAATATCTCACAAATCTCAATAACCTTATTCAAAGTTAAGTCACTGTCATGAAGTAAAATCTTTCTCACAGCATCATCTTTTATACCACACGCAAGTCTGTCCTTTATCAACTCATCCCTTAAATCACCAAATCTGCATGTTTTAGTCCTATTTCTCACGTCAGTTATATATGCTGCAAAAGTTTCATCGGGATTTTGATCTCTTGTCTAAAATAAGTGCATTTCCATTGTAACATTTGTTTGGGGATTACACATTTCTCTAAACTTACATTTTAAGCACTCTGGGCCCTCCCTTGACTCAGCTTGTACAACAACATGATGGTTTCCCCCTCTCCTTTATAGATGGCAGGTGCATACACAAATGAACATTCCCTTTCAATGGCTTCTGACCCAGCTGAATTAAGCAGAATAAATGTCTTTGTACAGTCTTTATCAGAAAATGCAGCATGTATGAAAATGTCATACTCTTGCTCAAACACTCTGCAGTTCCCAGCAATATTACTGTCAGACACAAATGCACTGGTTTTTCAAATCTGTCTGCCATGTTCACAAAGTATGCACAGACACACTGAAAATATGGCCCTTGGAATTATGCATGAACAAACTGTTCTGTGAGCTTGTAATAACATTCAAATGTACAATAAGCTCTTTGAAATACTGTACTTTGTGAAATATGCTCTGTAATGGCTGTATTCTGTGAAATATGCCCTGTAATGGCTATACTTTTGTGAAATAACTTTACTGTAACACTGCACAAACATGCAAACACTTTATACACTTCTGATAAACTTGGATATCATTGCTTAATATGAAAATGCATGCTTTGTGAAAATGCAGTCGTTTCCCCTTATTTTATTTGTTTTTTGAAATTCAGACTTTATTTCAAACATTTCCCATAGTAATTTGAATATTTTTATCAGTATCATACATATCAGTTCATGCAAAGATTGTTTAGAATGTTCTGTATACCTCATTGCATATTTTACAAAAAAGAAATAGTGCTGAGCAAGTTTTAATATCTGAAATTCATTTCTGACCTGTTTTGTGAAGTATGTGCATTTTAGAGATGATTCACTCTTGTATATTCCTCCACTTCCAAGCAAGTGCCTTAAGTCGTTTTAGCCATGCTGCCTCTGACTTCATGCCCTTTAGACATGCTGCTTCTGAAACCATGTTGCTCACCTCTCTCTAACATAGATAACAAGCAGGTGGAGTATTTCATTTAGATGCTTTAATACATAGAAACACATCAGGATGGATAGCAGCATCATAAAATACAATAAAACTAGTTAACAAACAGACCTTAAATACATACATGCTTACATCTCAACAGCTAACTACAAAATGGCAGTCAGACATGCACGTGCTCAGTATTTATACACTTGTCTAAGCTCTTGGATAGCTTCTTAAAGGTACATACACACACATATTGATCTACACTAGGGATCTAAACCTCTTTTGCAACATCAACAGAACAGTTTGGAGGGAGAGGTACATATTGCCAAGAATACCATTGCTGTGAAACAGACTGTGCATCCTCATAAAACAAAGTTCAATCCTGTTCTATTTTCAAATGCAACTTAGATCTATGGATGGGAAAATGAAAATCTACCCCAGGACTCCCCACTGTACTACTAATGGACAGAAGCAGCTCCTAAATGAGTTATCATATGCATGGGTCCCCTCAAATTATCGGGTCTATATTACATATCTGAACTCTTAAATGTTCGAATTGCTAAAGATCGACCTTTAGCAATCGAACATTCAAATGTTCGAATATGTAAAAAAATAATATTAAAAAAAGAAAAAGGAAAGAGTTCAAGCAGGGGAGCAAGCCCCACCTGCACCCCACACCCCCGCTACTTAAATATACCAACTCCGAGATCACACTTCAGTGCACTACAGTGAGGAAATGGAAAATTTCCCTTACCCTACACTGTAGCGCGATCTTGCAGTTGGTATATTTAAGTAGTGGGGGTGTGGGGGTGCAGGGGGGCTTGCCCCCCTGCTTACACCCTTTAGTTTTTTTTTCCTTTTGTTGCTTTTTTTAAAATTTTTATTCAAATTTGAACATTTAAATGTTCAATTGCTAAAGGTCAATCTTTAATGATTCAAACATTTAAGCGTTTGAATATGTAATATAGACCCAAATTATCTATTGTATGATCCCAGTTATTCTCATTAAGGGTAAAATATAATCATTGACAATCAGATGGGTAATGCCAATATATAATCAATTGAGATAGGTTATTTTGAGCACAGAAAGGGAAATTGTCTATGCTTGAAATGATCCATAAGGGCAACTAGCCTAGTATTTACCTATGAACCTATATCCAGAGATATTTATTTTATTCATCCTATAATAGGTAAAAAGTACACACTTAAATGTTTTGCCACGTGTTCAACTGAGAATATAATATAGAATATATTTAGCAACTAGAACAAAATGTACTAATTTTTTTCTGTGTTGGTATGAGCACTAGAAATTTTAAAGAAAAAAATTGCGAACATCTTTCTGATATTTGTAGAAAGACAAATACCAACACCTTATGTAAATACATTTTATTAGAAGGGAAGTGATAATGAAAACAAACAAATTTAGAGTGGTATAACATTTCTTTAAATCTAAAATGGGCAGAGATCTACCCCTTAAGACTGAATGGCACAGTATAGGTGGATGAATTATTTTAGAGCAGATACACCTCAAATCTTGAATATTGCCACTGTGGTTAAACCGGTTTTAAAATATAGATATTAAAGTAATAAACAAATGTATGACTTTGTGGTGTTTGTTTTTTGTCAGATTGCATTTAGTACAGTTTATTAATTGTGATGTTAATGAATTTACTGATAAATTCATTAATATATGATAAGGCTGATATAAATGTACTACAAGTGATGATGCTTATTCATGTACTGATGAGCTTGTCTGAAAGCTTTGGATATTTTTTACTACTAAACCCTGTATCAGCAACACGAATCAATGAAGGCAGTCCTAGGTGTAGTGTAAGTTCCACCAATAATTCCACAACCAGCTTGAACCAAATGTAGTTTATTCCAAAAATCAGCAAGCAGACAAAAAGATAGGATTAAGCGCTTTCGTCTCCTATCCGGAGACCTCTTCAGAATCAATATTGAAAGGAGGCAGTGCTTTTTGTAACACTACCACTCACAATGTTAATCACCACTAAAACAGTTAGTTAATTAAATAATGAACAATTAAGAAACAATTAAGAAATCCCTATCTTAAAGATATATCTCATCCTATATACACAGTTTTATAGGTTAAACAAAATGCCTCACAGTAGATACCTAATACTAATCTACTAGGTTAAGACAATATGTATAAGTATTAAAATATATATGTAATATAAATATATGAATGTGTAAATATATTATAAATATTTTGAATATTAAAATGTTTAAAATGTATACAAGATATATGCAATAGTATAAGAGAATAAAATATATATATATGCAGTTATATAAGCGAAAAATGTGTACAATTATGTATAAATAAATAAATATACATGTGTGTATATATAAAAAATGTATAGATAAAAAATGTAAAAATTATATGTAAAAATATATATGTAAAAATCTTTGAACTATTATATACATGAAAATAGAGATAATGTCAAATGTATGAATAATGTCAAATGTATGAATAAATGGATAGGTATACGTAGCTAGTGTTTTATACCTATATGTGCTTTTTGGGGTCTTGCGCCAGTAATTTTAAAGCTGGTGCTATGGATATATTGTCATTAAGGCCCTTCCCACTACACGCATCTAATTTTAACTGCCATACCATCTCTCTGTATGCCAGTTTTGTTTCCCAGTCACCTCCTCTATCTAGGGGTTCCACTGTCTCCAATACCCAAAACTTGAAATTAGCATTTGGGCATACAAGTGAATGTCTGTATAATGCATTGTTCTCATTTTTACGGTTAATATCTCTTATATGTTCATATATCCATTTCCGTAAGTGCCTTTCAGTTTTTCCTATGTAGTAGCACCAGCAAAATTTACAATAGGCTAGATATACTACCCCCTTAGAGTAGCAACTACTATATGTCTTAGCCTTTAATAATGTTCTTAAACTAGGAAGTTTTAGGATTTTCTCTCCTGCAATAAAAGGACATTGGGGACATCTATTACATCGAAATGTGCCCCTTTTGTTTTTAATGTTGTTGTAACTTTTATCAGAGTGTCTTTCTTTACCCTTTTCCAATGTGTTTTTCAAATTTTCATTTCTCCTATAACTACACATTAGTGTGTTCTTAAAGACCATCACTCTAGTGGGCATGGATCTAAACATGTCCCATATGTCATTAATACATCTTTTAAGCCATCCAATATTGTTATAATAAGTTAGTGTTAAATATGGAGTTACCTTAATATCTCCAATGTTCCTTTCACCACTATTTTCTATATTGCTTGCATGTATGGTATCCACCAAATCAGAACTGAGTAACGGAGTATATCTAGTACTTCTATCCATCACATACTTTTTTATATTATCAGTTAATTCTCGTGGGTACCCCCTTTCATAAAACATATTTTCTAAAAAGTCTAACTCTTTTAAAAATATATCCTGCTCTGTGGTCATCCTAGAAACCCGAATCATTTGTCCCTTCACCACATTCTTCTTTAATTGAACAAGATGATTACTATCAAAATGAAGATATGCGTTGGAAAAGTTCTTTTTCCGATAAATAGTGGACGTGTATCTTTTAGCTATCTCATCTTTATATAGTTTCACATCAAGATAATGAAATTCATCTTTGTGGATTTCATGAGTAAAACTAAGGAAGGAGGTACTATTATTAATATAGTCAACAAATTAATTAATAATATATTCCGGGCCTATCCATAAAATAAATATATCATCCAGGAATCTATAGTAACTGTGGATATATTGGTGGTATTCTAATACAAAAACATAATATCTTTCCCAATATAACATAATGATGTTAGCATACATGGGGGCACAAGCTGCCCCCATCGCTTCACCTTCGATCTGATGAAAATAGTCACCCTGGAAGAATATATAATTGTTCCTGAGTATCAATTCCATGTTTTCTAATATGATCCTAAATTCATCTGGTTGTAAAAAGTCCATTTCGATAAGTATTTTTTCAAACCAGTCCAACCCAATAGAATGGGGTATAACAGTAAATAAATCTTTAACATCAATAGTAATAAAAATGGCGCTATCATTGTAAGTCACTTTACTAATCTTCCTTAGAAAATCCCATGAATCAATTAATATATGCTGGTATTTCAAATGGTATCTCTTTAATTTTGTGTCAATATATATTGCAAGAGGTTGTGTTTTCGAACCTTGTGCTGACACAATGGGTCTCATAGGAGGGTCATGTAAACATTTATGTACTTTGGGTATACAAAAATTGCAGGAATAACAGGCTTTTTGACTTTTAAGAACTCATACAATTCTGTATCAATGAGTCCCTGTAACAAATTATCGTCAAAAAAATGGTCAATTTTCTGCTATGAGATATTTATTTCATTTTTTGAAACAATGGTATAACTATTGCTGTTATTTAAAATATCAAGCATTCTTCTAGTGTACTCCCACTGGTCCATTAGGACCATGCCCCCACCCTTGTCGGGTTTCATCACCCTGATTTTACCATTCTCTCTAGGCTCTTTAATGAGCTGAATTTCATCATGAGTTAAATTACTATCTTGTCTCTTATTATTTAGGAGGTAGTTGCTTCTAATATGTTTTGTAAGAACATTTTCAAAACTCAAAATATCATGATGCAGTGGTGGGTTATAGATACTGCATCTTTTTAAATTCCCTGGTTCACTAAAAAGTCCCGTATCCTTAAAAATGACAGAAAAATTAAACCTCCTGGTGAATAATCTGATGTCCAGTAAAATACTATCTATACTAGGTGTCTTGTGAGGCACAAAAGAAAACCTTTTGGTAAATAATTTTAAAAAAGTCTCATTTATCACTGTGTCGGTAAAATTAAAAATATTAAAATTGTCTAAAGAGTGTAAAATAGGAGTCACTTCATTCTCTCTTTGTATATTTTCACAGGAGAGACTCATGGGCCCTGTCTCACTGTTCCCCTCTTCTATTTTTACAGTCCCTTCCTGTTGTACTGGTAGTCCCCCACTACCTGAGCATATGATTGCTGTTCAGGTGCTCTGTTCTTTATTCTTTCTGATCTCCTGGGACCTAACTCTTCCAAAGGGATATTGTCCTTATAGTAACCCTCGTGATAATCATTAATGGTTTCACAAAAGTCCCCCATGGAGTGGGGATTGTTATATACATCTGTATGTTCTATCCGTTCCTCTCCCCTTACTGTGTCAACTTTTCATGTACTAGTCAAGTGAAATAGATTATATGGTCTCTTCATATAATGTGATTTCTGGTAATTATTGCTACCTGTATAAGCTATATCAGACCGATATTCATTCAAGTCCCTTCTGATCTTAGACACTTTCCTATTATAATTACGAGATGCTGTATAATCTACATCTTGTATAGTTCTATAATAAATAGTCTTGTACTCTTCAATAGAAAATAGTAAGTCTTCTGAAATTTCTTTATACAATTTGTCTATCTCAATCTTGTCTATCTCCATTCTATTTTCATTGTATTTCATAAGCACTTTAATAACAGATAATCCACATTCATTAAAAATATTACTAATGTTTTTGAACAATTCATTGTCAGTTTCATAATTAATGTTGCAAGGAAATTTAGTAATCCTAAGTCCTTTAGGAACAATATTGTCCTGAAGACATTTGTTAAAATACCAATTCTGTACTGATAAATTTCTGTATCTTGTAAGCAAGTGTTTAAAAGTCTTACATTTTTCTTTATAAGTCGTATTGCTTCTTCGTTCAGAGTCTGTAGTTGTTGAATAGTTGAACGATTTGTTTAACCAGTTATTAAAATCCATATTGTGATATTTGGATAAGTCATTCCCCCTCTGATTAATGCATTCGTGTTGTCCTGTATTATTTGCATTATCAGAGAAACCCACTTTACTTTACTAGAAACTTTACTTTTTATTTTTTACTACTAAACATCTATTTTCTATGACTAATATATACTCATCTGTTGCTTGTGTTCCACTATAACCTGCAGGTTCTGCACTATGGCAAATGCTCCTTTCCCCATATTTGAAGCATAAACACACTAAAGCAATCTATGTGGTTGTTATAGTGGGATATCTTTAAGTGCAATGTGACCTTTATGAGTAATGTTGTCTTGTTCACCTGCATAGGACCCATGCCTTCTGGAAGACACCGTCAGCCATATGGTATGTGCATCTTTTCTTTACTATGGGGTATGCCTCATTTTCAGTGCTAAATGACCATGTATGTACTTACTTCTGAGTTGTTGTATATGTGTCTCCTTTTACATCAAAGTGGCCTTTCAACCCTCAACACCAGAAGTGGATTTAAAGGAAGACATTTTTGGTATGTCATCATGTATATTTATTTTAACATTGTCCTTTAGATTTCTTTCATATGTGACTGATATGGCTTATCTCTACTGATCTGTAAGTTCTATATCACCATAATTAGTCAGAGTAGTTAATAAATTGCCCCAATTATTTCAGTCATATCCTGCTTCATTTGTTTCTGTAAATATATATCATGTGCCTCATATGTCAACTTCCTGCCTCCTCCACAAGCCTGTTCACTGATCCTGAGGTGGGGTGTGATGTGCCTCATTCAGATAATACAGCCAATTGCACACTGGACATTGCATAAGATTCACTGTCTGGCCTGGAAGGGAACTGTCATGTGGCTCATGGTATAGCCTCTGATTGGGAGATAGTATGGTTGGCCAGTTTGATGATATAGGGGGCTACAGATAGTGGACATGATAATGACCATGACCTGCTCATGATGAGTTTGGTAGTGATGGCAACTATTCTCCAAAATGGACTGATAGTGTCTGCCAGACTACACATGGCAGTGTAACTGATGTGATGGATGTGTGTCATATGGTATATGCTTACTGTTGCAGGTGTATGATTGTTCACAAAAACATCATGGCAGTGACCTGCTTGCACTTGCCCATGCTATCAATAATGTTGCACACTAGCTGCATGCATTACACGAAGGTCAGATGCACAGCTGGGGAGAGGTCATGGCAGTATTTGCCATGATATTTGTTGCATGCTCTGTTGAATGCCTTATTACAGCAGTAGTAAAGCAGTGCTGTAGTACAAACCAGGTTTTATGTGCCCTGACCATCATCAACAAATTATCTCCAGTAGGGAGAGATGAACCCCTTCTCAGTAGACCCATGCATGGCCCCTGTACATCACTGTCTGTGCTGCAGTGCTCACACACATCTGCTGCTAGTCATCCAATTCAGAACCCAGAAGTCACATCCAGACACACACATATCACAGTACTGCTCCTACCCACACCATGTCCCAACACTTGTATCACCACAACCAGCTCTTCAGTACAGCACCATAGGCAGAATGTTTATAGACATGGTAAGGGCAGCCAGGACCATGGTTTGAGCCATTAGCATGGGTGCCCCAATCTGCACTAGAGTAACAATAGCAGTTGATCCAATGTGTGTCCTTTTGTGCCATTCTAACCATGTGGCAATGACTGCTGTGCTGATCACTGCCTACTATACCTGTAAGTGATTTCTCAAATGTCTCATGCCACAGGCTTTTTCTGCTCATTTATCTGACATTAGACAGTATCTTGTGTTATGTTGTACACATTTGTCATTTTTATATTCTACATACTATATTGACAACTGCACTGCTATATTTAACAATCACCCTGCTTCCATTTTAGCAGCATGTATAGTTGACAAATAGCAAGTATTTCTCCCAATAATCAGCATATTACCTTATTCATATACCATTCATTTATTCATTACACATTTTGCTGTTGTTTGCCATAACTGTATGCACTTGCATAGTTTATTCTGCATACATGTGATACTTGTGGTATTTTATTATAGAACTGCACATTCCCCCTCCTCAGCAAAACATGCAACTATGTTTACATAATCACCTTTGTTATCCTCTTGCTGATGTGTACCCAGCATGACTAACTTCCCATACTTACTTGCACACACATATATACCTATGTTGCCTTATGCCATGCAATGATGCATGTTGCATGACTGATGTGTAATGACCGAGATTGATGCTTTTGTGACTTGCACATATTTGTTCATCCAGTTGACTTATGTTGTTGCACCCACCTGTGCATTATACTGTTGACTTATGTGTGAATTTCCAGGTCAAGCATATCCTGTATTACTTGTATATGTCAAGTCAGGTATGTGGCTTTGTTGTTAGCTCTTGTTATGTTGCCAGTATTGCTGCTGCTATCATCTGCATAGTGTGGTGTACTACAGTGATACACATCCATATGACATATGTAATACATCTCAGTGTTATCATAATACACCTGCAGTTAGGTACTTTTGGTTATGATACATTCCCATCCAATGCACAATCCTACATTTATTGTAGTAACGGCAGTTATACTTCTACCTTCACATACTATTGTATGTCTAATGATATCCAACCTGGACAACAACATCTACTGTGTGCACCTCATTCATGCCACACATATGCCAGTGTGGTCATCTTTGTGTATCTTTCCAAAAGTAGTCCTGTGGTGAACGTTAATCTGTAGCCATCCAGCTGTGTTTATTGTGAAGTTGTGTATATGTGTATAAAGCTTTGCAGATGGATATTATGGTTATGGTATGTATGATGCTCAATCTGGGCATCTAATGGGATTTTTCCATTCATTGTGTTTTGTGCTGCAGTTGTATAGCAACACTGCCTACATCACTGTTTTGTCTGTTTACTTCTGTACTTAAGGCATGCCATCACCCAAAGTTGTGAGCCAGAAGTTGCCATGTTGCTTGAACTAGAACATATGGTCACAGTCTTCATTACCAATGCCTATTTCTTCTTACCCTTGTGTCCTCCTGATCATCCTCTTACAACTCTGATATGTGCAAATCAAACATCTGAAGTTCTGGAGGTAGTTCATCCACACCTGCAGCTGGCAGGTCACTGTGTTTTGATGTTAGCATGTTGTAAAGCACAGCACACATGGTGACCATCTGTGATTCTTTCTCAGGTGTGCATTGGAGTGCACCCCTGGATGTATCCAGGCATCTGAATCTTGCTTTCAGCATGTTGAACACTCACTCAGTGGTGTTCTGTGTTGTGGTGTGCATTCTGTTGTATGCATCCTCAGCAGACATTGATAGGGCTCTGCATGGTGTCATAAGCCAAGGCTCCAGTAGATTACAATAGTCACCATTTTGTAGGAAGTGGGAAAACACATATTTATCCCTCATGCTTACTGTTGACCAGCCAAAATTATGCATACATTATAACTGTGGTCCTATATTTACTTGAGGGGGTTTTCCTCAGATGTTTCATTATATTGGAAAGTGGCCCTCAGACATCTTTCCCTCATAATGCTGCATCATGCACACTACCGGGATGTGTTACCATGATACTGGTAATGAAGCTACCTGCCGATCACATAATCTGACAATAGACTGATGGTCACCCCTTTCTAGCGATGTACCATTGAGGGTTTGATTGGTTTGGGGGTGCTATTGCACTGAGTTCACGGGAGAAGTTGGTGATGGCAGAGAATTGTACCATGGTAGTTATGCATGTCATGGTCATTGTTGTTTTTGTTGTGAAGTGGATGAATTCATCCACTTTCCTACACAGTATTGCCAGGAAGTCTTGTAGAATGTGACTGCTGGCTGTCTGGGACACTCCTATGGCACTGCCCTTATGCTCCTGAAATGTTCCAAAAAACAGTATACTCAGGTTCAGACATATATTTATTTCTACCAGTATGGGGTTACCCCACAGACTGCATGAAGACATGTGGGGTGCACACATTCTGCAAATAGCCTGCACCATCTCTCTCTGACGTATGTCAATCAGTAATTTGCTGGTCAGACAGCAGGCTTTGAGGTAGCATGGCTTGGCACCTTGCTAGCTGCCTTCTAAAATGCATTTAGAGAGCATCCTCTGTTAGGGCTTCTAGTATCCCAGACCACTGTAATGCCTTAAATGCAGCTTGCATTTTTGTATGTAATATTTTGTAGACTCTGCTGCTTAGATATTCAGAAGAAATTGTAAAGCAAAGGGTATGCAAAATGATGTCTGCCGAGTTTTTTTCATAAAATTGTTGGCACATTAATGTCATATTTTATTGCTGTTAGTCAGATCTGTTATGTTTTGGAACCTGGTCAGCATGTGCAGAGTCTGCAGTTATCCTAGTCTGAATAAATTATTACTTGTGCTTATCTTAACATTTGTTATGAAATCACACCCGCCACTGATACACTGTCTTCTTTTGGAGCACAGCACTGTCCATATTTATTTTGGAATACAGCCCACAGGCTTATTAAATGAATGAATGATTAAAATTATATTAAAAAAAAAAAGATTGGCTGTCTGGAACTTGAGAATCTCTTTTTCACCTAATTATCAAATAAAATAAATAAGTAGAAAATGTATTTTGCAAGAAATGGGTATTTGTGCATGTGGATGTTTATGCTGTCAAACAGAAAAAGAATGTCGATATTAAAAAAATCTTGTCAGGTCTTTTTTAGCATTTAACTGGCTGATATATAAAAGCCCATTTCTATTTCTCCCGTCTGCCAGCAGTAATTCCCATTGATATATACTGCAGTACAGTGCAACATCTCATGTATACTATTACAATGTATCTTTGTCAGGCACCATTACAGTCATTGTTGACATCACAGTTGGCTGCCATGGATTCATGTCTGTCTTAAACTATCTGCTATGTTGGCAGTGTATGCTTTCACAATCAACCTGCCAAACATGAAATAAGGATTGCTGTTCTCAATATAGGTTCACTGATAGAATGGAGCTTGGAGGTGGATGACATGATTTGGACATCCTCAGTATCCAGCAGAAAAGATGGAAGGGAAGTGCATTAAAGCCAATTTGTTTAGGATCCAGAGTCTATTATTCAGGAAGAGGACAGACAAGAAATGGTGTGGGAATTGTGGTGAGGGTGAGGCTCCAGATGGCAGGGAGAATGCCATCAGAATTAATGACAGACTTGAGGCTCTTAGACTCCAGTGTTAAGTATAGGACAGTATTCATAATCTCAGCTAATGCCCCACAGCAGGGTTGTGACAGCAAGAAAAAGAGTACAATCAGGCAGAAGTCACAGGACATACTAGATAAAGCAGTACAACATAAATTGGTGGTGACAATGGGGGATGTGAATGCACATATTGGGACAGACAGAACAGGAAATGAGGACTGCCTGGGTCCACATGAGTGATGCAATAGGAATAAAAAAGGAGAGGCCACTCTAGACTTCCCTCTGGCAAATGGCTTGGAGGTAGGCAATACAGAGTTCAGCAAGAGAGAGACAGCCACAAGATCTCATACAAGAATGACCAGCTTGAAACTCAGGTAGACCTTCCGAGTAGCAAGTGTCAATGGGTGCAACAGATAGTGCACTCACCTTACCTTTGGTGCAGACATCTGTGGGTTCTATTCCCACACCAATTAGATCAACTGCTGACACTGTAGTGCAGAATTGGGGGGGGGGGGTGCTGCATCTTGACAATGCTGTCTTTCAGATGAGACAGTAAACCAAGGCCTCCATCTGCTTGAGTTAGTGGTAGCTCACATGGATGCAAAAGATTTTATTATTTTATTTATTTTATTTTACATTTGTTGACCGGGCTAGTCTAGCTGGAGAAATTTCCATTTTCAGTAGAGGCCCGAGGAGAAAAGCTCCGCAGAAGTACAAATTAATACATATGTAAAAATCAACATACATAGCAAGAAAACAATTAGTACATAGGTTAGTAATAGTTAAAAACAGCAAAATTCTTAAAACTCTTCAAACAAATTAGTACAACAAGAAAGAGTTACTACCACACACAGAGAAATTCAAACAACATTATACAGGATAAAAATTCTTATAGATAAGAATACAAAATAAGAGGAAATAACAGTAGAGTAATAAGAATTAGGTAAGGAATAGGATGGGTTAGATGAGGAGAGAGCACGTTAAGATAATTAACAGGAAAGGAAGAGGGCAAGGTGAGAGGGGAGAAGAGAGAGCTAGGTGGAAAAAAAGAGTGAAACAAGAAGTGAAGTAGTAGTAGTAGTAATAGAAAATTAATCGGGTTTACACCATGGCACCATGGCACCTATCAGAAAGATCAGAGGGAGTTCTCCAATGCCCTGGCCATATTTCCACTAGTAGTATAAATACCACCTCAAGTCTTCCCTGAAAAGAAACAGCTAGCCTAGTGCCACTAACCCAGTCAACAACGGATAAATAAATAAAATATTAGTAAGGATGGGGCACTGGGATGGAATCAGAGATTGTAAAGTCATCTCCAATGGAACAATTGGCCCACAACATAAACTACTGGTTGCCACAATCAGCTACAAGCATAGATCAGAGAATGTCCTAAGTACAATGCAGACTAGGTTAAAGATCTGGAAATTAACTGGAGAGAAAACAGGCTTAAGTACATCAGGAAGAAAAGGAAATAGGTGGACTTGAAGGAGAATGGCAGTACCTTAAAACAGCATTTCTAAGGACTATGGAACAGCTATGAGTCAGGTATGGAAATAAGGTGCATAAGAAAAGTTGGTGGTGGAATGCAGAAGGTCAGAAGCCATCAAAGGAAAGAAGGAGAGGAAGACAGAAATAATTGATCGGGCTAAGAAGGAATACTGTCTGGCTAACACAGAGTTGCAAAGAGTAAGGCATCAGATGCACTCTACCACTTTTTGGAAAGTAACTCAGAAGATGGCACAAAGAAACTCTATCAGGGTACAAGGCAAAGACAGAAAGATAAAGAAGATAGTCTTCAAACACCTTTCATAAAGGTTGCCAGCAACAACTTTTTCCTCAGTCCACAGGACATCAAAGGCAGGTGGAAGGAGCAGCAGCTTCTGAAAGAAGAAAATGCCATAAAAGTTGTACTGCCCAAAACACAGTCTACAATGAAAGAAGAAGAGGAGCAGACCATAGAAGAAGTAAGAACAACACCAGGTTTGAATGAGGTCACAGAAGAAATTTTCAAAATGTTGGGTGAGTGAATGGGTCCAGGGGGTACTCACAGAAATATGAAGTGAAAGACAAATTCCAGATGACTGCAGGATAAGCATAGTAGTACAGTGTTTAAGAACAGAGGGCACTGATAAATGAATATGCAGTTTAGTAAAAAGTAAGATGGGAGCTTTGCAATTCAAATTCAGATTGGGATGTAGCAGGACCCACCCAATGTTTGCAGTGAGACAGGTAGCTGAGAAGAAGCTAAAGATGAGGAATGGACCCAACTGGCCATTACTTGGCAAGGTCCAATGAAAGCTGATTTGGATGTCCTGTACTTGTTTGAAGTCCAAGAAACATTGGTAAAATCAGTGCAGACAATGACACAAATATGAATAGTCTTTGAACTCCCAGTGGGGTTCTGAGTGAGTGTGAATCAGGGTTCAGCTCTGAGCAACCTGCTGTTTATACCATTGAAGGACTGCATTACCAAGCAGGTAGCATGGGACAGATCGACAAAGATGATGAATGTGGACAGTGTAACATTATGGACAGACTTTGAACAAGAATTTCAGCAAAACCTTTCTTGGTGAACTCTAGAATGTAAAAGTGAAGATGCACATGATGAAAATGCATACAGATAAGACAGTTGTAATGGCTGCAAATGGAGGAAATCAGAAGAAGCTGAGAAATGAGGAAGATGGGAAAAATGTGGAAAATGTTAACAGTTTCAAGTACCTAGAAGGGGTGGTTGAGGAGAAAGCAAGTCTGAATGAGGAGGTCAACACTAAAATCAAAGGAGCTACAGCCAAATGGCACAGAGTGTGAGGAGTAGTGTATGACAGAGGAATGCCAAAGAAGCTGAAAAGTAAGGTGCACAAAACAATGGTGTGACTAGTACTACTGTATGGTACAGAAACCTGGGCAGTGAAGGCAGAGCAGTTGAGCAATCTGGAGGTGATGCAGATGAACTGCCCAAGACAGGAGGCAGTCTGCACACTGTAGAATACACAAACAATTGAGAACAATTGAACAGAAGTGAGAGTAGCTCCAATTGCAGAAAATCTCAAACAAATTACAGTGGTTTGGGCACATGCAGAAAAGCAGAAGACAATCCAGTGAAGTCGATTTGGGTTAGACAGGAAGAAGGCAATAAGAAATGAGGTCATCCAGAAAAGAGATGGATATATTGTGGAGGGTGGCCTAATGGTTAAGGTGTTTGCCTTACAAACACAAGGTGCAGCATTTGAGTCTCACAAGGGATAATTGGCTAGGCTTAAAATGGCTCACAAGGGCAGTTAGCATAGTACTAAACTGTGAAGAAGACTTGCAACAATCCGAAGGAGTGGCAAAGAAGGTAGGAGAGTGGCATTGAATCAAGCCAGATGGTGACAGCTGACATGACACTCCGAACCTATGGAGAAAATGGGAAAATAAGGTTCTATGATCATGATTTGCAGTGTTTATTTTTGGCATTCTCTGACTTTGTCCTATGAATTACAACACAGGCTCTTGTACCCCTTCATTGTGTGTCCTGTGTTAACTCCAGGACTTAATATTGGCTTCTACAGAAAGTTTCTGTGTTGTTTTATAGTTACAATTTCCCATCTCTGCAACAGAAAAAGTACAGCAGAACTTATATTAAAAGTATTCAAAAGCAAAGCGTTATTCACAGTATACATTTGAAAATCCAGATGACTTCAAAGCATATGATTAACTTATCTTTTTCTGTAATTTATAGTTACATTTAATAAACAGTGATATGTTTAGATACTGTGCTGAAATTGTTTAATTGCACTGAAAGCTAACTATATACTTAATCATTTAGATCAGTGGTTTGCAGACATAACATTCTCTGTAAAATTGAATCCTGTACTTGAAAAGCAGCAGGCAGCTAATTAAATATGAATCTATTAGCTTATCACTTCCATTTTTTAGAGCACAAACCAATATCTTTTGTCAGTAAGATCAAAGTGCCTAGTCGAGCATGAAATTTTCTTATGGAATTTTTGAAGGCATAGAGACAGTCTGACATGCTTATTAAATTCACTTAGAATGCAACAGATTATAATAATATTGAATCAGTCAGTTAAAAGAAAAAAAAGCTTGTGTGCATATGTATGTGTGTGTGTGTGTGTGTGTGTGTGTGTGTGTGTGTGTGTGTGTGTGTGTGTGTGTGTGTGCTCACATGTACCTGCATTTCTGGGGTGTATGTATATGCATAAAATGACACTGAAGCAATTTACATACATCAAAACTGATGTTTTTCAACACATGAACAAATAATCCTAATGCTAAAAGAAGACTTGCATGAATATTTTTAACTACTCTTTTTCAGCAGAAAATGAAATGCTTTCTCTGCTTCACCACTAACAAAGAATCAAAAGTTTTAGATAATTTGTGTACTGTTGCTCACCTTGTGAATTTTGTTCTAACCCAATTCTTTATTTTTTGAGTGATTGTTAAGATCTTGCAGCATACTACATGAGGTTTGTCCTTAGAAGTACTTCATCATTTGACAATCAATACACTGCATTTACACAGTCAATAATGATTCGTTGAAATCCTTTTTCAGTCCACATATTCAGATTTCTACCTCCATGTTCCTAAATTTCAATAGCTAAAGCATATCTGATGTAAAAAAAAAATATTTTTATAAAGTGATCATATTTCTCTGTAGAAATCATATGAATTCTCTCATTTCCATATTGTGGCAGACTAGTAATTCATATTTGAGAAGCAGACAAATGTACACAAACTCATTGCCAGGAAGCATACTTTATAAGAGTGACTAACTCAAAAGAGAAATATTTTCAGTTACTTTAAGAAGCTGTAGCATGCCATCATTACAGGTATAGCAATTAAAAGTTAGGCATTTTTATACACTGCCCAAGGTATATTTAAAAGGTACATAAGGTTGAATTACTGAATGTATCACTCAGTGAATAAACCTGTGCAACTCTTCTGAAATGACATGCAAATGGTTTTTAGGTTAGGAATATTTACAGAAGGAAAGACAAGGCTGATCCTTAATGTTTTCAATATAGAAGCCAGGCCAAGGGAAAAACAGAACTGGCCTTAGGCTAGCTGGACCTGTTTGTTCCAATAGGGTCCTACTCCAACAGAAGGGGGTCTCATACTAGGTTGTCATAGGACAATTGTCTTATGTGATCCACATGAGATGGCCCCATCCTGAGTCAATAACCACAACATGAAAGCCAGTGCAACCAATTTATTATGATCACAGATGGTCAACAAATAACAAAAAAACTTCCTGTGATATATTTTACATTTTGCATAACATATGCTGCCAGTTGGTGTTACCCTACAAGTGCCGGTTCATCAATGCAACTCAAGTGGTGCGCCTCATGCCAGCTCTTTTTCTTGCTGTTACTGACCCAGGACAGGACTTGTGCCTTTCTGTCTCTACCAGAAGATGTGGATGAGGCCACAGTCCAAAAGTCACATACTAATACTTGACAGTCAAGTGATTCACCTCTACACTACATTGGCCCTAACAAAAGGCAGATGGGAACCAAAGGCAAATGCAAGGAAGGTGAGGCCGCAGTGTGACTGTTCACTGTATAATTGTTAATACCAACAATGGGGGGAGGGAGGATTGGTAAGCTTTGCCAGCCACTGAAATGTCAGTTAGAGTACAAGGGGAGCATAAATAACTCAACAAATCCCATCCCTAAAGCCCGGCTCATCGAGTGACAACTTGCCTAAGAGGAGCAATATCAATATACAAGAAATTTTACGGATTGAAGTCTTACTTCTGCAGTAGGTACAAATCTCATCAGTAGAGTGAACTATATTTTCTATCACTCATTGCACTTGTGGCTAGTATAGTATTATTAATAATGCAGTTTTGTGACACTTGTATGATTCACAGTATTCTCATACAGAAGTAGTTAGTTGCTGTCACTGAGTCCTCAACAGGGTTTTAAAACCAAAAGTGAGATTGGGTTAACCATTTGGTCTTTTGTATCACTCCATTTCCTGTTTGAGATGATAATAAGAACATGTTTAATATGAAGACTGAGACTGGTATTGTGTTTACTTATGCATCACTTGTTAATGTGGTGGGGTATTTAATGAATATAATTATATGAGTAACTGTGGAATAGAACGTATCAGGCAGGACAGAAAAAAAAAACTAGCAAGCACAAAAAAATGAATAGATATTGGGCCGGATTTACGAAGGCTTGCACGGAGTCTTAGAGTATAGTAAGACTCCATGCGGCCATCATGTCCGACGAGCGATCCAGGAACAGCCTGCAGGGGCGTGCAAGAGAGCTCCTAAAATGGCTCTTACATGGACAGGGTCGGGTCATGCAAATTACCTCAATTGCAGCTGAAAGTCATGCAAATGAGGTAGATTTGTGATTCAGGAAACCCGAACCTGTCCGAGTAAGAGCAGTGTTATTTGCAGAAATGTACTCAGTTGACAACTGAGTACCATTCTGCAAATAGCAAAACGGAGCTGTGACAGCTCCAAATAAAGGTTGCATCCAGTAGAGGAAGCATGCCAATGGCCAAATATATGGCCATTGGCAATGTTTCCCGATGCAATATGAAAATAAAAATAATTAATTTTTTTCTCTGATTTCCGATGTTTAAGCATAGCGCAGCACTGCACAAATGGGCTGCACTCTAAAAACCAGAAAAAATAAAAATTTAAACCCACAAATGTGGAATTTATTTAAATTGTTAATTTACAATGCAAGGGAATGGCAGGCTGAAGACAACATGGCCACCGAGTAGAGGTTGCTAAGTGGGGAAGCACAGTCTAAGAGATGTAACCAAGCATTAGTAGGCAATCCTATGCAAATGAGGATAGTGAATCACAGGTTTACATAGCAAATGAGCACAGTCAGTGGAGTGTAGGAGTAGGATAAGGGGAGTAACAGAGTAGAAGATAGGTGATATCACGAGTGGGGTATATATGAAAGAAGGGAAGCTCATTGGAGCAGAGTGGCACGTGTCAGCTGTCATTTACACATCATTAAAAGAGGCGTGTCAACAGGTAGGCTAGGTAAAGGCAAGAAATGGAAGGTGTATGCCACGAATAACACCAAAGTTTCTTGCTGAGCGTGTATGCGCGCATGTGCGCACCTGTAAATCCGAGTAAGACAGTGTGCACGTTTGTAAGCATGATTGCCCGTGTGTAAGCCGGAGTAAGCATGTATAAGGCAGTTTAAAGTGTTGTAAGTGCGTTTGCTCTGGTGTGCGCGTGGTTTAACCTGAATAAGCAACTTTTAGTCTGTGTAAGCATGTGTGCACGCATGTGAGCTGCTGTGAGCGTGTTTGTGCTTGTGTGCGTGGCGCTGCCACCCCCCCCGAGGAAACAGAAAGGAAATAGGAAGCACAACAAATAGTAGGAAGCTACCAGTGAGTACCAGCAGTGCTAGCAGGTGAAAACAATCAAAATCAGGCAATTACACAGGCAGTACACTAGCCCAGCCCAGCCTAGCACTTAAAATTCTGCAAACAACAGTTCATTATGTTTCTCACAAGAGACACTGCAGTAAGCTAATAGAAGTGAAAACTGAAAAAGCTTTACTGAGACAAAGAAATGTTAGGGGCTGCCATTGCTGTTATAAGGCGACATATGCAACTTGCTGAGGGTGGTGACAATGGAATTGCTGCTGGACAACCCACAATGTGGAGACAGAGAAGATTGTACAGGCCCAGGGTAACCTACCAAGGGCTACATGAGCTGGAGATAGTGGAGCGCTATAGAGTGGACAGAGACCTCCTGCAGCAAATTGTTGAGCTGTGCAGGCCACGCCTCACACACAGAACCAACAGAGGGGTCCCATCCCAGTGGAAACCAAGGTATGTGTTGGCCTAAGAATATTAGCAACGGGTACCTTCCAGAGACCGACTGGTGATATGATGGGGATATCACAGGCATCAGCATCCAGGGTACGGCACCTGTTCCTGGATGCCATATCAGCACATGTCAGTGATCATGTATATTTCAATTCTCGTGAAGTATTGGCCAGCAATATGTGTCTCTTCCAGCAAATAGCGGAATACCCTGAGGTAGTGGGTACAATAGGCTGCACGCACATACGCATCAAAGCACCAGCTGGTGAGCGGGGTAGGGTCTACTTCAACTGCAAGGGCTTCCCCTCCATCAACTGCCAGGTCGTGTGTGATGCCCAGGGCATAATACTGAATGTGTGTGCTGGCTGCCCTGGAAGCTACCATGATGCCCATATCTGGCATCTGTCGCAGCTGTACCAGACATTTGCCAATGGGGACATCCCACATGGTCACCTAGTGGGGGATGCTGGCTATGCACTGGAGCCATGGCTGATGACACCCATCAAAAACACACACACACCTGAAAAGGAACGCCATAATGAGGCACACGCACAAACACGAAATGTAATCGAGCATGTGTTTGGGCTGCTGAAGTCACGGTTCTGGTGCCTGGACACATCTGGTGGAGCCTTGCAGTACTCACCAACTACATGTACCCAAATTGTCATTGTATGTGCTATGCTACACAATATGATCCTGTGAAAACAGCTGCAGCAGGACCAGGATAGGCCTGGGCCAAACAGCCCCCTACCATTGCCAAGGTCATCACAGGCAAAGCGTGACTCGGAGGAGGAACAACCTGAGCCTGTCCCAGTAGCCAGAAGGAGGCATGCCCAGTATGCTTTGGCTTTGGCAAACAGGCAACGCATAGCACATACACTGGCTCAGTAGGAACACTGGAAATTATACCTCTCTCTGACTCGCACATATAGTAAAAGGGATGCCTAAGTTGACACTACCTGCTTTCAAACATGTACATGGAGTGCAGTATGAGCATCTGACATAGGCAGCCCTGCAGCACCACCTGAGGCATGATTGCTATGTGTTAAGCAATTTAAGGCAGTGCTAAACAGCATTTACCACCATGTAGTATATGCAAACAGAATCGCACACACCAACTAGTACAACTGTGGTCAATGTCGAGTAATATTGGCCAATGTCCAGCAAAGTTGGTGAATATACAGCAGTGTCGGACAAGCCTGGTCTAAGTAGGGCATAGCTGAACAAAAGCCAACATGCTCATATTTGCTTAACTGGCCCTTAAGCAGTCTGGTCTGCTCAGTATGAAAATATAAACTGTGCACTATAGGTAAAGTACTGAACCACTAAACCATGAAAGTATTGCAGTGGTCAGCCAGTATGAAGGAATGTTGATAAGTCTATGCAAAGTATCTCATGGAAACCCTGCAGGTACAGCATAATCCCTGTTGAGTTATGACACAAAGGTGAGTCCTGCAGTAAGAACAGAACTTGACTTCCAACACACACATCCACAAATGTAGTGGACTTCAGATCGCAACATACTGAAAGGTCACACTGGGCATGTTCACACACTTGAATAAATGAGACATATGTCAGGCAACAAAACATGGAAAGCCTGAACTGGGCATGCTCACACACTTAGGCCATGTCCGAGTACAGCAGTGGGCCACACATATCTGGCAGTTGCATGTGTTAACCCAGGAACCTCTCACTATCCAGCAATCCACCCTGTGCACACAGTTACATGACAACAGACACATATATAATATAGTGGAACCCTGTCATGATCAAACATGTTCTGCAGATACCTAAGTTGTTCATAGAAACTGGGAAAGCAAAGACGATAAAGACCTGCAAACAGTATCAGCAATAAATATTGTGCATCCTGAACATAAGCATAGGTTTAGAGGTCTATACTAGGCTATCTGCCCTAGGGCATGTACAAGCCTAGCCAGAGTGTGTTTGGCTTTTGCAACCCTGTCAGATTACTATTTTGTGCCAGTGAATAGTAGGTCACACTAGATAGCCCATGCAAGTTTAGGCTAGTGTGCCACTGTCTAGCAGGGACACAGAAGATATCCCAGGGGTAAACATATGATCACCCATACAGCCGTCAAGATGTCCCCTGTAGGTGGTCAGTGGGTGGCTCTTCCTATGTGTAACTGTGATCACAATCCAGAGTGAGTGGAGGCCCTGGGATAAGAATCTGTCCCTCCAGCATGTCCTATTAACATCTGTGCTGAGGTATATGTCCCTGGAGTGTGTAGCTACAAGGGAGTTGGATATCCTGAGGTGGAGCATGTCCAGTAATTTTGGGTTGGGTATTACTGTAAACAACAGGCACACATCATATCTGAGTAGGTGGTAAGCGACTGAGTAGAGCTAGAGTTACTGCATCCGAACTGTGCAGGTCATCCATGTGAGTCCCTACATCTGCTTGGTGAGGAACATCTGTGGCCAGTACAGTTGCTGCAGGTGTTGGGTAAGGTAAACCCCAAAGGTGGCATTGTAACCAAGCATGGTTGTGATGAGTATAGGGGCACAATGACCTCACTCGATCTAGATGTGAAACCATATGGGATAAGGTGGCTTATATTGAAGGTCTGTCCAACCACTTTGGCAACGTGAATGTCAAAGGCGACAGTACAAACAAGTCATGTCCCCAATCACCTAACAACTCCTACCATATGTAACGGAGTATTACCTATGTGGTAATGTGTGGGCATGTTGTTATTCCCAAAGGGGATGACTATGCAACTAATGGCATTTAGCTGTAGGCCATGGCTCAGGCACCAGTCATCCATCTCTGTGAGACCCTGTTTGAGTATGCATGTGGCAGCTGGAGAGTTGATCATGGCACCCAGTTTGCAGTCAAGTGCGAACAAGGTCAGCCATATTCCCCCTGTGGTAACATGTACGTCAGACAAATATATACTGAACAAGAGAGGTCCCAAGACCGAACCCTGTGGGATGCCATGTGTAACTGGTGTATAGTCAGACATGGCACCTGCAATTCTAACCATGTGTGTGCTATCCCTGATCCAGGTAGCAATCCATCATGTGAGATATGTGTCCATATCAATGCTGGTGAGCCTATGCATAATGGCCCAGTGGGTAATTGTGTGGAAGGGTTTTGCAAGGTTCAGGTAGGCTGCGTGTACAACTGTCCCTATGTCGATGGACCTGTTAACTGTCTAAAGAATACAAACATGCTCAAGAGGCAAGATCTGCCCACAACAACGCTGAAATGTGTAGGACACAGTGTCTGTAGGTTTCCAATGTTTATGTGTAAGAGTCCCATGACAATATGCTCCATAGCTTTGCAGAACAGGCTAGTTAGGCTTATAGAGCAATATTGTGTGTGGTCCGTTGTGGCACCAACTCTATGGACTGGGACCACTGTAGCTGTACGCCATTCCATGGGTACATATCCTGTAGTAACTCCGATATTGCACAGTGATCTAATGTGAGGGTTACGTCTGTCATGAAGCTTGTGTAAGATGCAGGCCGGGACACCATCTGTTCCCATTGATGCTGTAATGTATGCTTTGGGGAGGGCAGCACTCACCTGTTACTGTGTGATGTCAGGGAGGTTACACTCTGTTGGGATGGATAGTTGCTCCCTAGGGGGGGATGGGGGGAGACATCTGCACTGAACCTGTTTGCCAGGATGTTGGTTATGCCAGTGGGTTCAGGGTAAGTTTAGTCAGTATGCAGTAACTCACAGCATATCAGTGAGTGTCTACCCAGGTTCCTGACATAACTGAAGAAGGCCTTGTGATATTCCTACATGTCTGTTGCAATTGTCCGTGAGAAGCAGCCCTTACATAAGTACATGAGTGATCATAGCTGTCTGCTAGTACAGATCACAGATGCTTTCCCCATCTGTGATTGTGCTCTATCATGTAGCTTCCTCCTGATGTTGTACAGCTTATTTATGGCTGGGGTCTACCAGATAGGTCCCCTGCCATTGGAGGAGTGAGTGCTGTTGTTCTTTGGGATAGCACAATCCATGCAGTCCACTAGGTGTCCATAGAATATGTTTGTAAAGGATTCAGCAGTTGGAGCCATATTTGCCACTGTCTCAAGGTCTCTGAAGGATACCACCTTGCTTTGGTGAAGTGAGACGTTGGCTCATGAGAAGTTCCCCAAGATTACCCAGGATGGGTGTGTGGAGTGTATATGTATGTCCAGTGAGATATATGTATGTTCTGACCTTACCAATGAGGGGTATATCGCTGGTGTGGAACATAGAGTCCCCATGTTGGTGATGATCAGGTCCAATATGTATTCTCCCTTGTGGCTGTGGTGACTGGTTGTGCCATAGCATATGAATTTACAAATTGTAGTGACTGTAGGGCAAGGGTGTTGGGGCTTGAGTAGTATCCCCAGTCAATATTTGTGTATCTGAAGTCACCCATTATAATGGTGTTTGTGGAGACCTTCATACTCTCCACTGTTCCCAGGAAAACCGAGTGTGGTTTCTGAGTTTGGGAGGGTGGTCTGTGGCAGGCAACAAACTGAAAGGCAGTTTTGCACAATGATAGTTGCATATGTATGGTCTGTGATGCTTAGTGCAGTGCTACTAACCCGGAGGTGTGAGCATCTGTGATGTATATGGATACTCCCCCTAGTTGTGTTGTCCATTCCAAGTCCTGTGGTCAGAAAGCATGGTATGAAACATAACCTGGTAGTGCTGGTGTGCATATGTGAGCCTGAATTAGGCTTCTGTTAGTGCACAGATATCGCTATCCTCCATACTGAGGAGAGTCCTGAGTGGCTGCAATATGAGGGTAACACATCTGGTGTTGAGCAGCATTACCCTTAGTGTCATTTAACCTGTAATGTCTATGGAGGTGGGTTTGTCTTTTGAGCCCTGCTCAACAAATGCACTATGGTGGTAGCAAGAGCCATAGCCAGCATTCGAAGGACCAAGGGTGACAGGTGCAAGCTGTCCATAGTGAAGCTATGTGGCATGTCGAGCATGTCACCACAGGCTGACACACACTGTATCCCCTATGAATGACACCAATTATTTAGCCAACTGTTAAACATGATATGTTTGTCTGTATACTGTGACATCATACTTGGTGGGTGTAAGATGCTAGACAAGGTTAGGGTCATACTGGCCTGGGCTACATGATCACAGTGTTCCTCCATGTACCATGTCATGTGGTCCAGGGAGTAATGTCTGAGGTTTTACACACCAGCAGGGATAATGATGGTGCCAGCCCTGTACTTGCTTTGGAGTGACCTGACTGCATGTGTTATGTGGCAGATCCTGGCACCCGACAGACAGCACAAAGGGACTATTCCCTTGTATGGGCTGGTGAGTGGTACTTCAGTGTGTCTGACAATAAGTGTCGCCTAACACAAATGTATTAGGTGTGTAGTGTAGCCCGAAGGGCAGTGACTGTGTGGCACACTGACATTGTAAACTATGTGAGATGTGGGTATTTTAGTGAGGTAGCAGTTGTCTGTGTGCCTGCTGTGGAGGTCTCTGCTGCTTAGGCAGAGTTCATTTACAGCATCCAGGTATGTGTATGTGTGATAATGTGGTTTGACTGCTGTCAACAGAGGATATGTGAGACTGATACGTGGTGTGTGTGGTTACCTTCACCACCTGATAGACTGTGCCAGTCATGGGTCGAGAGAGTTCAGCACCCTGTATGTCTCTATAGGTGCATCTCACACATATATCTGAGTTTGTCAGGAGGAGGAGAGTGTTGTCCCTGTACATGAGGCAGATGTGAGATTGTGTCTACATCACAATATTCACCAGCTGGACTGGAGAGTACACACGAAGCCGACCCCTGGACATGCCGGGATATCATGATGACATATTCTGTAGCCAGATCACAAAGTATCAGTACAGTGTTAAGTGTGTAAAAGAGTATAACAGGGATTAGTGCTCAGGTTCATTGGTGTTCTGTAAAAAGTAGCTGAGAAGGAGTCCAGACTGAATCATGACACCTCCGACAGCTATGTCATATATAGCAATGTACACACATATATGTCATGAGTCAGGGCCAACTGTACCTGACTGGCATTGCTGACATCCTGACAGACAGGCCCATATATACATACCCACCTCCCACTGACGATAGTCCATATCATCATACCAGGAGATATCACATGTAGAATGGATGAGCAGCTACCCCCAATGCCAAAAGAATGGCATCAAGTGGACTACATTGATTCCCAATATGTGTCATGCATAAACTACAGAAGAAACAGATCCTGCACCTGAACAGTCAGATGAGCCTCCCCCCCTACACAGGATGTGGAACCGTTGAATGTATTTCAGCAACATATGGCACTCCACACAAGTGTCAGTGCACAACATACCATGGGAAGTATAGTCCAGTATGCCTATGAAGTCTGATCTGCAAAGCCATGGAGTCCATCAGTTGAAGTCATAAACCAAGCTATTGAAAGCTGACATACACACAACCTTACTAACTGTGGTATGTTCATGTGCGGATCATGGTTCACAAACATGCTAGACTGTTTGCAAAGCAGACACCCAGGACATACATCACTGAACACAGCTACACATGTCTCACATACACTTTGAATAGCCCTTTATCAACATCCCAGACACATGTAGTACCCACAAAACCAACAAGCTGTCCATAAATATGTGTTGACATATGAAGGAATGTCAATGTGTCCACAGATAGATCACACAAGGTAAGGATTATGAGTTCCTGTTCAAGCTGTTGACACCTGACGACCCACGTGGACCATTCCTGGAATGGCATAAAACAAAGTGTACACACATTACCATGTCCAGTCTGATGATGTTACCATCCTAGAAATACAGCAGGAGAAGGGAAACCACCCAATAAAGAAAACAGCGCACCGTGCTAATGCGTCTCACTCTAGTATCATAACATAGTCAGGTAGGGGATTGAATCCTGCAAACGGTGACTGTGTGTGTGTGTGTGTGGGGGGGGGTGTGTATGTGTGCAATTGTCTTTGAAAGGAGTGCCATTTTTGGAGACTGGGAAAACACACTAGAAGATGTACATTCCTCTTTGGAAAGACTGATGATGTCACCATCCTAGAAATACAGCAGGAGAAGGAAAACCACCCAGTAAAGCAAATAGCGTGTCGTGCTAATGCGTCTCTCTCTCTAGTATCATAACATAGTTAGGTAAGGGGTTGTATCCTGCAAACGCTGACTGTGTGTGTGTCACTGTTGGTCAATGCAGTGTGAGTTTTGCTTTTACTATGGTATGACATATTATTATTACAACAGTAAGTGCATTGCACACATCAGGAATCTGCGTGGCAAAATATATGTGTACATGTTCCCTAATCAGTACATAGGTGTGAAGCCTGCATACTACATAAATACATTTGTTGCCATTGACAGGTTGTGCCGCTGCTTCTCAGATCATAGGTCACATATGTATGCATGTGACAGGGCCATCCACTGTCGTGATTCATGGCCAATGTCATCTGTGCCACACACACCCATGACAGTTACTTAAGAGTAGTGTGAGTGAGGGTATATGCCTGGGGTATATGTCAGACATGTTCATACACAACAACGACTGCCAATAATGGACAGTCATTATAGGTGTACAACTGCCTTGTGGATATGCATCCAGGCCTCTAATGTCTCATGTGATACACCTTGGGACTCCACAATACCTATGGATTTGTGGATACCAAGGGACACATGACATAACATGAGGCTGTATGTACACATTGGTACCCAACATACATGTTGAGGCCTACCACCTATGTGGTACTGACGGGATAGTAAGTATAGTACATGTGGATGACTATGCCATAGTTGGCTTACTGCTATACAGCATGTATCAGATGACAGGTATCTGTCTGTATGATACCCTTGTGTAGGATATCCCATCCAAGGAATGGATTGTAGGCCAATGCATGCATTTACAGATTTGGATGGACACATCCCTAGTGTGTTTGCATGTACCTAAGGGGGCTATATTCCAAACAAGTGTGGTTACAGGAATGGGTGGTGGTCATTACCACTGGTTAGTGTTATAGTGTAGCACTGGAAGGATTCAACTGTTACTGAGTTCCCTATGACTGTGTGTCATTTGTCAGGACATCATCCAATGCTTGCTTATAGTCATGCTGTTGAGGTTGTGCATACTACCAGACCACACATCATTGACAGATACTAACAGTATCACCCACAGCATAGTGTCAACCCATGTCATACACACGTTTACCCATGTTAGTATATAACTGTAGTAGAATGCATACTGGCCATTGGAAGATACTATGAGATGTTAACAATGTGTACAACAGGGTATGCCACATGTCCCATGTGTCCACTATGCGCGTACATGCAGACAGTGCACACCCACCATGTTCACAATGTACACTTGCTAATCTGTACTGCAGTAAGCTAAATTCAGCAAACCTTGAGTCCTGGAATTCTTCACAAAACCTTTATTGAACATATACCAGATCACAAACGGAAAAAGGATAAAATAGCTCCACAATCCAAAATACTAAGCGCTTTCACCCGCTCGAATGGGGCATCATCAGAGTACAAAATAAGTAACTTTGTCATCCCTTATATATAACTTTTGGTAGTTCAATTAGCAATTAATCAGTCAATTAGCTGATAGTAAGAAGGTCAAAAAAGCATCATGTTAAAGGTAAAATGAACAAACAAATGTTACTTAAGCAAGACTTGAATAAACTAGAAATAATGCTGCAATGTAGTAAATATAATTGTGAAATTTGATGTTTAAAACACTCTCAATAATTTAATATAAAAAATCCATGGAATAAAAGATATAAAATACTAGATATTCTAAACTTTGTAAATTAACCTAAAAAGGTAGTGTGTTGATGAGATAGAATGCTTTGTTAAAATGTATAAAATTGTCTCAATGTAAAATGCATAAATAAATATATTTATAATAAATATATATAAAAAATTATATATAAATATAACAATAAATATAATAATTAATAATATAAATATTGATAAATATGCATTTACATAATAAAATAAATTGTTACCATAAATTAATATAAAAAATACAATAAATATTAAAAATATATATATTTCCTGTAAAATTTTGGGTTTCTGAATATATAAATACTAGTAATTGTCGTGAATAGCATAGACCAACATTGACTCAAACAACAAAAAATATTTTAGTAGAAATCAAAATTCATATAAACTGTGATCTTAGTTTAATTATACTAGAAATAGCAATTTGTTCATTCAGACCTGGCTGTTTACAGGCATTAAGCCTGAGTTGCCATAAACATTATTTTGCTTCTAACAACGTTTTGTCATCTCCACCTTTATGTTTGTTGAATGGTACCTTGTCAATGACAAAAAACAAAAATCTCTTAAAATTGTTGCAAGTTGTAGTGTGATTAAATAAAGTATTAGTAGATATATGTCTTTTAATATCACTTAGATGTTCCATAACACGTGTTTTAAGTTTTCTAATAGTTTTTCCTATATAGAATGCTTCACATGCAGTGCATGTTGCAACATAAACGACCATACTGGTGTTGTAGTAGAATGCATACTGGCCATTGGAAGATACTATGAGATGTTAACAATGTGTACAACAGGGTATGCCACATGTCCCATGTGTCCACTATGCACGTACATGCAGACAGTGCACACCCACCATGTTCACAATGTACACTTGCTAATCTGTACTGCACACATCACACACATACTGTCCACTCACTAACACATGCTGTCAACACATTACACTTCAGTCAAGTGGCACATGGGTGGGCAATACATACTCAGACCCAACAGTGGTGTAAACAATGCTACACTGACAATCAGAGCTTTGATGCATAATGTCTGCTGAGATATACCTACGAGGATGTCATTACACTTTCCTGTTGACAACTTGCTAATATTGCTACACTGCTATAGTGTCACCCTGTGCATCAACACCATGTTAGCCTGTTCCTCCATCAATGTTACAGATGACAGGAGGCAACACAGGTATCATCATATGCACAGGGCATTTTGTTGTTTGCCAGAGCCTGACATTGACCCATCCAATCGACATGTGTGTGTGTGTGTGTGTGTGTGTGTGTGTGTGTGTGTGTGTGTGTGTGTGTGTGTGTGTGTGTGTGTGAGGGACAACAGTACAGCATGGGCCAATGTTGATGTAATGTGTGTGTGTATGTGTGAGCCCTAGTTGTTTGGTTAATGTGTGTGTGTGTGTGTGTCTGAATGCACACAGCTCCACCATGTGGCTGCCATATACAGTAGTTTGTGGGACAGGCTGTACAGATCACTGTCTCTGGCCATGGACACAGTACCTGTGCCTGGCAGGGGTGCTACAGACAGTATTGGGTACCAACCCTGACTGAGTACTGTCCTCAGAGGCAGAAGTAGGATGACTGGACCCATGTCCCTGCTAGAACTGGCCAGAGGCATGTGCACGTGGTCTACTGGGATGGTCAATGGACAGGCCAACCCCACCATTGCTGGGGCTGGTACTGCCACTACAGGAGCGGCTGTGAACTGGGGGCCATCCACGACCACTGCCAGATATTGCTGTTGCTGGCATGCGTCCGTGTCAACGTTCCAACCATCCCGCACGGTCCTGGCTCATGGAAGACTTATTGTGGAGGGCATCTAATGTCTCCCCCCAATGTCTATCAATGACCTCGGTGTAAGTCCGGATGGCACCGGCAAGGTCACGGATGCTGTCATTGATAGCGGTGTAATGTGCCCTCTGCGCCCTAAGTCCCTTCCTGGTGTACCGTTCCATACGTGCCTGAGCCTGCATTACAGCCCGGAACATACTGGACATCGTAAGACCTGTGAGGGAACACCTGCCAGGGGCAATACGACCAGCGGTGCTCCCCTGAGAACCCCTGGACCTCTGCCTATGTGGTACCATTCCGGGAATACGGCTATGGCTGCTGTGAGGGGATGCAAGTTCCATGGGTACCACACTCTCCTGGTCAATGCCATCTGTATGCTGTCCCTCGCCTATGGCCATTGGTGGTGAGGGATGTATTGACAATATGAGTATGCGCATAGATGGGGTTGAACGCTGTGTACTGTCGACTGGCGGACCAACAACAGACCCTGTCAAGCCTTCCTGTGTCAAAATACATGCCTCATCATCAGCACTATCCATGGCAGTGGCTTCAGGTTCCCTGCTGCATTCGGCCAGCCCTAACTCAGCACCTGTGAGAGGAAGACAGGAAGCACACTTTACGGTCTGCACATGAACACATGTACACATGCAAACATGAACACATGAACACATGCACACATGCACACATGCACACATGCACACATGCTCACATGAACACATGAACACATGCGTACATGCGCACATGCGCACATGCACACATGAACACATGAACACATGCACACATGAACACATGCACACATGAACACATGAACACATGCACACATGAACACATGAACACATGAACACATACACACATGCACACATGCACACATGAACACATGTACACATGTGCACATGGACACTAATACACTCCTCACTACAGCACATACACACACACACACACGCACACACACACACACACACACACACACACACACACACACACACACCAGCAATCCAACACATACTCTATAGTGAGTGAAGGTGGGTGTCAGTATCACAAGGTAAACAGTCACCACACACATGTCAGCATTCAGAATATGTGTTGCACAAGACCATACAGTGCAAGTGTAGACGCCCCGATTTAATGGCAGTATACATGGCTTTGATGCAACTGTGTAGTTGTTCAGTGATTGGTTACACCCTGGAACACAATGTGTACATGGACACAACATTGTTGTGCAGGTATTATCAGCTCTGCAATGCCCTGTGCACCATCACTCACAAGTATACATGCCATGGCTGCATGTGCTATTGGTGTGACACATAGATATCCATGTCTGAGTACAGTGTCTGTGTCCATAGCAGATAATAGTGGGCACGGGTGTAGCACATGCATGCTATGTACACACACGGGATGAGTGGTGCATGTTGGCGTGAAGGTATCCCAGTGATCGACATGGCCAGTGTACAGTGGTTATGGTGAGTGTTGGATATATTGCAGATATGTTGGTGCCAGACATGGCATGGCATTCTACACGACTGCAACATTAAACACCACACATACCCAATGTGTGTCAAGTGACCTATACACCCACTAGCATTCCAGGACATATATGTGACACTTTGTTTGGATGGTGACTGCTGTGCATATTGTGTATACTGGCATATGTAAGCATGCACACAACATGCTATGGATATTGTGTATAGGTGCATATATTTGCACACACACAACATTGAGGTGCAAAGCAATGACTGCTATGACTAGTACTGTCGTCACTGTAACTGAATGGGGTGTAGTACCCTGTGCCATCATCACCATGCATCCTGTGGTCACTCACAGCTACTAATGTGTGCAAGACCACCGCCTGGCATGCTGTACCTGAACTGCAGTGCCGTGGCTACGTTCATAATTACACAGACACCTTGTAGATGGGTGTGTGAGGTGCCCAATAGGGAGCATTGCTTAACATGACTGTGTTATGTGTTGCAGAGTGTTGCACAGACCAATGATAGGCCTCTACCCCTGAGGTACATCATGTGTGTGTGCATGACATGTGGGATACTGACGTGTGACCTTACAGCGTGTGTGTGGTAATGCCAAATTTAGCATGTTTTCATCTACTGCGTATGATAAACGTGTTCTGTTGTGAACAGCTGTAGCAACTATGCATATCCAAGGTGCAGTACAGTGTTGCCACAATTGTGTCTGCTGCACTGTGCATTGTATGTGATTGAGGCAGCTACTGACTTTACTGAGATGATTAATGTCTCACAGCAAACATGGACAGCATGCATTATGTGTAGGTGTGTTACGTGTACATGGCCTACACCTCACCTATGACATGCACATTTCATTACCAATATTAAAGTGTTAACACACTCACCAGCATGTATCGTCTGCCCTGCTGTCACACCAGAGGGACCTACAAGAATATGACACAGTTTGTCAGTGGCCAAACCTGTGGCATTGCTAACGTGAGTGTGCTAATCTACAGTGGAACAACAGTCAATAGTCACAGGTGTGGAGATACTATTCCAAATAACAGTATTGCACATGACAGGCAGCACAACTGCTAAACACACAGTGCACATCTCACATAAGCATATTCTAACAATACAGGTAATGGTAGTCTACAGCTAGGGCATATTACCTGCATGCTCCATGTCATCCTGCTGGGTGGCTCCGGACTCCATGATGACACATGTGTGATGCTGTTGTTGCTGTAGGCCAGGAGCCACCACGTTTAGGAGCAGCTCCTCCACTCTGGTGAAGGGGGATGTATGGGTGACCCACCACCTGTGGCAAGCTGTTGCTTATGGATATCAGATGCATGCCGCCGGACATGTCTAATTAAATCACTGTAGTGATGGCGTACCTGCTCATATGTCTGGTTATGCATGCCTATGTCATTTACCCGGCGAACAAGATCTTGCCACAGTGCAGTACGCTCATGCTCGTGCTGATTGGCCCTGGAAAAAAGCAGGTTATAGTGCTGCACCAGGCTGGCCTGTATTTCCTGCTCCTCCGCAGCTGTATACGCTGGATTGTGTTGATGAGCCATAACCCTGGAAGAAAATTAAACGATATGTGTGAGCAAGTCATGTCGCACACTTAACATTATGAAGTACAGATATCACTTAACTGCCATATATAGCATCTGTCTGTCTATCAGAGGATACACACATTCAATACCACA
>NC_056726.1:69299699-69529699 GCF_019279795.1 Protopterus annectens | reverse complement strand
GTCTACTCTCACTTATTGACATTTGACATTAAGTGAGATTCCACACCTTTCTGCCTACTGTTAGTACATTTCACAGGTAGTCAGAGGGGCACAGCTAACATTTGTTTACAAATCAGGGTCATCACTGTAGAGCAGTCACTGTTGGGAGGACTGGCCTGTGACCTATGCAAATATGCCAGTGTTTATCCTGCTCTGATACTGTGTGGGGTTTGTAAGGTGCTACTGTGACCTTATTCCCTACTAGCTTGGCTGATTCTCTTTTCACAGTCATGTCATGCAATTCCACAACAGCTGCTGGTTAAGGCCCACATAACAAGATCTGTGTTATGCCATTCCTATTTTCCCTTTACATTCACTCATGGTAATGCATGATATATTGTTGTCAGCACTAAGTTAAAGACAACAAGGGTATTTTATTTTGCTGCTGAGCAGTACAAGGGCCTTGTCATACAGAGTGACTAAGGCACTTTTAAGCAGTTGTAAGCGGGTTTGCGTGACGCTTAGCAATGCTTAGCTATGCACACACAAGCTCACACTCGCTCAACCCCGCTAACTACTGCTTAAAAGTGCTTACTCCTGCTAACCCCCGTGCTAATTTCTTTTAAAGAAAATAAAAGAAAATGGGGAGATAGGAAAGTGGTGAAAAAGGGGGCACAAAGAGGGAAAGACAGCAGGGAAACCAGCTTGGGATGTGTAGGATGGGTGTAGGGAAGGTCCATAGCTGCCCATTTCTTTACCAGCAACAGCTGTGCATATGTATGAAATTTGGTATGAAATTTGAAACCTTCCACCCCTGTGAGAGGTGTGAGGACAACAAAATATGTTGTACTGCCAATTAGAATTATCGGTTTACATGTCCAGCGGACATGTGTGCGAATTGGGCAGCTGTGTATGGGGCGTAATTTTTTTGTGGGAACAGATTGCCCTTTTTTTTTTTTTTTCTTCAGGTGAGAGTGGAATGTGAGGTAGAGGATGTAGGTATATTTGGGGAGGAAGGTTGGGGAGGTAAACAGACAAGACAAACAAGACGCATACAGGGGTGGAGTTTGACACATGGGGTGGGTGAACACAACTGACGGGGAAGGTTGTTTGGAAATCACAAGCCCATAAGCGAGCCCACAGATGGTAACAGTGGGACTGAGATCCCCACCCATAGGCAGTCACCACTGCACCTTCACAGCCCTGAGGGTGGCTGTGCTGGGGGCTGAGTAGGACGGGCAGGCTCACCCGAGAGACGCACCACTCTCACCTCAAGCTGGTGTAGGGGATGGCACAGGACCAATGGAGGAGGGGAGCCTGGGCTGGGCACCTGAGCTGCTGGTGCCAGGTGCACTCGCCAACTGAGGAGGGACAGGTGGGTCCGCTGGAACCGGCCTTCCCATACATTCTGTGATTAGGTATGTTTAATTACAACATAAACAACAACATTCCAGATTAGTTGTAACAGCATGCAGTAATATTCCCATTAACCCAACTATCCAAGGTTCCAACAGTTGAACAGCAAGCATAACACATGCATATATTGAATGACAGTGGATATTCCAACAGCATGCAGGGATGTTTGGTAGCAACAGGCCACCATGAATGTGGTGTTTGAACAGGGCACATGCATCAACATCAATGCAAATATTTATATAACAATAGGACAAATGTCCCAACAAATATTTAAGGTTACACATACCCATTGAGGTGTGGAATTGCGTGGTTTATGCACATATGGTAGGATGTGGAAAAAAAAATCGGTTAACATGTTATAATGACCTTTTAGTCTACACTACAGTCCCAGTGACTGCAAGTCTATATCCCCTACCTGTATTATTACACTTGCCACCATACATTAGGTTGTGTCATGGGTTTGGCTAGTTCAATATATGCCTGACCTATATCTGACTTACTAACTGTCTAGGATGCGGATGTTACTGCTACATATTTCTTGTTTGCATTTATATTTCTTTACCTACATATCTGTGATGTTTTCACATGACATTTTCACTTCGATTTGTACAGAACCCTGCATTTCTTAACACACACTCACATTTCTGGTGAATAATTACATACTACATGTGTGCCAGTAACTGACTATTGTGGACTGTATATATGTTTCACAGCTACTACCACTTCCATCACCCACTTTATATGGGACTGAATAACTCTGGGTTGCCAGCACATTTTCAAACAGTACTGTTTGTATAATGCAAGGGTACAACAACATTTCAGACTCGTGACACAGACACACTCTGGGTTTTAGACCTTTATTAATGACACTGCACACATTTCCACAGGCTCACTCCTTTATTTGTTTAAACAGTGTTTATGGCAGACATGTTCAAGAGATATTATACCTTTATTAATAGGTTAGAACAATCTTTTTTTAGGCTCACTCACTTATGTTATATGCAAGTGCCTGCAGAGATATTATTCCAGGCATATGGTACCTTTCTTAATGGGTTACTACACTCTTTTTCTGCCTCTCTGACTTTTTTATCTGGCAGTACATGCAGAGGACTTATTCAGGCAATTCTATGGCTGTTTTATTGGTCTACAACACATTCTTTCATGCTCTCAAAAAATATTTTATATAACAATACATGCAAAATAATCACTAACCTGCCTGGTGGCGCAACCTTAGCAGCCTATCAGCATAGGCTTGCTGATTCGTAACATGGTCACCTGCAGCTGTAAAGTAAATGAAGGGATATTGAAACATAGCTATACATTATACATACTCCATTATCAATTTTTACATACTGCATTCCATGGCTACATACTCAGATGTGGGGCATCCTGCATCCCACGGGCCTCCTGTATCCACTGGTTCAGGCGGTCCTACTTTCGTCTCTTCAGGTCTGCAAGGTGGTGACGGACCTGCTCACCAGTCCAGGGAATGCCTGTGGCACTGGTGAGGTCACGAGCTAACCAGTTCCAAGCCTCTGCCTTGTACTCCGTCCCTTGGAACTGGCCCTGCAGGAGTCTTGACTCGTGATGGTGGACAAGGAGCCAAACCATGTATTTGGAATCCTCAATGCCCCAACGTTGCGCTCGGAAGCGTGAACCCTCTCCTACACCTGCCATTCTGACTGCAAATGTGTGCTACAATCAGTTATGGCAAGTATTCCCGCCTATGGGGCTTAAATATGCCGCATTTCCTGCACTTTTTTTTGATTGGCCATTTTGTAAAATTCTCGGCTGACTGCAGACCTGCTTAGTAATGGTTAAACTACCATTCATAAGTATATGAATGTTAATAGTGGCTGCTTCCCCTATGTTGTCATGGCTTAGTGGTTCTGTACTTTGATTATGATGCACAGGGTCCTGGGTCCGAACCTTGTCGTTCTTTTATTTTAATACTGTCTAGACAGGCTAGGGGGTGTGGCTGCATTTAAGCAAAGTAGCTCTACGTTGCTCCCCGGTGCCCTACAGTGCTCTGGTTGGTGCAGCGCACACCTTAGCGCAAACCGATTACGCTGGGTAGAGTGCTATTTAGCTATGGGCAACTATTTTGCGCTGGGTAAAGCGCGAGTTACCCAGGGCAACTATATTGTGCTGGGTGAAGCACTGCTTAACTGCAGGCAATTTTATATTGGGATCCTTTAGAATATTTAATTTATTCAGTGATACAGTGGCCATTTCATTGCTTTTTAGTTATGTTTAAACATATATGTTGGGTATTATTCCATATACTGATTTAAAAAATAAATACAAAAGGTAGTGGTGGGACTCGAACCGTGAATGCCTCTTCTTTGTGCGAACGCTCTACTATTATGCTATTGCTATTTCATGTGATTTGCATATACATTCTTTCTTATGCTCTTCCATGTCAGACTTGCTAACTGTAGCTAAGCAATGGGCACACCCACGCACACTTGTACAAATACGGGCAGCTATATTGAGGATTTTAAAAAAAATTATAATTATTTATTTTATATAAGTGTGATGGGGGGTTACAGTGTCAGGGAGTGTGGTGTTGAGTGCAAGTACATTTCAGCGAACTCGCTCTTGTGTGTTGACATTATGCTTTTTAAAACCTTGCAGGGGCATGCACATTTAGACTGCTCGGCAGTCGGACATGCCCCCTGCTTTCCTACTCAGTCCATGTAAGAGTTACGGTTGAGTCAGCATGCCCTCATGAATATTCATGGCACGCTGACATCTAACCGTTCAACTGCAGCCTCCGAGTAAGACTTATTAAGTCTTACACGGAGGATTAGTAAATCCGGGGGAGTGTGATATGAGGTAAGGTATAATCACCAAAACTTAGGACAGAATGTTACTAGTTCAACAGTATGGCAGAGATGGGAGCAGAAATAATCCAAGAGAAGTGAAACACAAACTGAGTATGCTGATTAGAGGGAGGCAGAGGTGGGTAGAACAATGAATCCACTTGATTCAAATAGGAAAGCAGTAACAGAGACAGCGTGACTCATAAATGTATTGCAGGGGTGCGGATGTACAAAATGATGGTAAGGGGAACAGACAAACAAAAAGTAAAAGGTAGAAAATTGTTAGATTGACTTGGGGAGGGCTTTTGACAAGGAAGTGTGTTGCAGAATGCTGAACAAATTTTGTGAGTTTTGTGTGTTCTCTCTTCATCCATGTAGGTTTCTTTCAGGCATTCTGAGTTCTTCCCACTTGCCAAGATATGCTGCTTAGGGGCTACTGTACTAGTCCTCTACATGTAATCCTTACCATTGCCCTTGTGGTCTGAGCTATGGCTGGAAGTGATCTGCAAGCATTAGTCCACATTCCTGGTTCAGTAAGTAATTCAGCAATTAAAAATAAACTTTCAGAAATAGTTACGTGTATTAAGTGTAAAGGTATGTGGACAATGGCATTTCCAAAGAGAGACCTGACATTATTATTATTATTATTATTTTTATTAATCATTCTAGGAAAGTTCAACAGTTTTATGACTGCAGCAAGGTATGAGAATTAACATGGCATGGGAATTCAACTGCTCAGAGCAGGTGGAGGAGGTGATTGTAAACCCACGAAGGAAGAAAGGGGTGCTATGATATGAGAAAGTATAAAGCTGATTAGAAAAGTCCCATGTTCTTTTTGGTTCCCTTTCACTCAATAGTCATCAAATTTACACTCCCCCCAACTATGAGGATTCTAGTTATCCCCATACATTGAGCATGGATGGGAGAGCTGGAACTGTGAAGAGTCAGAATATTTTACCAGGTTTTACGTTTCAATTGAGCTTATTTCAGAGTTGCATAGCCTACTTAATGTTGTGCCATACCAAGTGCATAAGATAATAAAAATGTTATAATTTTTAATATGCAATTATAGCACATATTCTTGATGTCTAATTTGAAATAATCTTTAATCCAGGTGGCCAGCAAGTGGAAGGGTTTCTAGTGGATCTGTGATGGTATGTGGTGTAGTTAGCTGTGGGGCCCCACCAAAATGGCTTACATTGCCCCCACATTTGCTGGCCAGTCCTGGCTGAACAACTGTAAATTACCAAATGTGGCAGCCAATATGCATATAAGAAGGTTACCCAGGTCACACACACACACACACACACACACACACACACACACACACACACACACACACACACACACACACACACTCATACAGACACAATTACACACACACACACACACACACACACACACACACACACACACACACACACACACACACGCACACACACACACACACACACACACACACACACACACACGCACACACACGCACACGCACACACAGACACACACACACACACACACACACACACAGACACACACACATACAAACCACCTTACCTCTCAACCTCTTAGCACAAGAAATTTGGGCAAAACTAAAATAATGAGGGGACAAAGGCCAAAAATTGGGACAGATTTTAAATGCTGCTCTGATAAACTTAGAAAGTTGTTACAATAATAGGATTTATGTGAGCAGTGCAGACATCGTTTGTCACAAACTGCATCAGACACTGTGGGAGTGAATTTGAAAAATACACTTGGCAGACAGTACAACTGTGCAAAGCATTTAATTAGATGATGATTCCACAAAGAAATGTCATTGACTAATGTAAATAAAGACCATGTAGTAAGGATAGTTGATCTAAGTGGACAAATACACATAGGGCAACAAAGGAAAAGTGGAAGTGATACAGTAGGGTAGTGGATGAGTAAGGATGGTAGAAAGAGAATCCTTCCAGAGCAGAGATGTTGATCTGTGGTATGTCTTCGTATGCAATACATATGATTTTGTGTCAAACAGGTGATAACATCTATGAACTACAGTTCTAGATAACAGTCTTAATCTTTTATCTAAAAACACGTGGAAAGCACATATAGAATAGGAGGCATATACAAACACAGCTGGTGATAGAAAGGGTACTTTGTCTCCTTAAAGGGAGATTCAGGTGTTTAAATGTTTTTAAGGTAGTGTAACAGCATAGTTCAAACAAGACCAGCAAAATACTCCACATTTGTGCCATGGAGCTTTATATGGGGACCTGTAAGTGACTGAAAGTAGAGTGTCTTGTATGATTCAAACCCACTGCAGGTAGATGTGGTTAGATGTGTCATTCAGTATACAGTGTTGCATCAATGTCAAGTGGCTTTACTACATGTTAAAGATGAAGCACTGCTGATAGTTGGCCATGACCAGTATAGATCTGTCCATATACACTGATGCCCTTGTCAATGGTAATGCTGATTGGCATGCTAGACATGCAAATGAATCACCCATAGTATCTTAACCATTTGCTATAAGAACAAAACACTGCAATACTCTGTAGCAACTCCCTATTGAAATGTCAGTACTCAAAATGCCAAGTGTCGAAAATCTAAAAAAAAAAAAAAAAAAAAGACTGAAAACCTGGAGAACAGCAAATCTTGGAAATCACTTTTCTCCTTAAAACATCTTTTTTTTTCGGGGGGGGGGGGGTCTGAGATTACCATACCTTGGAAAAAGGAAATATTCAAAAAAATTACATCTGAGAATTAATATATGTAAGTCTGTTCTTTCAGCCATTCAGTCTCCATGTTTTGGGACTCGCTGTAGCAGGTCCCAATATTTCATATGGTTACCAGTGTAGACCTATGTCAATATTTTTTCTATCTGCTTTCTTAAGGATCTCAGATGACACAGCAAGGTAAAATGCTATGCTGCATGACAGCACTTCTTCATTGTGTCTTCTATCTTTACCTATTTGCCATGGCAGCCATATATTGATTCCAGTTCTGTGCTATGTATCATATAACAATAACTGATGATGTTGG
The DNA here is from genome assembly GCF_019279795.1 of Protopterus annectens. NCBI lineage: Eukaryota > Metazoa > Chordata > Ceratodontiformes > Protopteridae > Protopterus > Protopterus annectens. The sequence continues at coordinate 69,522,458 of NC_056726.1, read as the reverse complement.
AGTGGTACATTGAAGATTTACCCACGGTTGGTGTGGGTTAATCAAGAGGGTGAAGCCTCCCATCTCCCTTGCTCGTTTGAGGCCTTTGGTTTTGTAAACATGTTAAAAAAGAAAGAAAAGTAAAATTTTTATGGGATATACTTACGGAAAAAAGTCCGGGCAACTGGGCCTTTATTGATTGGTATATTCTCGGATTTAGAACAGATATGCTGGTTGGGTGGACCAGTGTGCTCCTTTTTGAATATTACTGCCCAGTCACTGTGTAATATGTTGTATAATATGTCATTTCCATAGCTATATCACAATATCAGTGGCACAGTGGAGTAACAGGTCTCATTGTCACCTCACTGCAAGAAGATTTGCGGTATGGTTCTCTACTGGGTTGTCATCTGGCAGGAAGCTGCATGTCTTTCCTCTCTTCCCATGAGTTTTTTTATAGGTAGTCTGGTTTCCTCCCATCTCTCAAAAATAAGTGGTAAATAAATTTGTGACTGTAAACTGGTGTGTGTGTGTGTGTGTGTGTGTGTGTGTGTGTGTGTGTGTGTGTGTGTGTGTGTGTGTTTTAACTGCTATCGAAGACAGATCTGTCAATCTACATTAACATTCTTCTATGGAGGTGTCTATTCATGAGGTCATAATAAAAGGTGGTTGTGACTTAACAGCACTGGATGGGTGAATGGATGGACACTGAAGGTAGAGATGAACAAAAACAGGTAATACATGCAAACAGTGACTTGGATATCAAAATAATCAGAAAGTCATGACTAAAGCTGGCTCTTATAATACCTCCAAATGTCTTTAAAGAGCTACTAAGTCAAGTAATTTGCTTGAACTGTGGTACATTTGTAGCACAGAATGTAATGCATAACCTCATGTCCCATGCACAGATTGAGCTCCATGAGGCTCATCATTTTAGAAGGTTGTAAAGTTTCCTTGTATGAAATGCAGCATAATGATTAGCAATAATATGCAGAACTTCCTGGTGTTGTGCATTATTTTGTGGAAAATCATGTACTGTACATGGGCACTGATGGTAGTCTTTGCTGCCTCTCATGCAAAGTATGACCACAAAATGATAAGTGATTTAGGAGGCCTCCTTTGGGCTTGCGTGTGGTATGTTTATCTAGTTTTTGATCAGATTCAAGGTTGGAAGTGGAAATGTAGGACAGAGATGAAAAAGGGAAAAGGGAAACAAGCAAGGGTTAGAACAGAAAATGAGCAAATAAGCAACAAACAGGTTAGAAGCAGAGTAGAAACATAATACTCAGCTTCTTAGATAAAGTATTCTAGACAAATTTAAATATAACTGATGTTGCAAAGGCAGAAAATCAGGGAAAAAATTACATATTTCTGATACTAATGCTGGAAATGGTAATTTGTCATTATTATACATTATTTGCAAGATATGAAGTCTGAAACTCAAACAGGAGTAATTATTTAATGATTTCAATCTTCAGTGCTTTGCAGAGAAATACATATTTTAAGATGATCAAACTAAAACATTTGAGACCGTTATGCAGGCATTCTCCAAATATATGGAAAGATGAGTGGTATTAGTCTGAATCATAATAATCCTTTCTGTGGTACAGATATGCTTTCTACAGAAGGGAATGTTGTGGACAGAAGTCAGGAAGAGAGAAGTAGGTAAGAGGGGAGGCTAAGTTGCAGGGAAGGACAGACATCAGTAAGTGAAAGGATGTGGGTAACACAATGAAGGAGAAGAACACATCAGACACAAAGAGTGAAGGCAATGGGAAGGGGAGGATTGTCAAACAAAACAGAGCTAAGTATGATATAAAATGGAGGAGAACACAGAGCTGGGGCAGTTATATAGAGTGTATGTAGATGCAGACTCTGCCAGCTTAGACCCGGTAGGGGCTTATTCTTCATGATGGGTTTGGTCACCTCTGGATTCTGGCTCAAACTTGGGGTCCATGCTGGAAAAGGATGTGACACAATCCATGACCTGAGAATGGTCCCCATATGGTGTTGTGAAAATCCATCCTCCAGTCTATTATCTCCTTATCAAGCCTTGCCAGTGACAAAAGTGCCAGTACTGGCAGGTACCACTGTACAAGCCCTCAGTGCATGGAAGCCTAATGCAGATGGTGCAGGCAGTGCAGGAGATGTGGCGGCAACCATGGCAGGCTGGGTCCTACTGTATGTCTGCTGGGTGCTTCTTCTGGTGGTGTTGGTGCAGCTCTTGTCACCTGTAGGGGGTGATAGGCCTTGACTGTGGGATAGTTGCAGTTTGCTCTACTGTTGTACATAATAGTAAAACAAATGAGAGAAACAATAATTTATGAAAGAGAAAGAATACCAACAAAGAGAATGGGGAAGTGAAATACAAACACAATGAAGACTGATTTCTAACTACTGTTGCTAATAATGCAGTTAAATAGGATATATTTTGCAATGCAATAAATAATCATGCATGTCAGAAGCCATTTTTATAAATAATAGCATATCTATTTATATCTACCTATCTCTCTCTCTCTGTATATATATATATATATATATATATATATATATATATATATATATATATATATACACACACACACACACACACACACACACACACACACACACACACACACACATATATATATATATATATATATATATATATATATATATATATATATATATATATACAGTGTATGTATATCTATCTCAATCCATCCCAAGCACTTGTGGGCAGGGAGGTCCACACATGGAAATAAGAAATGGTGTTCACCAAAGATATAGTTATTGCCCTTCCACTGAGGTTGGTCTGCCAGTGGCCACAACCCAATGTATGTGCAAAGCCATTAAGAGATAAAGATAGTTCCACCACAATAGGTGGTATCCACACAATAACTGTCACAATGTCGGTGTCATGGAGGACATAAAATGTTAAGCAAGGTCTGATAACATGGTGCCTTTGGGGTGTTGTTGAGCACTACTGGGCATGGTGGGTGCAAAAATGGCCTCATGCCGATGGGCATTTACAACAGATGCAACAACCACTAACATTGTTCAGTAATCTACTCTGCTTGAAAATGGATGTATGGCTGATTTCTAAATATGAAGCAGGCACAGCTCTGCTGCTTGGTATTTAAATGTTTTTGAGTCACTTCATCTTGTGTTACCTCTTTATTATGCACAGAACTTCATTATAAAATGTTTAGCATATAGCACACCCAATCATGTTATTTTGCCTGGCCACTTTTGTGTAGCTATGTCGTCTGAATTGCTCACACCATGAGGGTGGCTGCTAATAACACTAAATCCCTTACTTCAGTGTGGAAATGTTTTCTGAATCCAGCCAATAGGAGTCTATCACAGTGTAGCATAAAAGTCTGAACCCCCCAAATAATTTTCCAGTTATTTCTAATAACATATTTAATACAATTCTTATCTTTGGCATCATAAATTAGAATAGTTTTGGCAGTCATAATTCTATCCTCGATGAATAAGGGTATATAAATCCATGTCAGTGTAATAAACTGAACTACTAAACTGAAAAGAGAATATTTCATATCACATTTTCCTTCATATATAGTAGGGTGTCCATTATTTTTGTGTAAAAGTTGTTTTAAGAAAAATTCAAGAATGTAAAATGCTACCCGAAACATATATCTCAACATCTAAAAAATATCTAAAGATTTAACCCATGTTGCTGTAAAATTCAAAAAGCATTTTGATTAATTTGAATGATCGATGGATTCATGAAAATGATTCTCACTACCCCATGTAGCATAAATAATGAATTAAACATTTATAACAAATAATATGCTGTTAACGTGTTTTGCTAAAATACAATTCACTATCTGCGTTTAACCACTGAAGCCCCCACTTCTTCTTCTTTAGTAAGATTAATCCAAGAATGTATTGCTGGTTTGCGCAGGAACAATTTAATGACGCAATCTTATGAACATTCATAGAAATTCAAAGCAGATAAATGCAGAGGATTAAACATTCTTGGCTTACTTAAAGTTGTGTTACTATTACTGAAACATGCTAAATGCTGTAATAGAAATACAAATGTAGTTTCCGACTTAACTTTTAAAATGATAAATTGCATTTACCTTATTATACATGGTGGGAAAAAAAACAAACATCAGGCCCTTTGCAATCAGATTTCTTTGTATCTTTGAAAGACTTGTAATGGAGTTAACAAGGTTGACATGACTTTGGAGGTATATGATATTAAAGTGGATTAGAAAGATGAACTTGTTACTTTTAGTTTTCAAATGTATGTCAGAAAATTAAATTTCCATTAATTATTACAGCAACTACTGTGTTCAGGTAATAATCATAATATATTACGTAAGCAAGCCAGATACATTTCATCCATTGCTTGTGTTTGCTTAACACCTTCAAGCATTCAGTTGACCAACAGTTTAAATTATTACTGAGATATAGTCTCTTCTCATTTGTATATATTCTCTACTTGCTTATATGTGTTGACATTTTGTCATTTTGCACATTGAAATGTATCCATTATACCATATTTGAGCACCTCTGGGGCCAGGTTGTGTCTGAAAAGTGTGCCCTTCCAATTAACATGTGGAAGGTAAACATTGAGGCACTACTACATATCCACCAAGCAATAATCTCAATGCATGCAAAATGTAACCTCAAAAATAAATAAATAAAATAACATATTCCATGTGTGTGTGTGTGTGTGTGTGTGTGTGTGTGTGTGTGTGTGTGTGTGTGTGGTGGGGGGAGAGATAGAATTACGTCGAAAGATAGATATATATATCTATATCTATATATCTATATATCTATATATCTATATATATATATATATATATATATATATATATATATATATATATATATATGTCCTTCTAATTCACTGTTGCAGTATTCCAAACAGAAGGGATCGTCCACCAAGGGCAGACAAATGATCGGCCAGTATATCAAAGTCTAATGATCTTGTATGTGCCATACATCATACTTATGCTCCATACACAGAATGTAGGGCTCAAAAGGGGAATACAGATGCAGCTACCCAGAACTTCTTTGCAGCCAGTTTGAATGCCATTATTGCTAGTTTGTCTGAATGTCTTGTTGCTGTGCTGAATATCTAGCCACCAGATAAGTGCCCATTTGGGGTTGTTTTTTTTTTTCTTTTCTTGATCTTGTATTATATTTTGTCACTTAGAGTTCATGTCATCCAACAAGAGAAAATGTCAGTGTGGGAGGCAGATTCCCCATAAGGATTGTCACGAACAGCATTTTTTTTTGTTTGGGTGCTTCCAATGACCATGCCTCTTGTAGTATCTGTAAGGCATTTGTGCCTAAGAGACTCAGAAGCCATTTGTCTTCCCTGACCATTTAGCTTAAAAAACACTGGCTTAAACAGTTAGCCCATGGTACCATTGCCGAATCTTTTAACCCAGAGATACTGCCGCTAGGTAAGAAGAAGGAGAAGAAGTCTGATATGCATTCTTTAGCTGTCCAGCCTCCACTGGGTGTCCCTCTAGAAGTGGGTAATAGCTCTGTAGGTCATTTGGTTTCTACATCAGATTCCTCTGTTGTGACTCCATTGGAAACTGGATGGATTCATCTTCTTGCATATGCTCTGAAGCTTTGCAGGTGTCTGCTTTGGATGTTGAGGGAAACTGCATTTGATTATCTTGAAGCATCCAGGAGGGAATCCCCTCAGATACTGGTCATAGAGGAGGTTCCAGGTTCTCTTACTGAATCTTGCCAAGGTTCAGAACCTCTAGCATTTTTTAGGGCTGATGTCTCTTTCAAGAAAAGACAGAAATGAAGCATATTTCAGTCCATTCTAACGATCTTCAAAGGAAATGGCAAGAGTATACTCAGGGCTAGTTTTCTACCCTGATGGCCCTGAAGTCTCCTGAAGGGGTTTCAGTACCTGCTCCTACTTGGACCTGTACTCATTCTAAATGGCTTAGGGAACTGGATTACAAAGATTAGGACTCAGAGTCTGATGAGGGGGTCTTCGTCTTTTTCTTCACAGATGCCTTACTGTTTGGCTTATGGTTCTGATGAGGAGGAGACTGTTAGCCCTGAGTCTCCTTTTGAGGAATTGTCCTTCGGGGACACAATTAATAGGGTGATAGAATATTTAAGCAGGATTCTTCTCAAGTGTCTGATATTCAGAGAAGATATTATGAGTCATTTCAGGTGGATACTCCTAAACCATCAACAGTTTGTCCTGTGCTGGCTGCCTTGTTAGACACTTTTATTGCTGCTTCCAAATCTCCTGATTCTCAGCCTTCTGCTCCTAAGAAACCTGATAGGTTCTATAAGGTTCCTAAAGATTGTCAATGTTTATTTAAATGTCCTTTTTCTGATCCTGCTGTGGTAACAGTCTCTTCTGAAAAACCTTCTAAGTTATTGCCCTGTTCCAAACCTTTGCCTTCTGATAAATATAGTGAAGCAATGGAGAGGATTGGTAAGAAAGTTTACACTGCTTCTACTTTGGCCTTTTTGGCTGTTAATTACTAGACCCACATGACTAGTTATGCTCTGGCCTATTTTGCTCGGGCATGTCAGGTTATTTCTGACCTCCCTGATTCTGAAGGCAACTCCTCTGCCTTATCTATTTTAGGTTCTGCTTCTCAAGTGGCACAACACTCTATTAAATGTAGCGATGGTGCTGCTGATGCCTCTTCCAGAGCTGCAGCTTTTGGGTCCATCATGAAACATGATTCTTAGTTTCATCTCCAATCTCTGCCTGAGGACATTAAGTCAAGTTGTTGGATGCTCCTTTGGATAATAAACATCTTTTTGGGACTGCTGCTGTTGACCTGTTGAAGTCTTCTCAAGAGGAAGGCAAAGCCTTGCAGGACCTTAAACATATTTTTGTCTCTCCTATCCTTACGTTCCAGAAGAATTATTCTTCTAGATATGCTTTTGTTTGCAGGCAACCAGACTAGGCATCCAAGGGCAGAAAGGGTGGTAGGCAGGCCCTCTCTGCTAAGGCTTCTTAAATGTCTGTGGCCCAGAAGAATATTTTATCTGTTAAGCCTGCTTCTCATTGACAATTCACTCCCTTCTCTTAGACCAGGTTTCTTTGTCTGTTCTGCTTTCCCTTTGTCTTCCAAACTGATGCCTCATCACTTCAGACTCTTGGGTTCTTTCTTTCATCTGTCAGGATCAATTCATGGAATGGAAGTCTCTCACTCCATTTTCATGGATTCCTCAACCTCTTCTACAGCAATTTCCTCATTTCCTGGAGGCTCTAGGGTCACTAGTGAATGACGGAACCATTCAAACTGTCCCCTTTCCCCAGAGGGAAAGGGCTTTTATTCCAGGATGTTGCTAGTTCCTCAAAAGTTGGGTACTTGGAGACCTATTCCGGATCTCTCCCTGCTCAACACCTTTCTCAAGGTCCCTTCTCTTCAAATGCAAATGTTGTTTCCTCTTTTACTACCCCAGGCTTTTCTGGTGTCTTTGGATCTGAAAGATGCTTACTTTCATATCCCTATTCCCCCTATTTTCAGGAAGTTTTTACATTTCTCTGTGTCCTCCTTTCATTTTCAGTTTTCTGCTTTGCTGTTTAGCCTCTCTACTAACACAAGGGTATTCACAAAATGCCTAGCCCCTGTGACTGCTTTCTCACGTTCCAAGAACTTTACATTTTTCCTTATCTACATGATCTGTTGCTTCAGCCGCCTTCTCCCAGTTGCCTGTTGCAGGATCTGGTGTTCACCATCTCCTTTCTCAAAGTCTGAGGTTCACTATCAACTTCCAAAAGTCCCTCCTGACTCTCTCTCAGGATCATGTGTATCTGGAATGCAGGATTCAGACAGTGACAATGTTGGCATCTCTCCCACCTCCAAATGTTTTGTCATTGACAGCCTTCTTTCAGTCTCTTCTTCCTCTGACTGCCATGCCAGCCAGGGTGTTTCTTCAGGCCCTGGGATTTATGGCCTCATATTCCAATGGTCCCTCTTGTCAGACTGCATATGCAGAAGCTTCAATGGTACCTCAAGTTAGTATGGCTGCAATATTGTCAGCCTCTGGATTTCAGTGTACCTCTCCTTCCCTGTCTAAAGAAGAAATTCAAGTGGTAGATTCAACAGTTTGCTCTCAACCCAGGCCCGCCCTTTCAGTCTCCATCCCCTTCTCAACAACTATTCACCAATGCCTCAGACATGGGGAGGGGGCATCATAAGTCAGACCATATCAACATCAATAAGATGAGAGCTCTGATTCTGACCCTTCAAGCTTTTTACACCATGTTCTCTCCAGGCCCCTTGAAGGTGTACACAGACAACACTACAGAGATGTGCTATGTCAGCAAGCAGGGAGACACAAATCTTATCTACTCTGCAGGATGGCTCTTCAGGCTTGGGAGGTGGCTCTCAATTATCAGTTAACTCCCTCTTTCTCTACAAATTGAGAGCAAAGGAAATCAATAGATATATAGATAGATAGAATCAGCATTATTTAATACCTTTTTTCAACCCATAGCATCAGGTCTCATGGAATTGAAGATTTAAGCTCATCTTCCTAACACAGAAGTAAATCTTGTTCATGATACATTCCTTGATCAGGCAGTTATAACAATGATTCAGTATCATTCTAAATACTACCCTGCACTCCACTAAGTTACTGCTTTACAGAATAACCTTAATGTCAGCTTTCTCTTGCCAGTTTCCATGCACCAGTTGAGCCTTGTTCTCATCACCCTCAGAGATAATATCATGTTGCCAACATACTGGCAGACAGGTTCAGTGCAAACTTCACCCCCCTCTCCCCCCCTAAAGGAGAGATAACTATCCCAGCCAAGTGTAGCCTCCCGGACATCTCAAATGCGCAGGTGAAAGCTGCTCTCTCTAAAGCTAAAAACACAGCATCAATGGGACCGGATGGTGTCCCCGGCTGTGTGCTACACGAGCTAAATGAGGAATTAAACCCGCACATAAGGCAGCTGTTTAATCTCAGCCTTACCACAGGATACGTGCCCAAGGAGTGGCGTACGGCAACTGTGGTCCCACTCCACAAAGGTGGCGCCTCTACGGACCCTGGTAATTACCGCCCCATAAGCTTAACAAGTCTAGTCTGCAAAGCTATGGAGAGGATCATAATGGAGCTCATAAACAAAGATATAGGGGACTTGCAGACATTGGACCCGACCCAGTTTGGCTTTGTCAAGGGAAGATCATGCCTTTTGAACTTGGTCGACTTCTTCAAATAGTCACCAAGGCCATTGATGAGGGAAAGGCAGTCCATACAGCCTACCTTGACCTTGCAAGGCTTTCGACACAATACCCCACTCGGGTATTGTAGAAAAACTTACCAGCTTAAATGTAAACCCATATGTCACAAGATGGGTTGCAAACTGGCTTAAGGACAGAACCCACAGGGTTAGAGTTGCTGGCGCTGTGTCAGACTCCAAGCCGGTCACAAGTGGTGTCCCACAGGGCTCGGTCCTTGGCCCCTATTGTTTGGCATCTACTTCTCAGGAGGACAGGCCAACATGGGAGGACTTTGGCTGAAAATGTTTGCAGATGACTGCAAACCGGAGGTCATAGTGGCAAGTGCATCGGACACTGATATCCTTCAGAAGGGACTCACGGAAACAGATAGCTGGTGCCAGAGCCATGGCCTGAAGTTAAACGCCAAAAATGTATAGTCATACCCTTCGGGAAAAACAAGGTAACCCCAAGCTACCATATAGGTGGCAATCCACTAAGCACAGAAGAGGTTATCAGGGACCTGGGGACCCAGGTTGACAGTGGCCTTTCTTTGACACTCACATTGCTAAAGTGGTTAGAAAGACCTTCTACATTGCCCACCTGATCATGAAGGATTCACATCCAGATCTAGTGAGGTCATTGTTCCCCTGTACTCTTCACTTATCAGACCAATGATCAAGTACAATGCCCCATTCGGGATGTATCTCACCCGACATCTGCAGCAATTGGAGAGACCCCAAAAGTTCCTCACCAAAAGGATAAAGGGACTCCAAAATCTGTCATATGCTGCCAGATTGAAGAAACTCCAGCTCTATTCAGTCGCATACCGCCTGCTCAGCGGTGACATGTGCCTGACATACAAGGCCATGTCCAACCCGGAATTAATGGACATGCTCCACCTCAAAAAATCCAAATCCACCAAAACCACTAGAGCAAGCGACTTAAACCTTAGCACGGATATAAATAGGACGTGCTGGAGGGATAGATTTATCACTCAGAGACTCCCTATGCTGTGGAATAAAATCCCGGTCCATGTGAGGCAGAGCACCTCGCTGACTCTGTTCAAGAGAAATCTAGACCTGTGGATGGGAGATCGTAGGTTTACCCCGGGAATCATCTCTGGGTCACTGCTGGACAGAGGCACAACAAACTAATGGGCACAGTATTTTTTCATATAAGGGGTGGCGTAAGCCACAATAATTTGGGCTAGGCTTATAAATGCCTTAGGGCAGATAGCCTAGTATAAACCTATGAACCTATGAACCTATGTTCATTCTTCCCTTAGCAGTGCATCAGCAGCTGGTTGAATATTCGCAAACAATTTCACTATGCAAATGAAAAAATGCAGGCCATTCTTTCAGTAAACACATGGGAAGAGATCTGAAAAAGTACTATCCTGAATAAGATACAACAAGATCAGCAGTGTTCAAGAAAATAACTGTTCGTCAAAATTAAACTAGTGAAGATTTAAAAATATGTCATGTGACTATGTTTCTAGGTACCTAATGGATCAAACAAAAAATGTAATTGTTAAAGCCCTGCAAAGCACATCCTTTTACTACTTTGGATTATTTTCTTATTAAATTATTCCATAGATCAGTTTTGCACTTTTTAATCTGCCAGACATATACAATTAAATCAGTTCCATTGTTTGAGTTATACTAATATGGCAACATATGTTTTTAGAAACTGGAATCACTATTATTTCTTGCTGATAATTCAATGTGAAATTCAAAGCCTATAATCCGACAGTTTACACCACATTGTGTTAGGAAATTATGTAATCACCCTCTTTTCATTCTTCATGAGGTAGGATCAAAATAATTTATTGATTTTCCTCCTATATTGATTACATTATATTGGAAACCTTACTACTAACAAATATTTACACCTGTTCCAGAGAGGGAGAGAGACAGAAAGAGAACATGTTAAAATGAGAGATGATTCCTTGTACAGTCTGCAAAAAAGTTCACCTCAGGGTTGGAAGGCTTTATTTTTGATGCATGCTCACTTGCAAAGAGCTGCGATGCTTTTCAAGTGTTTCAACTGCATCCAGAGCCATCCAAGCCATGTTAAGAATATTTTCTTAATTTACTATGTTTGTACTCGCATTATACAGTGATTGCCACTGTTTTGAACATCTTTTTAAACATTTATTTAATTTTGTGGCAGCAATAGTCATTTATCTGCTGGCTTTTCTAGTTCAGTGTCACCAAATTGCCCATAGAAAGGCAAATTAGGTAGGGAGTACATGGTCAAAAGACCACTTTGCTTGCATCTCTCCCACTAGGCTTTCAGATATTGGCTAAAACATTAGCCACCTCATTAGATCTTTTTTAGACAATATCAAAAAGATAAAACTACCACAATACAGGGAAAGTCTATAAACAGCCTTAAGGTGTTACTACTCAATGCTTGGTGCCTAAACAAAAAAACTCCACATGCTTTGAGCCCTCCTCACTCTGGAAAATTTCAATATCTGTCCTCTGATCAATACTTGGTTTAAAGCTATAGAAAGTGCTCCAACATTGCAAAGCTACAGTGCCCTCCACAAATTTAGACCAACATCACAGACTAGGGATAAAAGTGGAGGTGTTTCAATCTACGTTAGTTGGTTAAACAGGCTGATACCATGGAGCGCATCCATTTACAAGTGACCATAAATAAGGTCTCTCACCATATCATTACTAGCTACTGGTCACCTTCTATGCCCCTAGAGTCTTGTGACCAACCAAACACCCTATTCATGGGTGACATTAACTACTCCTCTGTAGACTGGAAAATGTACACTGCCTCACACTCAAAGGCATGATACTTTCTGGATTTTATGAATGCAAACATCCTGGAAGAAACAGTGCATGCTCCAACCAGAGGATCAAACATACTGGATCTGGTGCTCACCAACATGGGAGAGCATTGCCCTGCACCATGTCAGTCTGGAAAACAGAGCTAAACCAGCAATAGTCAGGAATTATTCAAAGGCAAACTACAAACTATGAAGCAACAATTTACAACAGCAACAGCAACAAAATTCAAGTCTCCACTTAACTCTTGAGACCACAACTACATATACAGAATTATTCACAGTATCCCTATACAAACATGTGAATGTCAAACCCAAAACAAACACTAAAAACAAACCTCACTGATGGAATCCTCACCTAAACAGGGTATATAATAAAAAAAGAAACTCATGGCCAAAATCAGGAAGTGCAACTCTCTTAAAGGCAAGTGCTCTCTTATACAACTAAACAAGAGGTCTAATTAAGTCCAACTGTGAGGTCAGGATAGCTTTGCAGGCAAAGAACAACTATAAGGCCTTCTTCAGCTATGTCTAGAACCTTAGCGGTAATACACAACAGTGTGCTGAACTGGTTGCGAATAGTATTACCATGACAAGTCAGGGTTACATAGCAAATCTACTGGCTGATAAATTGAGCTCAAACTTCAGCCCCACTCCCCCCAGCTCCAAAAGTTGAAATACCCTCCAAAAAAACACCCCAGCTTTCAGCATGGATGAGCTGCTGTCAGCACTCAGAAAAGCCAAGAATACCACCTCCATGGGTCCCATCATCATCCCCGGTTGCCTCCTGAACAGTCCATAACATGACCTTTCAGACCACTTCAGGCATTTTTCAACTACAACCTTGAAACAGCCTATGTTCCAAGTGAGTGGAAGACCATAACAGTCAACTTCCTCCATAAGGGTGGACCATCAACTGGCACATAGAACGGGTCTATATAAGATCATGGCACATTATCGAATGCCATAATGACAAACTGCAAAACCCGAACCATAACAATATTGAAACCTCAAAACAGCGGATTTTTTTCCAGTGAAAAAAATTGCTGTTCCGAGTAACACACACACCACAAGCACACTAAAAATCAGCAATCCACACACATACATTTAAAAGTTATATCTAACCCTACACTACACTGCACATACACTACTATCTATCCACTTACCTTAACCCAGACCCTAACTCTAAGGTCCATCACTATTGCACAGTCACCTCACCTGCTCCCTAACCCTAACTCACTTAACCCACCCCTAACCCCAAATTCTCACTATCGCACACTCACCTCACCCACGCCATAACCCTAACTCACTTAATCCACCCCTAACCCCAAATTCTCACTATGGCACACTCACCTCACCCGCGCCCTAACCCTAACTCACTTAACCTGCTCCAACCCCCAAATTCTGCCACAATCGCACACTTACCTGACCCGCGCCCTAACCCTAACTCACCCAACCGGCCCTAACCCGAACGTCTGCACAATCACACACTTACCTTAACCCAACCCGTAACTTTCCACTGCATCGCTGAAAACAGCGAAGAAATCGGTTAACCAAATTCTTTCCCTAGGAAAGAATTCGGTTTTGTGCAGCTTCGCTGTTTTCAGCATTTGTGATATTGGGTTTGATATTAGATCATTCGAAATTCTGCCATTTTGATGATCTAATATAGACCCCATGGAACTACAGACCTGTAAGTTTAACAAGCCAAATATGGAAAGCCATGGAATGAATTATCATGGATGATAAACAAGGACATTGGCAACTGACAGACACTGGACCCATCCCAGTTTGGCTTTGTTAAGGGAAAGTCATGTCTACTTAACTTGGTAGAGTCCAGTGAGGGGGTCATCAAGCAATTGATGAGGGTAAAACAAAGCATACAGAAAATCTTGACCTGACTAAGGCATTTGATACAAAATCCCATTCAGGCATTGTTGACAAGCTCTCAAAGCTAGTCTTAAGTAAATACATAATTCACTGCATTGCTGACTGTTGCAAAAACAGTACCCAAGAAGTCAGGATTGGTGAGTCCACCTCCACCAAGAGACTGGTCATCTGCAGAGTACCCTAGGGCTCCATGTTGGTCTTGCTACTGTTTGGTATCTCTTTTTTGGAAGTCAAGGCTAATGTCCAAGGATTGTAGCTCATCACGTTTGCAGATAACTGTAAATTTGGTGTTATTATAGATTCCAGCAATATATCAACTTCTTGTTAATGGGTTTAACACAGACAAATAACTGGTGCCAAAGTCATGGCCTAAAACTCAATGCCAAAAAATGCATTATAATGCCCTTTGGGAAACTGTCAACCCAAGTTAATTAATCCGTTGATAAAATATGCCTAAGAACTGGCCCAGTAGTAAGGAATCTGGGAACATATGTAGACAGCAATCTGGCCTTTGACAATCACATAGCTAACATAATAAGAAAATCATTCTATGTCACCCAACTTATTGGTAAGGTTATGGTATCCAGGTACATGGAAGTTAAAGTACCACTCTGCTTGGCCCTTATCAGACCTATCATTGAATACAATGACCCCTTTGACATGTATCTAACCAGACATTTGAATAAAATATGACATCCACAGAGGCTTCTCACCGTGAGAACTCAGGGCATGAATACCCTGTTCTACACTAATTGCCTAAAGGCTCTGTCTCTGTATTCAGTCACCTAAATGCTGCTGAGATGAGATCTTTGCCTGGCTTACAGGACTTTCCCAGACCCAGTCCTAATGGATCTGTTGCACATGTACAAAACAAACAGCACCAGAAGCACTATATCCAGGGATCTGAACTTTACTTGTGACTTTAACAGAATGTGCTGTCAAGACAGATATTTGGCCAAAAGTATCCCCATACTCTGGAATAGGCTCCCCATCCATGTAAGACACAGTTCATCACTGACTCTATTCAAATGAAACCTTGACAATCAGATGGGAAGTCATACATTTACCCTCAGTCTTGCCCCTGTGTCACTTATAGAAAGAGGTCATCAACAAGAAAAGTATTTTCCTAATTAACAACCTCCGACACAGATCCTTAGCTACCTCCCTAGTAATATGCCTCTCCCCACAGATGCCCATGATAATCAAGACTCAGATGGTTTTGGGGGTGTGGCTAGGTTTGTAAGTCCTAGTGGTTGTTAGCCTAGTGCAACCTATGAATCTATGAGAAGGGTAATTTAATTATTATATGACTCACCGGGTCAATATTATATTATCACACACTTACAAAAGCGAACGATAAATAATCGACCCCATGTAAGCGAAAGCTTACAATGTCAAAACCTCAGAACAGTGATTTTTTTCCAAGGGAAAAAAATTGCTGTTCTGAAATTAAAAAAAAAAAACAAACTTTAAAACATTACATAATGTGGGGGCTTCATCCCCACACACCACACGTGGGGGCTGTGCCCCCCATACCCCCCCTACTTAAATATACCAACTCCGAAATCGCACTACAGTGCCAAAAACAGCAAAGTAATGAAAGCAGCCAAGTGAATTCTTTCCCTGGGAAAGAATTCATTGAAAAACTGCTTCGCTATTTTGCCTTTTTGCTCTCTTTGGTTCCATCAAGACACATTCGACAAACAAACTGCATCTGCATCTGCGATCTGCTAATAGGAACCTCATTCATGTACTTTACAGGTTAAAGACTGGCATCACCGAAATAGCAAAATACTGATGACAATAATATTTGTTTATTATGATTGGCCAAATCCATTAACATTAACAGTAAATGCAGCTATCCTGTACGTGGTGTGAAGTGCACGTGACAGCATGCTATTTGGTATTCATTAAATTGCTCTATACATAGTGTAGAGCTGCAAATCAGAGGTAAACTGCAGAATATGCTAACGGCAGCATAAGTAGCTAAATTACATGTTAATTAATCAAGCCAACATGATGGTGCTATTCAGGAACCTATAAAGCAATTGTATACACTCAGTGTAAAAACAAGATGTGAGCACCAAAAACACCAAAGCAAGCTTTCCACTGCTCAAAAACAGCAAACGGAGGTGCTAAATAAACGATTTATTATTTGACAGTAACTTCTTATTAAAAACTTTGCTTTTCAGCACAAACTATAGCCAAGTGAAGCACAAATACGAAAAACGAATCCCACCAGTATAAATCTTATTATTTGACAGTAACTTCTTATTAAAAACTTTGCTTTTCAGCACAAACTATAGCCAAGTGAAGCACAAATACGAAAAACGAATACCACCAGTATAAATCAAGCACTTTCGCTTGGTGTCATTGCCAAGCTTTATCAAGATCAAATAGCAATGTATTTCTAACTTCATTTATAAGGTCTGTTGACCATCATGTGATAGCTTTAGTGATTAAGCTATTAAAGCTATACAAACAGTTTCAAACAGACAGTCCTCTAATTCACTTGCCACTGTCGTGAATACACAAATGGTACTCCATAAAATGTAAAACCTTAAACAAAACACATCTATCAATTTACCACACTTTGTTACTACATTTGCATTCAAAATGTTTTACATACAAAATATATAAAAAAAAAAAATATATATATATATATATATATATATGTACACCACGTTTGTAACACTCAGTGTAGCCATTTCCCTGAAATCCAAAACTCTTTGGATTACAGCCACACTTACACTTAGAAAAAAAAAAACACGTTAGCAGTTGCTGTTGCCATCATTAACCTGTATGTGCAACAAGCTTTAATTTAAGATGCTGCTGCTGCCAGACCTCAGACAGGAAGAATAAGAGTTTTAGACTCCATTTGACTTATGATAAATTGTAGAGCCATACTGTGTGGACAGTGAAACACTACAGGAAAAGTGCAACCTCTGTTGCCCTCACCTGAGACACCAGGGAACTCATCGAGAACTAATCACAGTGAAAACAAAGGTATGTGCAGCTTTACATATAATAGCTACATGCACTTTTCAAGAGCTCACAGGGGATATATATATTAGAGGTGTCACAAGCCTCAGCTTCCAGAATATTACATCAGTTTCTAAATACAATGCTACAACATGTGAGATAGCATATCTGCTTCCCATGCACCCCACAGGAGGGAGAGTAAGAATCATGTAGGAATTTTCTGCACTAGCACAGTTCTCTGAAGTTTTGGGGCCATAGATTGCACATACATAGAAATAAAGCCACAACCAGTGAACATGGAAGGGGGTGCATCAACAGAAAAGGCTAACACTATAAATTGTCAGATTGTCTGTAACTCCCAAGGGATTATCTACAATGTCTGTGCAGGTAACCCAGGCAGTTTTTATGACTCACACATGTGGCATATCTAAGAGCTGTACACAGAGTTTGCTAAGGGTGACTTTCCACAAGGGTATCTAGTGAGGGATGCAGGTTATACCCTGAAACAATGGCTCATGACACCCATGAGAAACCAGCACAACCCCACTAAGCAAGGATACAATGATGTCCATGTTCAAACTAGGAGCATCATAGAATGTGTAATTGGCTTGCTCAAATAAAGTTTCTGGTGTCTAGACACCTAGGAGGTATCCGGCAGTATGACCCAGCCACTTATGCAGAAATACTTACAGTATGTTCCATGTTGCACAAGATCATTCTCAGGAGAGAGCTTCAACAATGACAACTAAGGGCAAAACAACAGTTTCCAGTACTGCATGCAGGGCCAGCAGCTCCAGCACATACATTAAAGGAGTCTAAGGGAGAAGCACCAGTCACAGATGCTTCTGACAGACATAGACATGCACAATATATCATGGCTCTGGCTAAGAGGCAAAAGAAAGCACACAAAGTGAATATCTAAAAGAAAGAATAATGACTCTAGCCCAAACAGATATTAAAAATGATGCTTGATGAATTGCACAACCTTTACTTGACCTTCTAATGCTTGCATTCTGTTAGCATCAGACACAGGTAAGTCTCTCATCTCTTGCTTGTCTCACCCCACCCTATTGCTCCTTTCAAGTATTTTTTTCATACATTTGCTGTTGAAAACAAAATTACCATGAGTACATGGAGGTAGATGAACCACTGGGGTTCGACCCACCATACTTTCACATGTCGTAACACCACCACAAGCAGCATAGACACCCAGCACATCACAGTAACAACCTCTCAGTGTTGCCTCCACATCTCCTGCCCTACTTGCTCCACCTGCATCAGAAAGCTATGCTCTGGCTGCTGGTGTAGTGGTACCCCCATGAAAAAGTAGTAGTGGAAGTGGGGATTTTGTCACAAGACAGGAGATGACAGAGCTGGTCTAAGGCATTATGATGAGGAGTTTTTTTGCCTGAATCATCAGGATTAAAAGGGGCTGCATCATTTTGACAAAATGATGCCACATCCATCACTGACCAAGGCAGTTGACACAGGAGTTAGTGATGACAGTTTTAAGGGTCAGGACTAGATTCTCATTGTTCTTGAGCTAGACATGGATGTTCCTCCAAGGTCCTGTACCTATCCCTAGTCATATTGTCCCCCAAACATTTACATCTGTCACCATCCTTGTCTGTCTTGTATGTCCTATATCTATCCACCTGCTACCTAAACAACACTACCTGCCTGATCCTCTAATTTCTAAGCACATCAGCCAATATTGCTCTCTCTCTCTCTCTCTCTCCAAAAAAAAAAAAAAAAAAAAAAAAAATGAGCACATGAGCACCTGTCCCAAAAAAAAAATTTCATCCCATACAAAGCTCTCCACATTGCCTGTGTGAAAGCTTGAGACACTTGATTTAGTACAACTGGCTATCCAATATTATTTAGTTGTTGTCAACCATCCTTGGTGTGGTGACTATCCAAAGTCATGAAATTTGTTGTACGATTTTACATTTATGGTGTGAAGAAGTGGATAGCTATGATGCTCTCTCACCCCACATCTGCAAATTCTTATATTCTTTCCCCTCTGTCCTACCCTCTTTCTGCCACCTCAGTTTTCATCACTGTCCTAGCAACCTCTCACTTACATGTTTAATCTAGTCAAAAATAGAATTACACAAAACAGACATGGCCAGAAATGACCCATCAAAAATCCTTCACTATTGTGTTCTAAACATTTGGGTGCTGGTTGGCTTTGCTCACCAATGACTGGTGACTGGCATTTAACTTCCTATTGTAAAAGCTGAAGACTTTAATTTCAGCCTCAGCAGTTTGATTACTTTCATGCAAATGTGATTAAATCCACTTTGCTATGTGCATACAGAGTAAAAGGCAGAATAAAGGCACCACTGCAAAACAGTTACTGTAACAATTCTTATGGTGCTGGATGTAATTAACTAATAGTTTCCCATCAGCAGTACAACTGAGCTTGCCAGCAGTGCTCTTCAAGCAAGACAGAAAACAAAATTTACAACAAATAATTTATTGTTTAGGTTGTATGACATATGCATGTCTCTACTGTCAACTAAATGTTAAAACAAACTTCAAAAACAAAAAAAAAAAGATGAGGAAAGTTCCAACAAACATGTTTATTATTAGTGCTTTGTCTATTACAATCAGTAAACTTCTTCAGACATCAAACATTCATCCCCATAACTTTAAATGACATGTGTAACCATAACATCACGTCTTGAGATTCTTAAAGCTGCATTCCACATAAAATTCACTTGTCAATACAAATGTTATGACTGTATCTAAAATATCAAATACAAACTTCACTATTAAATGTAATTATAAAATATGTATGTATATATATATATATATATATATATATATATATATATATATATATATATATATATTTGCACACACACAAATCACAATTATCTGTCTAGTGATTTTAATTTTAAGACATACTTCAGGGAACTGTATTAATTTAGACCCAGGGAAGCTTGGGCATTTAATGTTAGTTGCCACAATAGTTCTCTCTCCTCTAACCTTAATGGCCATGCTTCCCCAAGGTACCTAAGATCTTGATGAATTCTACTGGGAATTTTAAGATTTATAACTATTCTTCTTTTGATGTCCCAAGTAAATTGATTGATATTTTAGCAAAAGGATTATCTTTTGTACCCACCGTATGGGTGGATTTGCCTAGGACTTTATTGGACTTACGGATATTCTTGCGTACGTTAAATCTGACTGTTTTGTTGGGCAACAATGGTTATACTAACCAAGAGTGTAGAGTGAGTAGCATTTTTAATCCACCATTACAGACTACCCTAAGCCTTTTTTGAAAAAAAAATATGTGAAATGGACATTAGGGCAGCCTTAAACAAGCCTATGTAATCCCTGACCAGGTCCAATATCACGGATGACGATAGAGAAACTTTAAAATTCTTGAAACTACAGTGCAAGAGTAATGAAACCAGATAGAGGTGGTGGGTTGATTTTCATGTATGATAATGACTACAAGAATAGAGTAAAAAACATACTGGATACCGAAGCTTATACTGGTGCATTTAAGAATGAAGTAAACATAGCTTACCAAAGAGTTAAAACAATAATACATTATTTATTCCTGGAAGCTTCTGTTGCTAGTGATACATTTAACTATTTAAATATGACAATGCCTAGATATCCAGTTATGTTTGGAGCACCTAAAATTCACAAAGATCTAGGTAACCCACTCCTCTGAACCATCATAAATGGTAGGAAGTCATTGACCTATACCTGTGCTAAACTTGTAGACTCCAAACTTAAGAAATATCTGAATGGGGAATCACAAATATGTTCTGATTCATGTAACTTTTTGGAAGCTATTAATAATTTAGAATTCATTTAAATGTATAATTTCCTTACTATTGACATATGCGATTTATACACAGCTATATCCCAGGAATTAGGTATCTCTTGGACTAGAGAATTTTTATTAAAGAAAGGGGTAGATTCTGTAAAAATTAATTTGATCAAATGTTTGTTGGAAATTATTCTCTCCAACAACTTTATTTTGTTAGACAATTCTTTCTTTCTTCAGAAAACAGGTGTTGCAATGAGGTCACCATCTGGAGGCAGTTTTGTCAACTGTTTTATGGCTCATTGGGGATATATTTAAAGAAAACGTCTCTTGGTACACAAGATACCTGGTGATATTTTTGTCATCAGTAAAGGTGATGAGAGGGTGGCAAATGATTTTGTCAATGAAATCACTTCATTAACAAACTTTTTACATTTTTCAACATTGTTCAATACATCTTCTATCCCTTATCTTGATGTGAGACTAGTCAAGGATAACATCAGCGGTAGATATATTGCCAACATCTATAGAAAGCTAACATATTCAAACAGCTTCCTACATTAGAGCAGCTGCCACCCTAATCATCAAAAAAGGTCTGTGATAAAGGGGCAAATAGTGAGAGATGCTAGAATGGTGACTTTGGAGGACAATTATCATCAGGAATGTGAACTTTTAAGACAGATATTTATTAAGATGGCATATCCAACAATGTTGGTGGATGATGTCATTAAGGAAGTCACCATAAAAATGGAAGCGGTGCACGTTGTAGCAATATTAAATTGGGGTAATGTTACTGTTAGGTGGCAAACACCAAGTCAGTCAGTACAGGATGTCACTATAGGACGTAGTATGTCCAATATTAGTTATAATTTGAGGTTTATTACATCATTTTCAAATGATGCCAGGACACTCAGGAATATTCTGATTAAAAACTCGGCATTAATAAACGAAGATACTGGAATTAACCAGAAACTGAGCGACAAAACCAAGAATTATTTTCAAAAGTGGCTTGAATTTGAAAAACCTACTACAGGCTAGAAGAAAATCTTACACATCACACAGGGGTATGAAAAAAATGTGGGCACTGCCACTATTGTAAATATATAGAAGTTACTACAATATTTAAAATAGGTGGCAAGATTTTTAACATTAATGGGAAATATACATGTGAAACAAAAGATGTTGTATATTTGACTCAATGCCAGTTATGCCCAAGTTTCTATATAGGAAAAACAGAACGTTGTGTAAAACAACGCATCTATGAACATCAGTACAATATATCTAAAGCCAATCATAACAATGCCCTGGCTAGACATGTTATGGAATAAAATAACTGGTTTGTGTGTGTGCGTGTATATATATATATATATATATATATATATATATATATATATATACAAACACACACACACACACACACACACACACACACACACACACACACACACACACACTCACACACATATATTTTTTATAATTACATTTAATAGTGAAGTTTTTATTTGATATTTTAGATGCAGTCATAACATTTGTATTGACAAGTGAATTTTATGTGGAATCTCAGGAAGTGATGTCATGGTTACACATCATTTAAACTTGTGTGAATAAATGTTTGATGTCTGAAAAAGTTTAGTAATTGTGGTAGATGAAAGCATTAACAATAAACGTGAATGCACATTCTGCAAGCATGAGGTAAGACAAGTAACAGTGACACTATAAATGTTAACTATTTCCAGGCAATCGTCCTGAAATGAACTGGCAGGAATCCTTGACTGACAATCAAGTGATTTACAATTGTGATTGT
The DNA here is from genome assembly GCF_019279795.1 of Protopterus annectens. Lineage (NCBI taxonomy): Eukaryota > Metazoa > Chordata > Ceratodontiformes > Protopteridae > Protopterus > Protopterus annectens. The sequence goes on along the minus strand of NC_056726.1, from coordinate 69,500,013 downwards.
TATTGGCAACTCATACTGTGAAAGAGGTAAATGTCTCTCAGAAATGCAATGTACATGGATGACAGTATATAAATCTTACCAGTGAAGTATGTCATTACATAGGACAAGTACAGTGCTGTTATGTTGGCCTGCCCATACACATGCATTTGTCCCAAAACCTGTCATGCACAGTAGCAGCTGTACCAAACAGGGATGTCTTACTATCATATCATCATTAGAGGATAATCAGACTTCCCCAGTGGAGTTTATGTGAAACACTGTGCTGTCTAGATAGCTAAGAGGTTCTATTCTCACTGTGGGAAGCTTGAGTTTGTGTCTGTGTGTCTGTGTATGTGTGTGTATAAATATATATATATATATATATATATATATATATATATATATATATATATATATATATATATATATACATGTGTGTGGTTGGGGAGTCTAGTGACATATAAATAATACCACAATTAGTGTCAAATATACTGTGTCCGGTTCCACTGAGGAGAATGCATTTAACTCTGGACACAGCTCCCTCTGCACTTGATCCCATTTTTAATAGAAACATCTTGCCTGCAATACACTGATAAAGTCATCATGTGCAGGCCCTCTCAAAAGCAAAAAATACAGTCTCCATGGGACCTGATAACATTCCTGGCTGTATCCGACATGAACTCAAGCATGAGCTCTCAGCTCCATTAGACACTCTATTCAACCAAAGCCTGAGCACCGGCTTCATCTCAGGTAAATGGAGGACAGCCACTGTCATCCCTCTACACATAGGTGGAGCGTCTACTGACCCAGGCAGTTATAGGTCCATCAGCCTAACTAGCCTGGTCTGCAAGGCCATGGAATGCATTATCATGGACCTTATAAACAAGGACATTGGCAACCTCCAAATGCTTGACCCCACACAGTTTGGTTTTGTCAAAGGGAGATTATGCCTGTTAAACTTGGTTGACTTCTTAGAAACGGTCACCAAAGCCATGGATGAGGGGAAGATTATGTACACCACCTACCTTGACCTAGCCAAAGCCTTTGATACTATTCCCCACTCAGGCATAATAGATAAACTCGCCCAGCTAGGCATCAACCCATATGTTACCAGATGGGTAGCTAACTGGTTCACTGATAGAACCCACTCAGTCAAAGTAGGGGAAGTCACCTCTAGAAGCAGAACCATAATGAGGGTGTACCCCAAGGATTGGTCTTGAGGCCTCTACTGTTTGGGATATACTTTTCTGAGGGGCAAGCCAAAACCAGTGGTCTGTGGCTGACCAAGTTTGCAGATGACTGCAAGATGGGTGCTGTCTTAAATTCCCCTAGTGATGTGAACATTCTCCAAGAGGGCCTTAGCCAAACTAATGACTGGTACAAGAAGCATGGCCTCAAACTGAATGCCAAGAAATGCACCATTATCCCCTTTGGGGAAAATGTCATCCCCACTAATCATCACATTAGTAACTATGTACTAAGCATGCAATCAGTTGTGAGGGACTTGGGCACCCAGGTTGATAGCAACCTGACTTTTGATCACCATGTTGCCTCCATTGTACAGAAGGCTTTCTACATGGCCCACCTCATAATTAAGGGTATTTCCTCCTGGAACAAGGAGGTCATAACATCCCTGTACTCCTCCCTTATCAGACCCATTATCGAGAACAATGACCCCTTCGGCATGTACCTTGCCAAGCACATGCAGCAGTTGGAGAGACCTCATAGGGTCCTGACCAAGAAAAATTAGGGTCTCAAACACCTATTCTATACAGATAGGCTGAAAGCTCTGTCCCTCTACTCAAGTTTCATACAGATTGCTCAGAGGTAACCTGTGTCTGGCATACAAGGCCATTTCAGACCCAGGCTTGATGGTGTTGCTGCATATCCGTAAGATAAACTCCACTCATGCAACCCGCATGCAAGGCCTTAACCTGGTCTGTGACATTAATAAAACTTGCTGGTAGGATATATTTGTGTCACAAAGACTCCCCCATCTGTGGAATAGACTTCCTGTCCGTGTCAAGCAGCGTACCTCTCTAGCCCTCTTTAAGAGGAACCTAAAGACTGGATGGGAAACAGAAAATATACCCCTGGGATCCCACCTGTGTCCCTGCTGGACAGGCAAAATTCTTGGCTAGACCTATAAGGGCCTCTGGACCAATAGCCTAGTATCATCCTATGAACCAATGAACCTATGCCAAAACTGCACTCTCTCTCCCTTTAACAGTCAAATGTCTCCTATGATGCTTGTGACTGATATTATTCTCTCTAGATTTTGCAATTAGATAGGTAGGAGGTTAAAATCAATCAGTGGTGAACTTGTGTGTATGTGGCTGCAATATCAGATACATATAGCTTTCAAAACAGACATGCTGTATTGCCTGCCATTTAGCTGAAACATGTAAATTGGGTGAGTATTCCACCATTCCTTATTTCAGTTTTACCACAAACATCTTTTCTACAACATACTGGTGAGATCATCCTGTCAAAAATGCACTCACTCCCTATAAGAGTCATATTTATCTTGTGGTACTTATGGCTAATACTGTGTACTGTAAATTGGGTAACTGGTTAGGTAGGTGGTTCAAATTTGATAGTGATGAAGCTGTGTATCAGTGTGGGTGTGCTTCTAGTGTCATTGAAGTAAAGCTGCAACAACAGATGTGCTGTGTCCACTTTCACTCTGAAGAAAACTTTAACTTTGGACACAGCTCCCTCTGCAGTTTATCTTACTTTTAACACAAACTTCTTCTCTGCAAAACATTGATTGAGTCATTTTTTAAAAGTTTTCTCTCCTTTAAGAGTCATACTTGTTCTGAGACACTTGCAGCTAATACTGTGTTTTCTAATTTGCTTGACCTAGACAGGTTGGAGGTTTCAATGTTATGGTGGAGTACGTGTGTGTGTGTGTGTGTGTGTGTGTGTGTGTGTGTGTGTGTGTGTGTGTGTGTGTGTTGTGTGCGCGTGTGCACGTGTGCGCATGTGTGTGTGTGCATGTCTGCATGTGTGTGTGTGTGTGTGTGTGTGTGTGTGTGTGTGTGTGTGTGTGGCTTTATGGACAGATAGGCTGTTATCAACTTCCTGTCAGGGGAAGATTTTAGTATGGAAGGGGATACCCTCATCCCCTTATCCCACTTTTAATGCAAACATCTTTTCTGCATCCCACTGATTAGATCAGCATGCCAAAAGTGCACACTGTTCCTGGGCAATTCATGCTTTTCCTGTGGTGCTTGTCGCTAATTCTGTGTTGCACAGATTATCTAAACAGAGAGGTAGGGGGTTTGCATCCAACACTGGGTAACTAATGTGAGTGTGTGTGCTGTCATGTACAATTTTGTTCCTGAAAAATACCCTTATGCACACTTCTACATAGGTTCATAGTTTGTTATTAAGCTAACAATCAGTAGGACCCTTACAAGCCTAAACATGTTCTAACCATTTAAGTCCTAATTATCATATGGGGGGGACACATTACTGAGGAGGTAGCTAATGATTTGCAGGGTGTGTTAGTTAGGATAATCCTTATGGACGGAGGCTTTCAATTAGAAAAGTGACATGGGAGCCAGACCAGGGGTAAATTTATGATTTCCCAACCAATTGTCAAGGTTTCATTTGAGTAGGGGCAAGGCTGAACTCTGCTTTCCATTTATGGGGAGCCCTATTCCATAGTGCAATGATCCTTTGGGACACATCCCTTTCTCTATCTCTCTGTCCAGCATGTTCTGCTGATATCACACGCAAAGTTCAGATCCCTGGATCTAGTGTTTCTGGTGCTGTTTTTTGTGGATGTGCAACAGATCAATTATGGCTTGTTGTAAGGAAGTCCTGTAAGCCAAGCAAAGATTCCCCTTTCAGCAGCCTGTATGAGACTGAATATAGAGATAGAGCTTTTAGGTGATCATTGTAAGATAGGGTATTCATGACCTGTATTCTCCTGTTGAAATACCTTTCTGTATGTTTTAACTGTTGCAAGCGTCTGGTTAGAAATAAGCCAAAGGGGATTACGAATACTTGAGCATAATAGGGACATTAAAAACAAAAAAAAATCAACTAATGCCCTACTTCATCCTAGTAAGAACTGTAGTAATTTGAAAATATTTTTATTTTTTGTCATTGATAGACTGCCAAAACGTGATTTTGGAGGAGACCTTAAAACTTTATAGGAAGTTAAGGAATGTTTATGGCAGCTACGCCTGGGTGCATCTAAAGCACCGGGAATTAATGACAATATTTCAACAGCGTGTGTATTAAAATATAAATCTCAGTTTTTATAATGCATGCACATTTTAAATGTTTATTCAGCATTATATTTATGGATAGGTTTATTTTCTTGTGTTTTTATTGTATAGAATTAGTTTGTTCATTTTTAATATTGCTGTAGCTTTAGTATAGACAACAAGTTTTTGTACACTGGGTGTTTACTTTCAGTGTTGAAGGGAACTGGATGCTAGGGGGTTAAATGTTTTTAACAATTTAGAGTTTAATTGTTAACTAATGTGTACTAATTGATATATAAATACTATTAGGGTTGTTTTACACTGACTCTGATGAAGCCCAACTGTGGGTGAAAGCGCTTAGTCAGTTTGGTTGTTCTAATAAAGCTGATGTTCTTTCCTGCCAATGGATCTGGTTTTGTTATATGTGTTCTGTACCTTGTGATCTTAGGTAGTCTGTTCCAATCCAGCCATTACACCTTAGACTCACTTGTGGCAGTATGTCTGTGCATGTGCAGGTAGGTAACAGTGTTGTCAGCCAGCTAACTGCTGTGTACATGTATGGATGAATATTCCTATTACAATTATTTCTGCTCATTTTTACAGGGAAATGATTTATTGGATAATGATGTTGCCATGACATAATATTTGGCTTTCCCATGAGAACTACAAATACTTTTCCAGTGGGGAGAGGACATGAGACTACATTCTGTTTGCTCTTGCCCTAGTAAGGTATGTGTTCATATCTGTGATTATCCATGCAATGTGCATGGATATCATTCTGCAGTAATATTGCATTACGTGTGTCAGGGTATACCCAGCAGCAGGTGATGTTGAGCGAGAAACACACACATAGCAACAGTATTTTAAAGATATTATAAGTGAACATATCCTTTAAGGCAATAACATGATGTTACGGCTTTAAAGACTAAATCATCTCACATCTGTAGCACTATTGACATCATGGCGCATTCATTCTTCCCAGCATTATGTAGCTTCTGTCATCACATAGTCAGCTGCTCAAAACTAATGTTGCTTGACTGTAAGCATTGCCTGTCCTATTGCTGTTATGCATTAATTACATCCAAGTGTTACAATGTGTACAATTACAGTGACATAAACCTCCCACAGTCTTTTTATCTGATATAAATTCCAAAGCAATCATATGATGTAATGACTTCAGATAGGTGGAGTCTCACAGCTTTCAGACTTTCACTGCAGTGCATGTAATTCATATACATGTTTGTGGTTGGAAGACTTACATAGCTTGCTGTTCAATTCCATCCAAGGGCAACATTCTATGATTATACTGACACTACACAAACAACACTGCATAATGTTATTATTCATAGTTTTTACTTTGGAGAAAGAAATATCAAGTCATTTTGTAAAATCCTGCCATTGAAAAAGTTGTTCTATGAATGTTGTAGTATGAGTGCACCTGTTTACAGTATCTACACAGATAGCAATGTGCTTCAAATTTGGAGCAATGTTGTTGGACAAAACAACAGGAACAGCTTCCTTGGCTGAGAAACATTTGCTCACAGTTTTGAACACTAACATAATTACCTCCTTGTCAACTGTCTGACAATGTCATATTGTACACATTATCCTCAAATGTCCTTTATTACTTTCTACATTAATTTAGGTATTTGTGACAATATCGGTTGCTATGTCTTGTGTCAGATAGTCAATACACAGCTCTGTAGAGTGTGTAGCATGACAGACAGGGGATTGAATCTGGTAACATCTGTCTGTTAGATAACTGTGTCAAACAAGAGGTGCGTAGGCAAAGGAATGTCTCTTGGTTATTGGATTTATATCACTGGTAATAGTTCAGGACTGTTCTATTGGTCTCAGAAATGGAGATATTTTATTCTTTCATTTAAAGCTCAAACATCAAGAAGCTATGGCCCATGACAGATACATAACTATTTTCTCCTTCTAATACATGAATCAGTTTGGCAGCCTCAGAGACATCAGCAACTCTAAATTATTCCAAGCCTTCAAAAAATAGGATGTCTTTAATTCTGATCATAGAAAAAAATAAGACTCTTCTTATCATCAGAATGAGAAGAAAAAATATATATATTTCTGACATTTTATTGCAAAGGAAGAAGACTGCTTGTACAATTATCGATACTCTTATAAAACTGTTATTTTTAAAGAAACCAGACTATAGTCCTCAACCCCCCTCAAAAAAAAATGTAGTAATGTTTTTGTGAAAAAGGATTTGTCCAAACTATTACTATTCTCAATAAGTAATGGAGAGGCAAGCCAGATTCAAATATAAATGATTTTTTATATATGGATATGTCACAAGAATAAGCTACAGTTACTATCTCTTTTGTCATACAGCATACCAGCAGATATTGAGCAATAAATGACTTCTTGATTTTACCAGCTTGATGAGTGACTTCTGTAGCAGTATGAGCAGTGTCCAAACCCATTCTGCCTGTTTTTAACAATGTAATCCCATTTTGGCATGTGATTTGGTAACATTATGGTGAAGTTGATTTCCATTGCTATACTGTATATTTGTTCTGGCCTTATTATTAACAGGGTTTTTGCGGATGTATGGTTTGATGCTGACAACCTTGTGCCCTTGCCTTGGTGCTGCAAGGTTAGTTTTTTTATCTATTGTGGTAGAGTGAGGTCCTTCTGTTATGGTGGATAGATATACAGGTATGGTAACTACTAGAAATGGGGGCCTTTTTTCTCCTGACTGAGGTTTAACCCTGATTATAAATAAAATAACTAAGCCTGCAGATCTTGATGTTGTGTGACTGAACCATAGTATTGTGTTGTACCCATAATGGTTCCCTAAGCACTTATGTATTCTTCCTACCCCTCCTCAGGCAACCAGTCCATAGCATTTATATCTAAAAAAAAGTGGTAGTGGCTACTAAACGGTTGGATCGTCTTAATATGGCAGTATGCAATATGATAAAAGGACAATGTAAACCACCATATCATCTATGGGAGCATTTATAATAACCAAAGAAAAGGCTTAAGAAATCAGCAAGTGAAAGTTTAATGACACTCCACACGTAAAATCACCGCACAAGCAGAACCAAACAAAAAATAACACTGCCACAATTTCCAAACAAGTTTTCACTTCATCAGAAATGGTTAACAGTTCTAAATGTGTTGTATATATATATATATATATATATATATATATATATATATATATATATATATATATCCGCTGTTATTTAAATCAGCCAATAAAATTCCCTACTCACTTAATAATAAAATTGAATAATTAAACAGTTAAACATTTGTCATTAAAAATAAAACAAACCCACAGGTTTATTTACAACAATACAATATCATAAAACTCACATTTCTAAACAGGTATGAATTTTATTATGTATCTTAAGTTACATAAGATTTATACTATTTATTCATTTTTTAACATTTATCTCTTCCAATTTTAATTACTTTATTTCACCACTAGAGGGTGGTAGTGTATTAATATGGAGAAAACACTAAGTGTTCGTGAAATGTTTTTAAGTTTTTTAAGGTATTTAAGACCATTGTAAAGTTCACAAAGTATTCAAAGAACATGTATCCAGTTATTACAACTAAAATGTGAGTTTTATGAATGAAATATGCAGAAATTGCCATTACTGTGTTAACATCAGGGAAGGAGACAACATATTTTTGAAAAGTAGAGGTAAAATTATTACCCCCAAAGGCTTTGCAAACTACAACACTTGTGGTTTGGTATACATTGTGACATGTGAAATATGTGACTCCTTCTACATTGGCAAAACAGAGAGAAAACTGAGACAAAGGATGTACGAGCACTTATATGATTTAAGAAAAGGAAATGTAAACAATGCATTGTTTAAACACACTTTATCATGTAAGTCAGCAAAATATCAATTTTTTGTTATTGAGGTAGCCCCCCTAGAGCCTAGGGGTGGACCTTAGGAGGCCCGTTTAGAATATAAAGAGCTATTTTGGCAACTAATTTTGGAAGCTGGTAGCTATCCAGGCTTAAATGAAATGATTTCTTTAAAACCTGCATTAAAACTGAGATCAGCCAAGTTATAATTATTTATTAATATACATGTTGTAAATTTCATACAATTTTATATATATTTTTCTAAACAGGTATGAATTTTATTATGCATCTTAAGTTACATAAGATTTATACTATATATTCATTTTGTAACATTTATATCTCTTCCAGTGTTAATATAGCAATAACCCACGCCTGGGTGTGGGTAATGCTGGATTTACCCACAGTTGGTGTGGTTTGGTCACGAAGGCGAAGCCCGAGTGGCCAAACAAAGCCAACCATGGGTAAATCCAGCATTACCCACACCCAGAAGTGGATTATTGCTATTATACAATGACATTATTTAAGAAAAAAAATAATTACTTTTCTTAAATAATGGCATGTATAATGCCTCCTTGCTGCCCTCCCACAGCTGTCTGGTATTCTGCAGCAGTTCTGCAGTAGCTCATGCATATGCCTATGCAGTACATCAGAGCTGTGGGCAAAAGCAATGGAGAAAGCAAGATCTCCTTTGCTTTTTACAAACTGTTTCGCTATGTTAAATGGGTTTAACATAGGGAGACAGCTTTAAAAAAAGTAACGGAGAATCTCCCTTTGTTTTTTTTTAAAGCTGTCTCGGTATGTTAAACTCATTTAACATAGCGAGACAGTTTTGAAAAAAGCAACGGAGAAAGCAAGATCTCCGTTGCTTTTCACAAACTGTCACACTATGTTAAAGGAGTTTAACATAGCGAGACAGCTTTAAAAAAGCAACGTAGAATCTCTGTTGCTTTTTTTAAAGCTGTCTCGCTATGTTAAACTTGTTAACATAGCGAGACAGTGTGAAGCAATGGAGATCTTGCATTCTCCGTTGCTGTAAAAAAGGAGTTATAGTAATGGAAAATGTCCGGGCGACCGGACCTTTTTCCATTACTATAACTCTGATTTACAATGTGCACGCTGACCAATCACTGTGCACGTTTTTGAATATTACTGTGGCGTCATTGTATAATTACTTTGTTTCACCACTAGAGGGTGGTAGTGTATTATATGGAGAAAACACTAAGTGTTCATGAAATGTTTTTAAGTTTTTTAAGGTATTTAAGACCATTGTAAAGGTCACAAAGTATTCAAAGAATATGTATCCAGTTATTACAACTAAAATGTGAGTTTTATGATATTGTAGTGTTGTAAGGAAACCTGTGGGTTTGTTTTATTTTTAATGACAAATGTTTAAATGTTTAATTATTCAATTTTATTATTAAGTGAATAGGGGATTTTATTGGCTGATTTAAATAACAGCTGACATATATATGCAACACATTTAGAACTGTTAACCATTTCTGATGAAGTGAATACTGATGAAAACGTGTTTGGGAAATTGTGGCAGCGTTATTTTTTGTTTGGTTTTGCTTGTGCGGTGATTTTACGTGTGAAGTGTCATTAAACTTTCACTTGATTGTTTCTTGTGCCTTTTCTTTGGTTATCAGTGACAGTTTGGGCACAAAGACCACCTTTTGTATTTACTAGCATTTGTAATAAGCAAAACTCTTTAGTGTCAACCTCTGTTTTGCTGACATGCTTTGGTCAACAAAAGAAATGTTCGATAGGTGTGCAAAATGGACAGTCCCCTGGCTGTGGAATATGTGTTTCATTAGGGATTGTGCAATCTTGGAGTTGGAAGAAATAATTACTGTTGAATATAGAGGGGCTTGTTCCCTGCAAAAAGCATGTTTTAAAATGTGGATGCTCCAGGGATATTCCTCTGAGCATACCCAAAATAAATTAATAATGACATGTCAATACTGACATTGTCGACGTCTCAACAATTTTAGGTATATAAATATATATATATATATATATATATATATATATATATATATATATATATATATATCTATGGGTCTACTTCACTTCACCAACACACCACAAAGCCGACACCCAAAACACCGAGACCAAAAGACCGACGACGCAGTTGATCGACAAGGTGAAATCCCGACAGCCGAAACACCGACATGGGCAATGTGTGAGCGCGACTTAGTTAGTGTGCGATAGTGATTGATTTAGGTTTAGGGAGCGGACAGGTAAGTGTGCGATAGTGAGGGATTTAGGGTTAGGGTGCGGGTAAGGTAAGTGTGTGATAGTGACGGACTGTAGTTTTGCGATAGTGAGGGATTTAGGGTTAGGGTGCGGGTAAGGTAAGTGTGTGATAGTGACGGACTGTAGTTTTAGGGGTGGGTTAAGTGAGTTAGGGTTAGGGTGCGGGTAGGGTGAGTGTGCGATAGTGATGGACTTTATGTTTAAGGGTGGGTTAAGTGAGTTAGGGTTAGGGTGCAGGTAGGGTAAGTGTGCGATAGTGACGGACTTTAGGTTTAGGGGTGGGTTAAGTGAGTTAGGGTTAGGGTGCGGGAAGGGTAAGTGTGCGGTAGTGTCGGACTTTAGGGTTAGGTTTTGGGTTAAGGTTAGTGCATATATAGTTGTGTGTAATGTGTAGTTTACGTTTTGTGTGTTGGTGTTTTGGGTGTCGGTGTTATGGTGTTCGGTTTTGTGAGTTGTCGGTATTGTGTGTTTTCGTTCTTTTGGTCTCGGTGTTTTGGGTGTCGGCTTTGTGGCATGTCGGTGAAGTGAAGTAGACCCAAATATATATATATATATATATATATATATATATATATATATATATATATATATATATATATACATATATATATATATATATATATATATATATATATATGGTTTACTATTAAAATTTCCGGACTGAGATGTCCGCAGGTGGTAAATTCGAAACACAGATTTTTGAATTTTCACCTGGCTGAATATCTCAATGTCCGAAAGTTTATATTAGCGAATGCACTGTGCATTCGCTAATATAAACTTGAAGATCTGTAGAGAGATCGTGGTGCAGTGCGGTTTGGGAAATTCAACCCTTTCATCACTGTAGCGCGATCTTGCAGTTGGAATGCTGTATGTAGTTAGCAGGGTGTGTAGGGGCGCAGCCCCCCACAGGGGGGTGCAGGGGGGCTTTTCCCCCTGCAAAACCGTGATGTCAGGTATAGGAGTTTACTTTACATTAATTCCTATACGGACATCACGTGATGTTTTCAAAAACAGTGTTGAATCTGTTGAATTCGATCAGCAGATTCAACATTATAACTTGTTTTATTTTTTGACTTTTGAGGTTTACTTTCGATATGTCTGTCGAAAATTATTTTGAAGTTCGACATATTTATAATAAACCTATATATATATATATATATATATATATATATATATATATATATATATATATATATATGTATATGTTACATATACACACACAAGCAAATTGATAGCTCATTAATCAAAGGCATAAGTGTATGATGAACATCTGTATCTCATCAATACATTTTGGTTTTATAGATGTGTCTTTTGAGCACATGGAGAATGGAGTCATCCACTTCATAGTGGGATCCACCATTCTACCATCCGCACATATGGCATTTGACAGTATAGTGGTACCCACTACTCCTACAGATAGCTGTTTCATATAATGCACTGCTTTGTTCTCTCCACTTTTCTCAGCTAGTTCCCTGAATGGTTTCAGCAAGTGTTGGGAATTGCCATGCAGAGATGGTGCAGTTCATTTAGATTAGCTGCTATAGAACTATATTATCTATTTTTGTGCAAATGTTGTCCTGGCTGCTGCTGAAGTAAAAGAAGCTGAAACTCTTTGTAAATTGTCCTGTACCTGTATAGTAGAGACAGGGGAAACGCCATGTTGTTCTGCCATCCCAAGGTTCATAACAACTGTAACCAGTGGTATACCACTGTCAGCTCCATAGTACTGTACACTTCTACTACTGGTTGTCCATACAGTAGGAAGGCACAGGAAACAACTGTCAACAACCTATAGTTTTTCTGTGCCCTGTTCTTGTTGTACTTCTTGTCTATGTGTCTGGAAATACTGTAAACTGTTTTATGTATGTGTATATCTGGAAAATCATATAGTCTCTTGACATCTATGCAAATGAAGACTATCCAGTCACAGGCATGCAGTCTAGAAAGCCTTCCAGTTTGCTTTGCCTTCTGTATGAGGTAGCTAACCCCACCCTAATGCAGAAATGAACCCCATGCATTCCACATTTAGTTATATTTAACACTGCTGATGTGAAATCTTGGCAAAACCTATAATCAGAGCTATCTGAATGCTCTTGCCAAATGCCATCTATTAAACATGCTGATCCAAATTCCAGTGACAAAATAACAAAATATTATCTAACAGACATCGCCCCCTCTATATGTTCTGTTACCCTTCTGACCTAATGGTACTGCACTAGTACCTTAACAAACATTCCAAATTTGGAGTTTTCATTTTGCATCAGTAGTGAACAGTACTGACCTTAACCCACCTGCAGTGCATGGGAAACTAAGAAAAAGAATCAGTTATCCTGCTTGTGTCTTTCTTTGTACACAGAGATCTATATACATTCAGATGAAGTTGTGGGAGACATCAAGGGGTGCATTAAGAGAGAAACATTTCTTGAGGGTACTCATCACAGTTGGAAAGAGAGGCAAATCCTACATGAGCTGTAGATAAGCATTTTATTACCAGTGAACAAGTACACATGCGATATTTGTAACACTGTGCAGTACAGACCTATCAAACTCTTGTCACAGTATACAAAAGGACATGATTTATAAATGAATACAATGAGCATCAGAAAGTAGGATAGGAAATGAGAAATTCAGATTCAGATTCAGATGCAGTACAGCTGACTCAATGTTTACAGTGAGAAAGATAATATTAAAGAAGTTGGAGACTGGGAAATACTCCAACCGGGCACTTGTAAACGTGGAGAAAGCATGTGACAAGGCCCCATACAAGCTGATTTGGATAGCTGTGTGATGACTCAAAGTCCCTGAAACAATCACAGAATTAATGCAGGCCAATGACCCACTCATGAACAGTGGTGAACTCAGAGATGAGTTTCTAGTGGGAGTGGATGTGTGTCAGGATACAGAACTGAGACAGGGACAGCTAATCAAAGCTGCTGTGCACAGATGATGCAGCACTACAGAAAAACTCTAAATGGGAGCTTCAGATGATGGTGGACTGGAAAACAAAACTAGAGACTCATGGGAAGAAAGTGAGTACAAACGTGAGTTTAAACAAGGCAGTGATCATAGCAGCAAATGAGGGAATCAGAAGATGCTGAAATTGAAATAGAATTAAAATAGTAACACAAGTATTTAGGAGATGTGGATATGGAGAACTGAAGTATGAATAAGAAGGTCAAAGCTAGCATCAGAGGTGCAGCCACCAAGTGCTATACACTGTTTGAGGTAGTGTGTGACAGAACAATGCCAAGTAAGGTGAAAAGTAAGGTGTATAGAGCTGTGGTGTAGCCAGTACTTCTGTATGACACACAAACCTGAGCAATAAAGGCAGAACAGCTGATGAGCTAGAGGAAATGGAGATGAAGTGCCTGAGGTGATTAGAAAGATGCACAATGTGGGACAAATGAAGAAATAAGGACATCAGCCTAGACACCAAAGAAGGCCTAGTCATAGAGAAAGTTAAGGAAAACTGGTACTGATTATGATAGTCTTTTTTTTCCAGGAAAGCAGAATGCAATTTTGTAAAATATATTTCAGACAGACAGGAAGAATAGAAGAATGCACAAAAATGTTCAACAAATAGATGGATGGATTGCATGAGAGATGACTTGCGACAGAAAACCATGGCTGTCAAGGAAAGTTTGAGAGTGGTTCTAAATTCAGAGAAATGGTGATATTTAACATGGCACCTCGACCCATGTAAAATGGCAAAAAAGGGATTGATGATTGATTGATTGAGGGATTTATTTCACAGATAAAGATTCTAGTTGTCTACTGTTGTACTATGTTCTTCATCTGTAAATATGTTGTAAGTAATTGCTATGTTAAATTGTTAATCGCTATTTAATCCAATGTAACTACTGTCTGTTTATTTTAACTTATGGAGCTTTTCTCCCTGGGTCTCTGCTGAAAATGAACCTACATCCAGTCGGACGCTCCCGGTCAACAAATGTAAATAAATAAATAAATAAATAAATAAATAATAAAATAAATGAGGATAATGATCTATATAGGTGAATAGCCAGATTATCTTCTTTGTTTACAGGCTAATACATTGCTTTTTTGTACAGCCAGGACTGCTGAAATTGTAATAATAGTCCCTCTGTGTGCTATGAAATTGTATGGTAATTGTGTGCATGGTCCAGGACTACTGCAATTGAAACAATAGTTGTGTTGAGTACAACTGTAAGACGATATTGGGTTAAGAATTACTCTACGGCAATAATCACATACAAGCCACTGTGCACATTCTGTGTATGAGACTCCAAAATATGTTTATAAATTCATCCTATCATTCTGTTTCAAACAAAATTTGAAAGAAAACCTTCATGGAATGCAAACAAATTGGTTGCTTTGATGCATGACACGTGACAGGGTGCAAAATCAAGAGGAGGAACATTGGTAACAATCTCTGTACTTCCACAGATTCAAACCACAACTTGCTGCTTGCACAATTCCCCTCAGAGAAGTGAAAATCTCTCACTCTAACTGCAGTCCACCCCTCCAAAAATAATAAATCAATAAATAAAATAATAAAAAAACACATAACAGACTCTCATTCCAAAGAAAAGTGATATTCTTGTCGTATGTGACTTTAACCTAAATTTACTGTGTCCCCATTCTAAAAACATGGCTGAATTCATAGTCCATCCTGACTCATCCAACAACATGACTCACTAAACATTCCCCAAAACATTCACATCTTTATGTCCTTATTACCAACTGACCTTTACTAATCTCCACCATAAACATTTTCCTTCCTACTCTTAGTGAGTACTGTCTTATCAACTTCAAAATCTGTGGCCAGTCTCTCACATTCCCTGCAAAGCTGTTAACATTCACTCCAAAATCCATTACCTACACTACAAGCTCAAACTACACCTATGCACCATGGATTGACTCTCTGTATTCTCCTCCCAGGACTACACTATAGCTGAATGCCTCACCCAAACACTACTCAGCCTTCAAAATAAATACCTTGCTCTTACACAAAAGCTGCTAAAATAATGAAAAATATCTGATTGACTAAAAAACTGAAGAAGGCTTTGACCTTGTAGACTACATCTTCCTTTTACATGGTATACATTCTGATCAATTCAGAACTATGGCTTAAAGATGTCCTAACTGACAGACCTTCAGCATCAAAATAGACTCATCCTTCTCTGATTCCATGCCTCTCCTTAATGATTCCACAAGGCTGCATACCTGATCTGCTACTGTTTTTGGCCTTTATCAACAAATGTCCATATGACCTATTCCTTATTCCTCTGATCATATATGTTGATAATATGGTAATTCTTAGAGATGGTGCCTCTCAATGAATTATTTAAACCAAACTTGAAAATAACCTTCCTTCACCTAACAAATGGCTAAAATAGCATAAACTTCTACTCCACCCCAACAAAGCAAAAGGTGCCCTTTTGGTACACATCAGATTCTCATTAAATATTCATCAATCCTTGCAGTTAAACACAATAAAAATACCCCTAATGAACTCTTTAGAATCTGGGGCCAGAAAACCTTCCTCTTACCTCTCAAAACCAGTTACTGGCAAGGGAGTGTGCAGCCCAATTTTTATACGGACTTCAAATCTTAACTACTGCCTCCTGAAAGAACATGAGCACAATGCAGACAAAATATGTCAGATCTTTATATTTTCGCCCACCTAAGAACAGTACTGTCTCAATCTCAATAAAGCCAAATGGGTACTAGTACAATAAAGAGAATACCTCTGAGTTGACATCATATTTTTCCATCTAGAAATCTATTGATCCCTTGCAGCAACGCACACCACAAAAAAGTCTCCTACTATAACCTAATAATTCATTCATATACTAACCGTGCCCGGAAACCCTCAGAAACAAGCTATATTGCATTAATCACACATTTTTCAAGTTCTAGCAACTAAACTAAGGGAATCACTCCCTTCCCATTTAAAAGACTCTCCTCTTACTCTAAATTAAGAACTCAACTCAAAACAAATCTCTTCAAACAAGCCCAATGTAAATGATTTCATTCAACCACATAACCTAAACACTGTTACCCTCCCGATGCAATTCTTTAACAGCTTCATCCCACCTTCCTCTGCATGGGATTATCAGATATACTGGCTTTTACTGTTATTTGCAAATATTATGTATATACAGTCTCACTGCTTTTTTTTTATAAGGTGAATTTAAGACCTACTTGATTCAACTATTTATTTGTAATTATCGTGTACATACTATTCATTCCTCTCTTTCCTGGGTGAAGACAATGCAATTCATTCTTAAATTTTCTAGGTGAAGGTTCATTAAAATTGCTTTTGCAAAACTGCTTGTTACTTTTACACGTCTTTGAAATATTTTTTCTGTGATTGCAGTCACCTGGGCTGTGCTTAAAATCAGTCCACTGAGATTAATGTACTATCTCACTAAACAAAAATAATTAATTAAATAAATAAAATGAGCATTATGAAAAATACAATTCACTATTCCATGTGTTGCTGACTTAGGATTCTTTCTTATATACTAAAATCTAAAACAGGTTTTACAGTACACATTTTACCTGATCTACTTTTACTGAAACCTGCCTTTACAACTGTCTGCAGTAAATGTTAAAAGCAGTGCCTTTTTATTTAATGCAGGTAAGTTGTCATCAGAGACTTCCACATTTGTTAAGACTTTCTTCCCAAAGACAGCATGTAATCATTTTTGAATAGGCTTCTCCATTAGCTACGTTTTAAGGGAAAGGTTGCCATGACAAAATATAGACAGTGAATGAATGTTAGTTACTGCTGTCAGGAAATTGTCCTTAAATTTTAGGTAACAGGGATTTATGACAAGTCAGCAGACAGGTATTAGTTTAAAGTGGATGAGATAATATAAGACTATTTTTGTATGTTGTATGGATGGCTGTATATACAAGAATGGCTGTATGACTACACCATGAAGGTACCATTAGTTATTTTGCTACATACGGCTTTCTTTGACAGAACCTTCACTTCAGAGCCATTTTCTGTTTTGGTAAGATAGAACCTTTACATTCTAAGAAAGCACATCAGACTGATAACTGATATAAAATTTGAGTATGTTTCTGTCTTAAACATTGAATCACATGGCACTCATCTTGCCGAAATGTATGCCTTGTATGTAGTCAATCAGAATATTTTTACAGTATTCTAGACTTATGAACGTAACCTATTAGGAACATGGTTTGCATGTTTAGATTTCACATTCCTAAGTCAAAACTAATTATAATGAAACAATTTAATTCAGAGGTGTTTTAGTGAGATGCTGTGCAAATGCATTACATTAAATAAATTCCTGAGAAGGTGATAAGCCGAGGTACCAGAATAAAGTGATAAAGCAGATCTATGGGTTAAAGCTGGGTTTTTTGTAAGTTTTTTTATTTTATTGCTGTTTGAAGCATTGCATTAAATATTTAGATCAACAGAAATTAGGCACTGTTACTTGCAGTGGCATCACAGAGGTGTGCCACTCTTTAGAGTATTTTCCTTGCTGTACAGTTTCTTCATCTGCCTTTGTTAAAGTCCATAATTTCCTCCTACCGCTCTTCTTTCCTATCTTCTGTATATCACCATCGTACTGTTTTATTTCTTTATATGAAGACATTGTTCCATATTCCCAAATATTCTAGCAGGCAGTAACATGTGTAGTTAGTGCACCTATTTTCTGATGGTAACATACAAACTAGGCTACAGGAAGAAGAGTTACAATTATCCAGGTAATTACCTGTCTGATTAATACCTAGTGAGGAGAAAAACAGTTAATCTGTTCTACCTGCAAAAAGACCATACTGTCATGACCTATAGGACAGGTTGTTATCCTGTCAAAATGAATGCCCCAGTTATCCATGAAAGGTTTTTCAATTTTTCAATATAAAGTATCTTCTCATATCTGAGTGAACAGCTTTGCCGATGCACATGTTGTTTTTGTGGTGGGCTCGGCCTCTTAACATTCCTTTCCCTCCCTCTCTCTCTTTGTTTGTTTCTCTATGCACTGTATTCGTGAGAATAATTTGGTTTGTAGTGGTCAGATCTCTATTGCTGGGAGACAAAAAAGCTTGGTTTTCTAGTGGAGCATTATTGATTGAAGAGGCATTATCAGTAACAGTGTTATCATGGATAGGCGAGTGCACAGTATTATTTGTAAAATCACGACCGTTAAACCTTGTGGCATTACTGTAAACATTAGACCTCATAGAGTGACAGTAGCTTGCTGAGTTACTACCTGGCTGTAGAAGCTGTTTTTTCTGTTTTTTAATAGGGTATGCCAACTGTTTTTCATACTGAAATAAGTCTATGTCCAGTTTCTTTTTCTTCCTAGTAATCAGGGTAGCCACATGCCTGTCAATACTTTGATATATGCCTTAACAGAAATGTTCATAAAAGTGAAAACCTGGGTTCTGAATAATTTTTGTATTTGGAGAGTCAGTCTGCACTTTAAGACCCTTGAGCCTATCTTTATTATCAGCGCTGATAATCTTCAAGAGTTTGTAGCCTGTATCATTGTATAAGTTTTTCAGAGATTCATATAATCTCGAATTCATGGACGCATTATTCGGAAATTTGCTGAACCATAAACCTCGAGGAACAATTCTGTGAAACAAGCAAGTATCAAGATATAGTATGTCATATTCTATGTTTTTAAAGGTTTTAATGAGCCTTTCTAACTTACATATGTTAGCTTTACAGTTATCAAAAGCTTGATCCGTATTATGCTGCATACCATCATTAACAGTTAGTGTTTGTTGTCTCATCATAAACGGGTTACTGTCTAAGGTAGAATTAATTAAAGAAAGCACTTTGTAATTGCTACCATTAGGTCCTGTCATGTTATTAGTAGCATTCAACTCATTAGATATCTCATGATGAGACGATAAAGTACGCAAATGAGTAGACATATATGTAGATGTATGTGGTAGCTGTTGCAAGGCAATAGCTGCTGAAGACTGCATATTATGTTCCGGAGTCTGACACTGAATAGTAGGTGCTGGTATTTGTAAAACTGATGATGTTCCTGGAACTTGCGACGATAATACATGTTATGGTTGCACAGCATTGAACGGTAGTGCTTTTGAATGATTTATAGAAACGGACCTTAGCAGAGGATTAGTTTGACTTCCAATGTAGTTCTTGTATCATTATAAAGCATCCTGTGCTTTCACTGTAGTGTCTTCTAAATTGTGCATAATGTCCAGTAATTTAGGTGGAATCAGATGAGTGGATAATTCTATCAAATCAGGGCTGGAGGGGCCAGGTTCAGTGGCTGTGTGTTCATCCATCTCTAGGATAGCTGAGTTACAACGGAAATTTAAATATAAATGCAAAACTGTAGTAAGGAAGAAAAATATTTTTATCATCTCATCATGTGATATCTAATGAGTTGAATGCTACTAATAGCATGACAGGACCTAATGGACCTAATGGTAGCAATTACAAAGTGCTTTCTTTTATTCATTCTACCTTGGACAGTAGCCTGTTTGTCCCAGTCCCCCTCAATAAACACATCACATGGAATGACATTTGACAACCTTTATTAAACTTCCATAACATAGCTTTGATAACCAACATTTATTAACCACAACTGAACACAGTATATTTGCTTTAATCACAGCATAAATATTCATGTAATGTTAATCAGGACGGCGTGACCAACTCATCCTGCCCCGTAAGCAGCGTCCAATGCCCCTACTCGCTTACTTTACTTCTGAAGCAGCGTCCAAGACTCACTTCATATCCCATTTATTGAATCACCCATCCATCCATTCCTTGTGAAGCAGCGTCCAAGATTCACTTCATACACCATTTATTGAATTACCTTCCACCAAATAAGTAGCATCCTAAACTCCACTTATTTAACACACAGCCTCCAGCTGCAAATGAACATCCAAACACCAGAGGGGGAACAGAAGAGGGCAAGCCTGGCCCTCTTCTCCACCTGCCCCAAGTGACAAAATAAACAATCCCCCTCTAATCCACCACAAGAAAAGGGGATGGAGGGTGGGTAGCAAGTTCACACCAAAATGTGATTACTTACCCAGTTACACTTCTCCTCACTCATTAAGCCCCTCCCCACCCTTACCTCATTTCCTCCCAAACATTCCTCCTTCCATTTAACCCTTTCCATTCCCAACCCTGTAACTCCCATTAGTATATTTATCTAACTCCTTTGGCCTGCGCTGAAGATGTCCCAGGACAACTTAGTTTGTTGCCAAACTTCATTTGTCCCTTTCCCCTTCAATAAACACATAATACTGAATGACATTTGACAACCTTTATTAAACTTTCATAACATAGCTTTGATAACCAACATTTTTTAACCACAACTGAACACAGTATATTTGCTTTAATCACAGCATATTCATGTAATGTTAATCAGGACAGCATGACCAACTCATCCTGCCCCGTAAGCAGCGTCCAATGCCCCTACTCACTTACTTTACTTCTGAAGCAGCGTCCAAGGCTCACTTCATATCCCATTTATTGAATCACCCATCCATCCATTCCTTATGAAGCAGCATCCAAGACTCACTTCATACACCATTTATTGAATTACCTTCCTCCAAATAAGTAGCATCCTAAACTCCACTTATTTAACATGCAGCCTCCAGCTGCAAATGAACATTCAAACACCAGAGGGGGAACAGAAAAGGGCAAGCCTGCCCCTCTTCTCTGCCACACCAGCCTGACCAAAATTTCCTAACCAACTGCCCCCCCATAAAAAGGGGCTAAGTCAAACATCATTCAGTGTACTCATCATCTGTAAAGCAAGTCTGATCCTTGTCATCAACCCAAAAGCCCTAACATACCAGTACAGAAACATGTCTTGATGAGCGTAAATAACCTAGGATTACCCGTGACCCACGTATATCACACCTGAATATCCACTACAACAGAATACATTTTCTTTCACTCAACTTCCCTCAATTGATGGACCCCTCGCTCCCTCTACTAACTGCTTTCTGCAGGCACATTGCCCCACTCTAGTGAGCAGGACCTGTTCTGCAGCCGGTGTAGCCAAACAGCAAAAACAAACCCCTGTCAACTTCATCACCTTCCAAAGCTACTTCCGTCAGGCCAAAACTACTATCACCTGTAAAAGAAAGAGAAAAGAGAAACAATGTAAATTATCTACATGTACCAATCAAGCATTATTAATGACATTAAACATAGTCAAAACACACCCTGCTTCTAAACTGCCCACACTAAATTGTCTTAGCTTGACCACTTCAGTCTAACATTACCTCCATCAGACTCTTCACAATAATCCTGGCTACATTCTCCTGACCAAATAAACTGCCTTACCATGCACCCACTCCTGTCAACTAACTAAACTTTCATCCCCAGCCTCCCATCGACCGCAATTGAAGTTAGGCCCACAACTCACCCTCAAAACACCCCCATACCCACAATGCTCCAACAAACCTTATCCACCCATAAAAGTCATACCCATACTGCACACCTACAAGCCCAAGTCAGAAATCGAATGTTCCATGCACAACTCACTCTAAAACCTTACTCGATATACAAACATGACACTTGTTTGAAAGGTTTATCTCCCCAAAATACCACAATGGAATAACTCCCACCTCATATCAAACACCTCCTTAGCCATCTACAGTGAACTGAATGATACTATAAAATCATTTAAAATCATTCCTCACATGTTGTCACCCAGAGGTTGCACCCAAGCCCTTCCTGCAAACAATTAGCACAGCACCTGAAAATAACTGAGCTTGGCCAGCTCACCAAGGCCCTGGAATGATTAACCTAGTTGCTGTCTAAGATCCTACAATTGATGTGCTCCACCCCCTCTGAAAAGCCACATACACCTTAAACATCCTCGGCCCAGCATTACCGTGTCCCCACCTAGCTATGCCCCAAATTATCCCTATACCTCCCTCAATTCGGATGCGCCGTAATGACCCACAGAGGCAAATTACCTGCAAACCCATTGTGCCCCATTCCATGAACCCAATATCTCTGAAAGCAGCATCCCTTACCTTTCAATTCCCTTTTTGTCACAGCACTGACCATGGTTACTTCTGTGCCCCTGCATCCGTGACCTCTGTGCACTACCCGAACCGTGACATCCCTTGAAACAGACTCAGTCACCTTTGAACACATTTCCTTCAGGTCACCAATCAAAGCCTGCTCCATTTCCCTACCTCACCTTTTTATAGTCAGTAACTGTTGCCACCTTGCGCTCCCCATATGTAACTTCCTCGGTCACCACTGCTTCCATCACTTGCGAATTCCCTGTGTATCACCACAGCTGATACTCGGCACACCACCATCTACAAAGAAAAGGACAAAAGTAAATCCTTTAATATGTAAAGAGAAGGATCTACCTGATACCCACCTATTCCAAATTATAGCAGCAGCATTCCAAAGCCCCTATCTGTAAGAAAGAAAAAGCATGTAAATCATCTAAAATACATAATGCACATTCCAAGACATCTTCAAATCCAAACTATCCTGCCAACCCGGGAATGCATGTAACACCTTCACACACATCCATGACAATGCAGCAATAATTGAAGCTAGGTTTCCAATGACCCAATCAAATACCCAATATAAATTTAACTAACTGACAAGTATGTTAAACTTAACCCCCACATGGAGGGACCTATCAATATCCACAACCATTTGTCTAGCTCTTAATCTTCCACCTCCAAATGAGGTACACTAACATATCATATTTTAGATTTCCTGATCTCCTGTGTGATGCAGATGATGACCGGTAGTCTATTGGCAGTCTCTTGCTCCATGTGGTCTGTGTGTGTGTGTGTGTGTGTGTGTGTGTGTGTGTGTGTGTGTGTGTGTGTGTGTGTGTGTGTGTGTGTGTGTGTGCGTGTGCACGTGTGGCTTCATGAAGGAAAATGTTTGCAAGTACACTAAGTTTTTACAGATGTTATTTGAAAATGTCTTCCTTAGTTTCAGAAGTATCTGATGTTTATAGCAGTGATTGCATAACCATGGTTCAGAAAATGTTTGTGTGTATTGCAATATTTGTGTGCATGCATGTACATATTATGTTTTTTTTTTTTAGCGCAGTTATAAGATGCAAAAGATTTATTATGGAATATCTGTTAAGGAATTTTTTATAGGCATTAGCTCATAATTCTAATTAACTTGTTTATAAGGAAAGTAGGACTAAGATGACATAACATGTACTTCTCATTTATAATTATTCACTATGTTTTGGAATATATGTGAAGGGTTTGTTCATGGCACTGTTTATTATGTAACAGTACAAGTTTTACTTGAGATGGCTACTATCTCCCAATCATTGACCCTGCTACTTGTGTGTACAGCCAACGGCCATTACTGTCTGCATGGCACTGACCGCCAGCTCCACACTGCGCCTGCCCTGTTTTGTTTTTTTTTAAACTAGTATTAATAATATTCTTCAGAAAAGTAATGTATAAGTTGAAAATACACACAGAGAAAGCAACAGCGCTAATAGAACTGTACACTCAGCTTCAGGACTGGATGCATAAATTATGAGTCTAAGAATAGACTTTTCTCAACAACAAGAGCTCTTATCAATGTATTAATACAACACTGAGCCAACATCTATTTGATATCTGATTCAGGAATGGATTATGAAGTCCTTGACCTGATTTTCTGCCATGATATGCTAAGACAGTCATCCTTAGTAGATTCAGCATTGCCTGTCACCAAAAAGACTGTGGGGGTTCTAGCCACAATGTTAGAGCAGCAATGTTGCATTTTAATAGAAATCCTCTGCCTCTGCAATTCTGTAAAAGGGAAAAATCCAAATAATGTATACATGTGAAAAGTTTGTGCATAGTAGTGTCAGAGTCAGGGAAAGAAAATTAAAATGTAATGCTACTTGACAGCAGTGATGTTTGATGACATTTGGTTATAGCTTACATTTCTATTCTAAAGTGTGTTAAATTAATGGGATGAGATGGATAACTGAAAGCTGCACCAACTGCCAAACAACTTGCTCAGAGCCCTCGAAAAGGCATTTTTTTTTCTCCTTCCTTTTGACTGGTCCCGGCTGAGGAAAACACCTCAGAGCATGGCACAACAAGCTGGCCCAAAAGAAGGACCTCATGCCAGCCACAACTCCGTCCTCCAGCCTTCAATCCTATGCTCCAAACATTCAAACACCACCACCGACAAAGCGCGACATATTAGCTGACAAGGAGAGCCACCAACAATTCAACAGTCAGAAGCCCCAATCAAAGATGGACTGCCACAGGTTGACCACCATGCTGCCCACCCGAAGCCCGTGAAAGAATGTGCTCAGCGTGAGCTCAGATGACCTGTTGAGAGTCGCAAACAATTACCACCACTGTCTCCAAGTCTCAGAGCACCAAATCAGATGGAAAGAATATATCACTCATTCCCATGTCCACCACCAAATATAATAACTCGTCATTCAAATACCCAAGAAAACATTGAACACAGCCCTCTCTGCTCTTTCTACCCTCCAACCACCACAAGTCACCGAGGACATACATGAGTGAAAGAAAAGTGAAAAGCCCCTCAATGCTGCCAGCAGTAAACCTAGCAAAAGTAACTGAAGCTCTCTCTAAAGTCAGCATCCAATGAAATTTACAAACCCTTACTAATGGGCAGTCACTCACCAGTCTCAAATACCCTCGCTCAAATGACTGAGGCATAAATGTGGACATACCATGAATCTCACAGTGGCAGCCATTACTCTACTTTATTCAGAACCCGTGAAAGCAGCTGTCAACTTCAACTGAGAGGAACACATATTACCACAACAGTTATGAGAGGCAGAGCAAACTAAGATACGCAAACCACCCAACAGGGACAAACTTGAAACACCACCCTCAAAAGACTGTCATAATAACACATCTTGCATTGGTATGAATTTTCAGAAGCGTAGGAAGTCTGATACTAAAATTTTAACTGCCAACTTAACTACACATAATGGGTGTTTCCTATGCCGGGGTCTCAAGGATTCGTCATCAATTGCTCTGTACATGAACCCTGTACGACTTGCTCCATCTTAATAAAGGGGCCAAAATGTGAGGCAAACATTGAAACATTTCCAAAACCAAAGGGAGCATACAAAGTTGAGGATTAGTGCTGCACTGCACTTGCACAGTGGCAACCATTACTCAAATTTACTAGGGGCCCACAGAAAGGCACTCAAGCTGTCGACTAAGTGCAACACGTCATCCCATACATGATACAAGCCGCAGTTGACAGGACATAATGTTCCTTGATTCAGTGGAGCACCTGACTTGACCACTGAACCAACCAAACCAGGTACCAAACTCAGTGC
Organism: Protopterus annectens; assembly: GCF_019279795.1. Classification (NCBI taxonomy): domain Eukaryota; kingdom Metazoa; phylum Chordata; order Ceratodontiformes; family Protopteridae; genus Protopterus; species Protopterus annectens. The sequence continues at coordinate 69,474,409 of NC_056726.1, read as the reverse complement.
CCCCATGCCTCCAAACAGCAACCCGCGACATTAAGCATTCAGCGCAAAAGTCCAGAAGCCCAAACAAGAAACTCCGCCATCCACTTGCAATAACCCTTGTTTATCTCCTCAGCTTTATTTTATATATACCCCTTCCGATATATATATATATATATATATATATATATATATATATATATATATATATATATATCTGTTTACAGATTTTTTTTTAAAATATCCCCTAACCAGTAACCCCCATGAAGGCCCCATTTCTCTAAAAGTCTAAAAATAGCCAGAGCCAGGGGAGAGCACAACAACCAAGCAAAAGCCAGCTCAATGGCATGCATTCTTTCAACATCAGTAAAACTGCCACTAACCAGACCCACATCCTCCAGTAACCATTTGGCCTACCTGCTCTCCACAGGTCGTCACAGGCATGAGCTCACCTTAGCAAGTTCACGCCAGAATGTGATTACTTACCCAGCTACAGTTCTCTACACTCCTTAAGCCCCTCCCGAACCTTACTTCATTTCCTCCCAAACATTACTCCTTCCATTTAACCCTTTCTATTCCCAACCTTGTAACTCCCAATAGTATATTTATCTAACTCCTTTTGCCTGCCCCAAAGATGTCCCGGGACAACTAAGTTTGTTACCAAACTTCATTTGTGACGAGACAACAAACACTAACTGTTAACGATGGTATGCAGCATAATACGGATCAAGCTTTTGATAACTGCAAAGCTAACATATGTAAGTTAGAAAGGCTTATTAAAATCTTTAAAAACATAGAATATGACATACTATATCTTGATACTTGCTTATTTCACAGAATTTTTCCTCGATGTTTACGGTTCAGCAAATTTCTGAATAATGAGTCTGTGAATTTGAGATTATATGAATCTCTGAAAAACCTATACAGTGATACAGGCTTACAAACTCTGCAGATTATCAACGCTGATAATAAAGAGAGGCTCAAGGATCTCAAGGACCTGATTACTAGGAAGAAAAATAAACTGTACAGAGACTTATTTCAGTATGAAAAACAGTTGGCATACCCTGTTAAAAATCAGAAAAAAACAGCTTCTACAGCCAGGTAGTAACTCATAGAATGGCGCACAGCAAAGGTTATTCCGCTCCACAAAGGAGGGGCCACAACTGACCATGGTAACTATTGCCCCATAAGCCTGACTAGCCTGGTCTGCAAGGCTATGGAGTGCATCATCATGGAACTCATTAACAAGGACATTGGGAACCTTCAAACACTTGACCCGACTCAGTTCTGCTTTGTTAAGGGCAGATCATGCCTATTAAACCTGGTTGACTTCTTCGAGACAGTCACCAAGGCCATAGACAAGGGAAAGGTGGTTCCAACAGCCTACCTTGATCTCGCCAAGGCGTTCAACACCATTCCTCACTCGGGTATTATAGAAAAACTCACCAGCCTGAACATAAACCCCTACATCACAAGATGGGTTGCCAACTGGCTTACAGACAGAACTCACACGGTAAGAATAGCAGGCTCCAGGTCCGACTCTAAACCAGTCACAAGTGGTGTCCCACAAAGCTCGGTTCTGGGACCCCTACTGTTTGGCATATATTTCTCAGAAGTACAGGTAAACACAGGAGGACTATGGCTAACCAAGTTTGCCGATGACTGCAAACTGGTAGCCATAACTGACTCTCCGCCTGACATGGACATCCTTCAAAAAGGCCTTACTGAGACAGACACCTGGTGTCAAAGTCATGGCCTCAAGCTAAATGCCAAAAAATGCATAGTCATCCCATTTGGGAAAAACAAAACACCCATGAATTACCACATAGGTGGCAGCCCCTTAATACAGAAGAGGTAATAAGAGATCTGGGGACCCAGGTAGATAGTAATCTCTCCTTTGACAATCATATTGCCAAAGTAGTTAGGAAATCCTTCTATGTGGCCCATCTAATTACTAAGGGGTTCGCATTTAGAAATAAAGAGGTTATAGTGCCCCTCTGCTCTTCACTCATCAGACCCATCATAGAGTACAATGTCCCATTTGGGATGTACCTCACAAGACACTTCCAACAGTTGGAAAGACCACAAAAGCACCTCACCAAGAGGATTACTGGCAGCCCAACTGAAAAAACTCTGTCTGTACTCAGTGGCATATCGCTTACTCAGAGGTGATCTCTGCCTGACTTACAAAGCCATGTCCAACTCAGAATTGATGGACATGCTCCACCTAAAGAAATCCAAGTCACTGCGAGCCATGTGCTCCAGTGAGCTAAACCTCGCCACAACAATAAATAGAACATGCTGGAGGGATAGATTCCTATCACAGAGACTCCCCATGCTTTGGAACAAAATTCCTAACTACATTAGGCAGAGCTCCTCACTAACACTCTTCAAGAGAAGCCTTGACAAGTGGATGGGTAACAGAAAATACACCCCTGGGATCACTTTATTGGCTCTGCTTGACAGAGGCTCAGTTAATTAATTAATGGGGTGGTGAAAGCTGACGCACTCTGGCTAGGTTTATAAATGCCCTCAGGTAGATAGCCTAGTACCTACCTATGAACCTATATATTTCTATATATATTTATATTGGATCTACTTCATATGGTTGACATTTCAGAATGTTGACATTCATATGGCCGAGACCATATGATCGAAATTCGAAATGTAGACCATAGAATAGAAAATAAAAAAACACAAAAAAACTTACCTTCATGCTGCTAGCAATGGGGCTATACCCCCCTGCACCCCACACCCCCTGGAACCTAAATATAGCAACTCCGAGATCACGCTACAGTGTGGAAGATGGAAATCTTTCCATTCCACACTGTACGGAGATGCTGATTTTGCTTGGTCGATGTTTTGAATGTTGATCATATGGTCTCTGTCATATGAATGTCGACATTCTGAAATGTTGACCATGTGAAGGGACCCCATTTATATTATATATTAATTGTTTTAAATTATATTAACTTAGCAGTACTTATATAATTTGGCTGTATGTACTAACTCTGTTAACATATCCCTTCTAACCACAGTACTTCTCTGTAAGTAATTACATTCCTAGCTGCAACTCTCACCAGTGAAGTATTACTAACTATGCACTACTTTGGCTAAGTGATTCTCCCTACTTAATTTCCTAACTAATGTTATGTTTATCCACATATATAAATTCAACTATATATTTGTCTATGTTCAAGTGTTTAAAGTCTTGTTCTATTTGATACTATGTGTATATTTTTTTGTTTTAAATTTTTTATCTTGTAAATATGTTAACACTCATTTTTTGTCTATAATTTCTATTACTTAATGTGATGACTTTGCATGTAAGCTTAGGCTGGAGCTTTTCTCCCAGGGCCTCCGCTGAAAATGGGCACTGTTCCAGTTGGACCATCCCAGTAAACAAATGTAAAATAAATAAATATATATATATATATATATATATATATATATATATATATATATATATATATATCCATCCACAAGCCCTTTTCCCATTTTGCACATGGGGTCAGGGTGTCACTTCAACAGTGACAATTATTTTGAGCCAAGGTCTACACCTCCGATAGATAGATAGATAGATAGATAGATAGATAGATAGATAGATAGATAGATAGATGGATATAAAGATAGATAGATAGATAGATAGATAGATAGATAGATAGATAGATAGATAGATAGATAGATAGATAGAGGGTGTGGATGTAGTGGGGGTGCCTTCGCTGATAAAAATAATACTTGATTTGACATGTTCCAGAGCATCTGAGACCTAACATTTTCCATCCAATGGTTCTTGTTGTGAGATTTAATAGTAGCAGTGTCACCAATCAGATAAGTTACAAACATTCCAATGTACTCATATACAGGGATGTCAACCAAAGTAGATGCCCACTTAGGTGAGACTGAGTATTGCAGCTTGACTCTTTGTAGGTGTACCCTAATCTTGTATACACATGGTAGCCTTATATATCTGGATAAAATATGAAATAAACCAAGCAATGCAAGTGTTTCATGAAACAGAGCTTTCATGTCAAACAAACCCTTCATCAGTGTATAAAACGATGATGTGCATAAATCTATAAATGACATTAATACAATGATATATGATTTACAGTTGATGAATGATATTAGCATAAAGCTGTATCAGTATTTTACTGTAGCACATCCTAAACTACCTATTTTGTATGGGCTACCGATGGTCCATAAAAATTTGGAAAATACCCCCATGAGACCAATTGTATCTGAGAGCGGCTGGGTGATGGTGCCCATTTCAGTGTACTTACAAAATGTATTATCTAAATAACTATTGTATGTAAAAAGCTATATATGGGATACTGCAGATTTTTTGAAAAACCTTTCTAGTTGGTTTATGACATATGAATCCCTTGGTACTATAAGCAAGTTCTTGATGGTGACTCTTGACATTCAGTCACTTTTTATTGTCATAAGTAATAATTATGGTATAGATGCTTGTAAAGGAATTGTTGTAAAAAAATGGGCAGGATTCTCGTAGATTTAGTGAAACTATATGTGAACTACTTCAGTTAGTATTAGATAATAACTATTTTGTTTTTAATGAAAGAATCTTTCACCAAATGTCTGGTATAGCAATGTGTACTCCCATTGCTAATACATATGCCAATCTAGTACTGGATAAGTGGGAGACTGAATTTGTATATCATGGCCCACAGAAGTACTTTCAGAATATTAGCTGTTATAAGAGATATGTGGATGATTTGTTTTTTGTTTGGCATGGCAGTAGGGATAAACTAGATATAGTTTTAAATTATTTGAATAACAGTACTGACTTTTTACGTTTTCTATGACATGTTCAGAAATCAGTATTAACTTTTTGGATGTGAAAATTTTATTTGATGGACTGAAATTCAAACTACGGTTTATAAAAAACCCACACATAGGAATAAATTCCTTCGTCAGTGCAGAATGCATGCCACCCATGTGTTTAAGAGTGTTACTAAAGCCCATTTTATTAGGATTAGTAGACTCAATACTTCTATAGAAGAATGTAAGAAACAAATGAAGGAATTGAAGGATGAATTTATAGAGAGGGGCTACAATAATGTGTCCTTGGATATGGAAATTGAGTATGTTCTGGGCTGTAGGGAAGAAAGTACAAAACCCAACTTTTCAATGAACACAATGGAAGCATCTTCTGACATTATTAGTACAAACCCAAATAGAGATAAATTACATTTTATGACAAAATATAATAGAGCTACTTCTGAGGTAAGAATAATTATTAATAATAACTGGTGTATATTAACATCTTTATCAGAATTATGTCCTATAATTGGTATGATACCCAGTTTTTCATATAGAAACTGCCAGAATTTAAAACAGAAGCTATGCTATAAGGACATGTGTGTTAAGAATGGTGGGGTAACAACAGTTAAACCATGTACCATCCCTTGCTACAGCTGTAGTTGCTGTGATGTTATTAATAACAATAATATTTTTCAACATTCAATAACAACAAAGAAATATGTATTTTTAAGTTCAGCAACATGTGTTACAATAAATATAATATATTTGTCTAGCTGTAATAGATGTCAGGCATTTTATGTTGGGAAATCAAAAAGAAAAGTGAAGGAAGGAATAATTGAGCACCATTCAGAAATAAGGAGAAAGATTCATACCAACTCCCTGGCTAAACATATTAATGAATATGGTAATGCACATAAATTTTATTTCAGTGTGATAGATAGAGTATATAAAGATGTACAGCATGGAGATTTAAATAATAAGCTTGAGATGAAGGAATATCAATGGATAATACGCCATTGTGCAGATGTACTACTGGGTTTAAATCAAACTGTTTCTTTAAAACCTGTATTAAGACATAAACGTGTTTGAAATAGAAACCTATGCTTTAAAAACAATTCATTATTGTTCTTAACCAGGATGTTAATTGTTTAATTGCATAATTAATGGCTGTGTGATTTTTAATAGTAGAACTATGGTTAATATGTGTCAGTATTTTATACACTGATGAAGGGTTTGTTTGACCTGAAAGCTCTGTTTTATTAAACACTTGTTTGGTATTAGCATTGCTTGGTTTATTTCATATTTTATCCAGCATTGGCTTTATGAACTAAGCTTTGTTCTGCAACTGTTTTGCTTTTTTATCCTTACATATCTCCCAGGCATGATACAATCCTGTGTCTAATATATAGTCTTCAGGTCTATATTACTTTGTTGAAACCAAACTTCAGGGAATGGCCATTCATCGAACACAAATCAGTGAATGGCCGTTCATGAACGTCTACGTCAGTGAATGTTTTTCACAGGGAAGTGAGTTAGTTGGCCAACATACAGAAATTTGCCCTTTTCCCCACTGTAGTGGGATTTCAGAGTTGGTATATATAAGAATGGGGGTGGGAGGGTACAGCCCACTACACTGATGGTGTGGGGGATGTAGCCCCCCACTTTGGTAGGTTTGATATACTGCGATTTGTGTGTGTCACATGATATGTTGGACAATTGACTCACTTCCTTGGGAAACTCATTCACAGATGTGAATGTTTGATGAACGGCCATTCACTGATTTGTGTTCAATGAATGGCAGTTCGCTTAAGTCGGGTTTTGACAAAGTAATATTTTATTTATTTATTTTATTTTACATTTGTTGACCGCGAAATTATGACTGGACCAGGTCCATTTTCAGCAGAGGCCTGGGGAGAAAAGTTCCAACAGCAAGTTATACAAATACAGTACAGCCAGCATAATACAAAAAACAGGTTATATCATGTATGCTGAGCATAGTAATATAACAGGAAATTAATAAAAACACTCCAGGTAAAAGAAGATACAGAACATGGGTAAAAAGACAATGTCAGTCATACATTGGTAAGAAAACGAAATATATCAAGTGAGATTCTACATTTAAAAGTACCCTTTCAGATGACCAAGCCTACAGGGGATCAGTCTTTATGTCTTGAAATGCAAACAACCTAGTCCATGGCACTGTTACTCTTTCTATTAAACTGCATTTTCTAAAACAGAAATATAGTCAACCATCTTCCAGCAGTCATATATAACTACTTCCTCCTATGTTTTCTTATTGTGTTCTATCTTTATTTATTTGTTTTTTTATCTAGTTAGTTAGTTAGTTTGCTAGTAGAAATTAGGTAACCTGATACGTGGTCTGGTCAACTGAACCTTTTCAGCCATAATCTAGGTTCCATATGAACAAAGTACATAATAAAATAATAATTAAATTCGTAATAAAAGTCAAAATACATCATCTGATAACAGCAATGCATATCAACAGTAAATACACAACGAAAAGGGGTACCAAGAAATAACAATATTCCCAATATTTCAAACACTGTGGAAACAGGTACAATATATACATTGGAGTTTTCATACCTCTCAACTGTCCAGATGTTTCCAAAATGTCCAGATTTTTGACTAATACTTTTAGTCTGCTCCTCGTACAATTTATTTTTCTGGTAACTCATTGAGGACTGACATCACTAAATAATGATATACATTTGTGTGTCAGACTTCATATCCTTCAGAAAATGCATTCTAATACAAACCTTGTATTATAGCAACGTTCTAAGTTTATGAGACCAATATTTAAAATATTTTTCCCCATTACTTAAGGCTTTGTCCAGATTTCTTCCACTAAGAGATTGAGAAGTATGGGAGTTCTCTTATCAGTACTATACATTGTGCTTGTAAATATTCCAGTTACAGCAAGTCTGCAAGACTACTGCAGGTTCTCCAGTGTCACAAAAGCAATTACATGCAGCTTCTTCTAGTAGATGTTACTTCAGTTTGGCCTTAAGGCTATCCATTGTTACTTAGGAACATATTTCCCAAGATAGCTGATTCCATTCTGCTGGCCTGAGTTTAGTGAGGCCTTTTCCCCCTATGGTAGTGCTAAAATGTGGTCTCATCAATTAATTCCAACATCCCGACTTCCTCTCAATGATTATGATGGTTCCCTTATCTGTAAGGTTAACGTTAGTGGAGGGCATTGACCCAACCTGATGATTCTGAATTACTGAAAGCTGAGTTTCACAGTAGCTTGGCTATTAACTGACAGTCAATGAAATCTCTTTTAGAGATCACTGTGGTGGGTATGCTTGCTGGCTGGAAGTACAAAATGATAGATTATGTTTTCTAATATATCTGCTTTTCTTTTTATTACTTATACTATTCCTATCCAGATTATATAAGGGTCTTAAATTCAAATGACTCAAGGCACACATGAAACTAAATACTCTTAGCTAAGGGACAAAAAAAATCCAGTCTTGAAAATAATGTGAAAATTTCACCCCTGGATTCAGTAAACATCCATGCAGGAATAGCTTATTCCTGCATGGAAAGGTCCATTCCCTTGCAGCACTGCAGTGCACCATGCATATTCATGAAGGTGTGCTCCCGTGCTGTAAAACTGACATGGTTCTGTGTAAGAGTGCAGGGGGTGTGTCTGAGAGCAGCACTCTCACAATACACATGCCTCCTGCACATCAAAATTGCCATATGGCAATTTAAATAGAGCAAGAATGCTCATAACACCCCCAACCCATCAGGGTAAGAAATCTGGACAAAGCCATAAGGGGCAATCGTCCCTACAAAGTCAGAAGGTTGATAGAATAACAGGTTTAGCATTAGCATGACTTTTTGGCAGAGTATGAAGCACATAGAGCACACCTCCCAACCCATCAGAGTAAGGAGTCTGGACAAAGCCATAATAGACAATTGTCCTTACAAACCAAAAAAGTTGATAGAATAACAGGTTTAGCATTAGAATGGATATTCTGAAGGATACAAATTAAAAAACACAAGAAATAAATTTTTTCACATATATAATAAAGTTTAAGCGTAGCTGCGTGGGTGTGCCCATTGCTTAGCTATGCTTATCCCAGCTGAAACAGCATGATAAGTTAAATAGCAATAGACATCCAGCTGATACAGAAATGCAGTAGTGTAGTGGTTAGAGCATACACCTTGTATATAGTCATTCACATTCCAAGCCTCACCCTAGTCATTTCCATTTTGTATGTGTAAACATTACAATTTTAATTTATTTGTATATTTATGTAGGAAGTAACTTATATTTCTCAACCAGAGAAGTGTATTAGGCCCAGATTTGAGGTGTCAATGTAATAAAGTAGTCATATCCCCATATAAACACAAGTGCCCCATACAATATAGTCACACAAGAATAAATGTAATTACAGCACATTGGGGGATATTAGGGAAGATAAATAAATCTATAATATGTAATGAATGATGAATAAATCCCATACAGGTGGTAGGCCAATAAAATAAAACATAAGCTATGCTGACCAGGTGTAAGCATTGTGTACATATGAATACTAAGCAATGAGTAGCCCAGCTAAGTGGATTTCCCCATTGGTAAGCAATGCTAAACCTGCCCCTTTAAACACTGCCAAGCATAGCTAAGCAGGTTTGCCCATAGCTTAGCTTAGCTCAGCATTTTCAAAACCGTCCAAACACGGCAAAGGGTGGGAAATCAGTCATATTTAAACCCTGCAAGTGAGAATACAGTTCATAACTGGTTGTAGCTCTCCACTGTCAGCAGTATGGCAGATGTTGAAGAGGACATGCACTTTCAGGTGCAGCGCTGCGGCATACAGGAGTCCAAGGTCATGGTAGGACTCCTGGTAAAAAAAACATGACATGAGACTGCTGCAGGACCAGTACCAGGACTCCCAATATAAAGTGAAAGCCTGGGAAAGTCTCACCCATGATCTCACCAGTGTCACTGGTATCTCTCAGACTGCTGAGCAGGTCTGGCACCATTATGCTGACTTGAAACAGAGGAAGAGGGAGCTCTTGAAACAGTGGGTCCAAGAATCAAGAGAGAGGGGTGATGTCCCAGCAGTGAGTAAGAATTCATAGCAATAACTGTTTACCAAAGTCCAGCCTGTGTATGTGATGGAAAGGCATGCCTAAATGTCTCTCTGTTTTCATTACAGCTCCAGCTGAGTGCGCTGTGAACCAGGAAGCCCATGCCAGTAGGTTGCAAAGGCTGTGTTGCGAAGCTGGTGAGTAACAATTCTGTTTGTAGTAGTCATACCACATAAATATAAAGGAGTAAAATGGCACCTGGTAAGATAAAAAAATGTGTATGGTTTGTACTGAATAAACCAGACAATATGACAGTAATAGTCCCATATAGGTCATATTTAAATAAAAGTGTAACTGCCTGGCAATAAAGTTCTAAATCCTGGACTGGTTGTGTTTGTTCTGGTATTGTATGGCATGAAATGTTGTTTTCACCAAGATCTGATATCTGAATAGTAATGTTGGGTTAACCACTGTTTCCAACACTGTACTACATAAAAATATGTCTAGAATGTCTGTATAAGAATGTTGTAATTACAAGGTCAGATTGTACAACCAAGAGAGACTTAGACAGAAAACATTGATGAAGCAGACAGCAGTTTCTCAATAGCTCATTCTAATGATATACAAATTGATGTATTTATAGCAGACACAGCCATGGTTTGAATCCCAGGAGTGGTAGTAAGCTGTATGCATAAATTCAACTAGGATTTTGTAAATATGTGTAGAAACAGTCAGGTAGTGTTAACAAACATCCCCCCACAGGTATTCCAGGTAAGAGAAATGTAACTGCCTGGCAATAAAGGTCTAAATCCTGGACTAGTTGTGTTTACTCTGGTATTGTATAGCTTGACATGCTGCATTCACCAAAATCTGATATATAAATAGTAATGTGTTAACCACTGTTTACCACACTGTGCTACATAAAAATATGCCTAGGAATGCATGTATAAGAATGGTGTTATTATAAGGACAGATTGTACAACCAAGAGAGACTTAGACAGAAAACACTAAACCAAAAGAAATCAGTTTCTAAATAGCTCACGCTGATGAAATGCAAGTTGTTGTACTTTTAGCAGACACAGCCATGGTTCGAATCCAGGGAGTGGCAGTACGCTGTATGCACAATTTTAACTAGGATTTTGGAAATATGTGTAGATACAGTCGAGTAGTGTTAATAAACATTCTCCCAACAGGTCTTCCAGGTAAGAGAAGTAGAAAGTAGCTATAAGCGGTTGAATTATACACTGTGTACAAAAACACCACTGGCCAAACCAAGGCCATAGGGTATTGTGATAATATCTGTAGAGTAATGATTAGAGCAATGATCATTAAAGTTGTGAATAGTGGAATGATATACAAGTTGTTAATTGATATCCCCCCCCCACACCATATCTGCAACAATAATCTAAACACACAAATCAATGGGTATGTTTTACACCAAACCTACTGTTGGGACATATGTCATATTGTTAAAAAAATATTGAAATGTGTTTCTATTAATGTTTCATGTTGAAATACTATCATTGGTGGCCTGTTGCTATCTATGTAACATGTATGACATTGTAATGGCCACTGTGGTTCCATATATGCATGTGTTCTGTTTGCTATGCAACTGTTCCACATCTGTTGTTTTGGGTTAATGGGGATATCTATGCATGCTGTTATAACTAATCCTGGATTGTGTTGACCATTACTAACCCACATATGTTCTAAAACTGCAATAGCAATACTTGACATCTCCACATCTGTACAGAGGACAGACAGAAAGTAGATAGCCAACAGGTTATGCATTAGGAGGGATATTTTGAAGGATAAATGTGTGTAACTGAAAGGTATGTCATTACTACATGACAGCAGTCCCCAATGACATGTCCATAAAACATAGTAGTCTACAGTTAATAGCAACATATCAGATCAATATCCAATAGGAGATACATATAAACATACAGCTCAAACACCAAGAACAAGATACTCAGTACTCAGAGTCTAGCTTTGCATGCAGGGGTGTATGGTTCCAGTACTACAATTTCCAATCTACTTTTAATTGAAAAAGCACTGTTAATAGTATTAAAGGAATGATACAATATGTGTTAAGCTATTTCTGTCAACCAGTGCACTGTAGCTGATGTAACATGCAAGTGTGACGTGGGATACTACCCATGTATGAAACAAATCCAAAGAGAAAAGATTGTGGTACTAGCCATGTATACCCAGGTGTCCCATACAGTATACTCACACCCCTTGCAATTGTAATGACAGCACATAGAAGCATGTTATGTACAGAAAATTAAATACACTTATTAAAGATGTCATTACCCTGCTATTTTCTCAGACTGGAATGAGATCACTTGTTAAAAGGTCTAAGCTATGCTTAGCAGGTGTAAGCATTGTGTAAATGTAAATGCTAAGCAGATTTGTGCACTGGTAAGGGAAGCCTAAACAGTGTAAATGCCTTTTTGTTTAATCGTAAATTAGAACCACTTACCATCAGGCAAAATGCGCAAACACTCTCAAAGCTGCTCAAAACTGCCTTAACCACTCTGTATCCAACAGTCCTTGTTCTGCCTAGCAACAAAATAAACAGGCCTTGAACCCAGGATCCTAAACACCACAACCTATGCAATTTACCAGTAAGCCAACTCAGCCCCATGGTTTGAGGATGTTTTCTCAAACATACCCTTCTTTACAGCCAGTTTACAATAGGAAAGAGAAGTGTGCAATTAGAAAGGACTGGTATATATATATATATATATATATATATATATATATATATATATATATGAATAGAAACATACTTAGAGAGAGTGAGATATGAAGGGAGATCCATATATGTATACAACAATATATAGATATATTACCAATAAATACTGAGGTGTACATATATATATATATATATATATATATATATATATATATATATATATACACACACACACACACACACACACACACACACACACACACACACACACACACACATATATATATATATATATATATATATATATACACAAACATACATACATATAGGTTCATAGGTTCATAGGTAAGTACTAGGTTATCTGAACGAAGGCATTTATAAGCCTAGTCAGAATGTGTTGGCTTTTGCTGCCCCCTTAGATTAGTTCTCTGTGCTTCTGTCCAGCAGAGCCATTGAAGTGATCCCTGGGGTAAACTTTCTGTTTCCCATCCACTCGTCAAGAATTCTCTTGAAGAGGGTTAGTGAGGAGCTCTGCCTAATGTAGATTGGAATCTTGTTCCTGAGCATGGGAAGTCTCTGGCATAGGAATCTATCCCTCTAGCACATCCTATTTATTGTTGTGGTGAGATTTAAATCTCTGGAGCTTGTGGCTCGAGGGGATATGGTTTTCTTTAGGTGGAGCATGTCCATCAAGTCTGGGCTGGACATGGCCTTGTATGTCAGGCAGAGATCAACTCTGAGTAGGTGGTATACATCCGAGTACAGCTGGAGTTTCTTCAGTCGAACAGCATAGGGCATCTGCTTGAGGCCAGTGATCCTCTTGGTGAGGTACTTCTATCGTCTTTCCAGTTGTTGCAGGTGTCTTGTAAGGTACATCCCAAATGGGGCATTGAACTCTATGATGTGTCTGATGAGTGATGTGTTGATGGGCCCAATGACCTCTTTCGATCTGGATGCAAACCTTTTTGTGATTAGGTGGGCCACATAGAAGGATTTTCTAACCACTTTGGCAATGTGATTATCAAAGGAGAGGTTACTATCTACTTGGGTCCCCAGATCCCTTATTATGTCTTCCATATTTAGGGAGTACCATCTATGTGGTAGTTTGTGGGTACTCTGTTTTTCCAAAGGGGATGACTATGCACTTTTTGGCATTTAGCTTGAGGCGATGGTTTTGACACCAGGTATCTGTCTCTGTGAGACCCTTTTGGAGGATGTCTGTATCAGCCGGGGAGTCAATTATAGCCCCTAGTTTGCAGCCATCTGTGAACCTGGTCAGCCATAGTCTTCCTGTGCTTGCCTGTACCTCTGAGAAGTATATGCTGAACAGGAGGGGTCCTAGGACTGAGCCCTGGTTAACTCCACTTGTAAACAGTTTAGAGTCAGACCTACCTCCCGCAACTCTTACCATGTGGGTTCTGTCCGTGAGCCAGTTGGCAACACATCTCATGATGTAGGGGTTTATGTTCAGGCTGGTGAGCTTGTCTATAATACCTGAGTGGGGAATGGTGTTGAAGGCCATTGCGAGGTATAGGTTGGCTGTGTGGACCACCTTTCCTTCGTCTATAGCCTTGGTAACTGTCTCAAAAAAGTCCACCAGGTTTAGGAGGCATGATATGCACTTAACAAAGCTGAACTGGGTAGGGTCCAGTGTTTGGAGGTTCCCATTGTCTCTGTTAATGAGATCCATGATGATGCGCTCCATAGCTTTGCAGACCAAGATAGTCAGGATTATAGGGCGATAGTTCCCGGGGTCCATTGTGGCTCCACCTTTGTGGAGCAGAATAACCATTGCTGTGCACCACTCTGTGGGCATGTAGTCTGTGGAGAGGCTGAGTTTAAACAGTGTGTTTAGGTGAGGGGTTAGTTCATCTTTGAGCTCATGTAGGACGCAGCCTGGGTCACCGTCCAGTCCCATTGATGCTTTGTTTTTGGCTTTGGAGAGGGCTATTTTAACCTGAGTGTCTGTGATTTCAGGGGCACAACATTCTTTTGATATAGTTATGGGCCCTTTTGGGCATGAGAGGGGGGAGGGGGGGTGAAGTTTGCAGTAAACCCGTCTGCCAGGATGTTGGCTATATCAGTTGCTTCAGTGTATTTTGTGCCATTCTGCACTAACTACGAGCAGATCTGAGAATTGCCACTTAGATTCTTGACATAGCTAAAGAATGCCTTGTGGTTATCTTTGGAGTCCATGGCAATTTTTCTTTCAAAGCTAGCCTTGGATGATTTTATGAGAGAATGCAGTTTCTTGCTGATACTGATCAGGGATTCTTTCCCTTCTTGGGATATTACTCTTTTCTGTACTAGTTTCCTCCTTCTATTGTATAGCTTGTTTATGGCAGGGGTCCACCAGACTGGTTTCCTTATCTTGGAGGAGTGAGTCTTGGTTTTGTTTGGGATAGCATGATCCATGCATTCTTGTAGGTGCCTGTAGAGTTCATTAGTAAAGGATTTTGCAGCTTGGACAGCATTATCCTTTAGCATGGAGGCTTTGAAACTTTCCACCTCGGTCTTAAATAACGTGGTTTGCTTTTGAAAAGTTTTTTACTGTGGTTTCTTTGACTGGGGGTGGTGGCGGAATGTGGATATCCAGAGTGATTAGTTTATGGTCAGATCTAACCAGCGAGGAACACCGGTCGCCCATTTTTGTGATGACCAGGTCCAACATGTTGTCACCTCTGGTGGGGGTGTTGACCAGTTGATCCAGGGCATTTCAGTTTATAAATTCTAGAAAATGTTGGGCAAGGGAGTTTGTACTTGAGTAGTTCTCCCAGTTAATGTTTGGGTAATTGAAATCACCCAATATCAGGGTGTTTGGTAGGACCTTTATGTTTTCCAGTGTTTACAGGAATGTGGAGTAGGGGTCCTGGGACTTGGTGGGTGATCTGTAGCAAGCTATAATTTGAATAGCAGTTTTGCCCATTGTTAGTTGCACGTGGATGATCTCTGAAGCATCATGCTGTGCCACTAACCTGGAGGTGTGGGTATCCTTGATGAATATGGATACTCTCCTGCCTTTTGTATTTCAGTCCGGGTTTTTTTGCTGAAATGTATGGTATGAGTTGCAGCCTGATAGTGCAGGGGTGCTCTCTGGAGCCTTAAACCAGGTTTCTGTTACTGCACATATATCAATTGTCTCCATACTGAGGAGTGCCTCGAGTGTGTGCATTTTGAGGTTTAGACTTCTGGCATTGAGTAACATTACCCTCAGTTTTTTTGTTACTTGTGCTATTTACGGTGGTGGGTTTGTCTTTTGAGCCTTGCCTAAAAAAGGCACTATGGGGGTGGCAAGAGCCTTGGCCTGTATTCGAAAGCCTAAGGGTGACAGGTGCAAGCTCTCTCTAGTGAAGCAGCGTGGCTTGTCGAGCATGTCATCCCAGGCTGACAGACACTGGATTCCCTTTGAATGATGCCAGAAGCTTAGCCAATTGTTGAAATTGATATTTTTTTCTCTATACCCTGGTATCATTCTTGGTGAGGGCAGGATGCTACTCAGGGTCAGGGGCATACCAGCCTAGGCTACGTGATTAGAGAGATCTTCCATGTCTCTTTTCATGTAGTCCAGGGAGTTATGGCTCAGGTCATTCACACCAACATGGACAATGATAGAGTCATATTTGTACTTGTTCTGGAGTGACCTGAGTGCTTGTGTTATGTGGCAGATCCTGGCACCCAATAGGAAGCTAACAGTAACCTTCTCCTTGTTCAGCCTAGTGAGTGGGACGTCAGTGTGCCTGACTATAGTGTCAGCTATTACTACTGTGTTGGATATGTTGTTTTGCCTTAAGGGCTGTGGTTGCATGGCACACTGGTTTTGTGAAGTATGTGTTTCATGGTTTGTGTTGGGGAGTGTAGGTTGTTTGGATGTCTGCTTTGGAGGTCTCTGTTGCTTTTGCAGATTTTTATTTAGACCCTCTGAGTATGTTTTCATGTATTTATGTGTGTTTTTTGCCGGTGCTGGCTTCATAGGTCTATGTGAGACTGGTGGTGGTGTGATGAAAGTAATTCCCTTCTCCTCTTGACTGGCTGGTCCAGTCTTGGGTTGAGAGAGCTTAACCTCCAGTTTGGCTGTATAATTGCATCTCTCGCATGTATTAGTGTTTGGTGGAAGTAGGAGAGGGTTGTCTGTGTACATGAGGCAATTGTAACATTTTCTCAAAATGCCCAGATTCACCAGTTGGACCAGAGAAAACACCTGAAACTGCCCTTTGGACATACCCGGATAGGTACAGTGAACTGTTTTACTGATTGGCTGGTAATGTCAAATAGAGAGCCTTGTCCTTCCCTACAGTATAGTGGGGTCTAGTGCTAAGGTTTATTAGTGCTTGCTATAAGTTTTGAGCAAGTGCTGGGATGAGAAGTGAATGGTTTGAGTGCTTAAGTTGAAAGTTTGTCTAGTGCCAAGGGAGAAATTGAAGAGTAGACTTTATGGTGCTGGGAATAGTTATACCCTAGCTAATGGGTGCTGCCCGGCATGCAAAACCGCACAAATGGGGGGTTTATAGCAGGGAAATGAAAGAGATAGAAATTAGCCCAAAATGGCCAATAAACTACTAATTTCTGGGCTGAAACCACTCCTCCAGGGACAGATAGGCTACTCAAAGCTCCCTCTCTCACCGTGAACAGAGAAACTTCCTTCTATCCAAGTAAGGTATGGGCAAACACAGAAACTTTTAACACAGCCCTGAATTCGGCACTAACCTGAAAACTGGACTATACTAGCTTAGAAAGGCGGGAAAATAAGTATTTTTTGTTGTTGTTTTTTTCAGAAAATAAAGCAGATACAATAAAAAAAACATTTTAAATGCGCAGAAATATATATATATATATATATATATATATATATATATATATATATATATATATATATATATATATACATATATATATATATATATATATATATATATGCATACATATCCCAAAATGCCCATACAAACATATGCTGCTGATAGACCACCCACAACTGTGGCAGCATGCCCGGTTGGATATAAAAGCAGCCATGGCACTCACATCTGTCCCCCCCACAGTCTAAATAAATAAGTGAACAGTACAAAATCATGACAGACCATACACAATGGCCAGACATACAACAACCTCTTAGCAAAATAAATAAAATGTCTGAACATAGCAAAGAAAAATACAACCAGCCAGTAATTCACACATGTTTATTATACTCTGATGTCTTGGCCAAAGCCTTCAAGGAGTAAACATTTCCAGAAATTCATGCCTTAATCACAAGAAGCAATTAACACCTAATTACATAATTGAATACACAGCCTCCAATTACACTTATCTTTTAAACCCCTACGGGATAAAGTATCATAGTTAATATTAATACATTGAGTCTGTACATAACAATTGTCCTTTTATGAATCTTTTATCACACTGAGGAACAGATGTTTTCAGAAATGGTATTTTGAGACCCACTACTGTCCCCATTGTGTGATTTATTCAAATGTACAGCTATAGAACTGACATATTTCTTATCAGTAATATGTCTAACATGTTCTAACAACCTAGTTTTAAGCAAGTGTTACTGTCCTGCACATAAAATATGTAACAAGGATATCTAAGAGTATTCTCTATACACCAACCTCTTGAATGTATAGACTTCAACATGTTCTCTCAGCCATTCCCCTCAGCAGGAGTTACAGCACTAAATAATGATAGAGTAGTATACCTATCCAACTTCTACTGTATGACATCTGGACAAAGCCTGACATAATTGGTGGACAGAAGCCAGAATACATGGCCATATATGAAATATTGCTGTTATACACTGAGAAAGTTTCTGGTGTTACAGGGTTTGTTGTAACATATCTTTTCTGATATAAAGTCAGAAAAACAAATGGATGTTACCATCTACACAATGATATCACCAGAGTATGCTGCAGATTTGCCAAGGACAACACCTGTCTGGGGAACAGCCCATACATAACAGGCTAACCTGTGGCCATTATGTGGATGGCCCTACAGTTGAGAGCTATGCAGAGACAGAACTTTGTAAGACTGAAACCCATGCAGAAGTAGCATGTGCAGACAGACCCTGTTGAACTAGCAGCATTCCAAACATATAACAGCAATACTCACATTCTGCCCCTAATTCTTGAACCTTCTCCACCATTTAGTTGGCTTGTCTCCACAAGTCTTGTTGTAAGAAGTAGTAGCTCAAACAACTCCAGGATGTCTTCCTCACAAGTAAGGGAAAGGGCCAATGCCCACATGGAATATGTGTTTATAGAAGTGTGTTGCCATGACATTCGCTATTGGAAGAACTACACAGCTACTCTGCATGCACTTAGCAAGTGGGGAACCCCAGTATGTGCACAGGCCATCACCTGGTCATGAGCATCACCTACAAAAGCCATGCTGCCACCTGTTCAAACCAGCTCTATCCCTGTAGTGCACAGAGAGAGAGAGAGAGTAATACATGAAACTTAAAGTGGAAAAGAGAAGAAAGATAAAAGGTAAGTGGCACATGTAAGCAAGTAATTGAATGTAGTACCTGGTCTGTAATAATGGGAAATATGATTTGGAGGAATAAATGTCCCAACAAGACATGCTGTACTAACGTCCTGCTAAACAGCTGTTATGGCCATAGCATCTGGCCCTCTCTGCAGTGGGAGATATCACAGATATATCTCTCAACTGTACAGATCTTCACAGAATGTCCACATTTTACCATCATGTATTTTTGTCTGTTCCTCCTGAGATCTGTACTTTTCTGGCAAATAGCTGAGGACTGAAGTCATCAGGTAATGACAGACACTTGAGTTTAAGAATCCACATCCTTAAGAATATTCACCGTAATGTTAAATGTATCATTCTATGAACATCCTATGTTTGTAACAGGAATATTTCAAGTCTGTCCCTATTTATCCCACCATCATTTTAGGCTTTGTCCAGATGTAATGCTTTGAGAGGTTGTGAGGTGGGATCACAGCTCAGGAGCCTGACTCACCCTGGGAAAGGACAGCTCATATATGACAACCCCAGGGGTTTCTATCAAACCGTTGTGACTGTGCTACTGCTAGGCTAGTTAATGGAATGTTTTCCATATCCATGTTACCTGTGATTATGAGCATGACACATGTTTGCCTTGTAAAGCTAAGAGACCTATAGAGGGCATGCGCATAGTAAAGTACTGTTGCAGACATGTGTGTTGAACTGCATGTGATATCTTGAATTAATAAGATTCAACTGTACAGTGTTCTGCTGGACAATAAGCACATTTGTGACTGATATCTGCAGTCACATACACATATACCTGTGTTATGTCAGCCAAACCATCGGCAGGTCTGTGAGCAATGACATTGTAACATAATAGCCTACTTATGACTGTTGGACATCTTCCAGGTTATCACAGTGATGTCAAACCCTACTGTGCAATCAACGTACTAATGTATGGTGCAGCTATATTAATACAGTATCAATACTGATGTCCCCTTGGACACCCATTTATGTGTGCCATTGCCCAGACGTACTGCTGTAACAGGTTGAGATGTATGATTGAGCGGAAAGACTGTAACTACAGTGTGCCATAATAACATATAGCAGAAATGTATACCAGAGCACATGTATGTATGCTTATGTTCAGCTGGAAAACACAATACTAAATCACATGGATTTCAAGCATTCAGTACATAGGTTGTGCATGTTGCACATGTGTGTAATATCAGTGTCAGTGCATACAACAGACAGAAATGTGTACAGCTACTGGTTATTGCAGTGCCCTGACACTGATATGGGTACTAGAGTAGGCATGATATTCAGCTATTAATCAGAGAAATGACCACCTGTGTTATGACCCTCTGTCCATGCCTTCCACTACCAGCTATAACCACAGCTATATACAGTGGATATAACAAATGTACATACCCCTGTTAGAATGCCAGGTATGTGTGCTGTATGACAATCAGACCAGAGAAGATCATTTCATAATGTTTCTCATCTTTATGTAACTCCTAACCTTTAGAATCCCATTGAAATACAATCAAAGGTGTTTCTAGGAAGGTGACCAACTATTGTCTAGTGAAGATGTGCGATGATGTTAGAGTCCAGACCAAGATGGATGAATGCTGTAACCATCTCAAGATGTGCATGCACAATATATCAGCTTAAGGGTGTGCACACTCATTCAACTGGCTTATTGTACTGACTATTATTTCCATATGTTTTCACAGACCTGATTGTTATGTTTTCAATTCAATTGTATAGGCTATAGGTCACACTACAAGTGGAAATTGTTATGAAATGAGTTATTGTGGTGTCATGTTCCAACTGCACAAATACTAGGCAGTGTATCAGGGGTGTGTACCTTTCATATCCACTGTAGCTATATGGACACTGCAGTACCTGACCTGTATATCCAGCCTCCACCAAGGTAGAGTAATCCCCTTTGGTAGACAGTAGCAATACACAAACCATATAATAGGTTGCTACATTGGGTGTACATGGACACACAGGTGCAGGCAACAACTTTGAAGCAAGTCTACCTATATGTGAGCAAGCATGTAAGTTCACAGGTGACGTCCTGTAAGGCTGCCTATGACTATGAATCGAACATATCCACGCCACCAAGGTCAATTGCAACCATGTCTCCACATATGTTGTAAGTCTCAGATGAAACAACACAATTCACCCTGTACTGGGAGTAAAGAACACCTTATACACACATGCCATGGATATAGGCAACCTGCATCACACAGGTTAGGTGGGAAAATCACCACCCTGTCCACCCCAGTTGTACAGGGAGATATGCACATCAACCATACTCCTCCCCTCTGCAATGGTGAGCATGTACATATTGCCTACTGATGGCAACAACAGCATATCTCCAAGTTGCATAATAACATCAGTGTCTGCCTCCTACATGACCTCAGGCATGTGCTCAGAGCTCCATCACACACCACAGTCAAACACAGACTTACTACTATCCACACACCATCCACATGGAAGATGCCCACTGTCAACCCTCTACAGAGAAATTAATGGAGGTTAGAGGATTATGCAATCAAGTGTCCAATACTGGGGGATAAGATAGGTCAGGGGAATGTGTGTAATTCAAGCTGCTATAGCCATGATAGCTTGGAGGGTTTTGGTGTAGTGTGGATTATTTGCAAGTAATATCCACTGATGATGTGCATTTTATCAACCATATGAGGTCCTGTGACCTTTTTCCTGTTTATGTCTTCCAGGTAACATGCAGAGTGCTCACCTGCCAGCATTCTCTGTTGGGGAAACAGACATCATCACCCAATATGTGATTTAACATTATGCCCTATCATGTGGACGGAGAGCAGAAGATGTGTGGGAGAGGACTTCCCTATGGAACAGTATGGGTAAATGATGATGGCCTGCATAGCAGAAATTATGAGCATGTGCAACATCGGGCCACCGACCTCAAATGTCATGCCCATCAATGGGCTGCTGCTGTAGTGAGGGACTGGCTAGCCATAGGTGGGGACCCAGCCATCCAGCCCCCACTGACACCAACCAAGGAGCTCTTCACTACACTTGGGCCGCATGCTGAACGCACAAGTCATGATGCTGAGGGAAGCATTGTGGAGGTGAGCTGCATACACACACTGGATGAGGAGCATGCAGGTAAGGGCCCAGTGGGGATTAGTACACTAATGTATCAGACATACATGTATCTGTATTGTATCTACATGCATGTGTCAAGTCCGATTGCAGTTGTGGATGGAGTTTTCTAATGTACAGAAGTGCACAAGTATGGTGAGGACAGGACATTGTGGATTATTGCAGTTAATACTGTAGATATGCAGACATGCTGCATCCATCCTGTACCAAGACTACATGTGCATCTGCTGACAATAACTCCTTCTCACAACTACCTAGTACCCTCTGGTCTACATATGGGACAGCAGCCTGAAGCTGGTGAGTATGACATTGTTCTGTTATTGCCTGGCAATACCCCAGGCATGTGAAGCACATGCAATTTACCATGCACACAACCATCAGTAATAGGCATATTGCTTTATGTAATAGCTATATTGCTTGTTGTGCCTGTTCACTTGTGCTGGGGTTAACTGTATTGCATCACAGTGGTCACCAATGAGGCCTAGCTGATGTAAATTCAACACTCATGTAGCATACCTCACAACTTGTCACTTCTAAGACATCTGGACAGAGGCCACCATATTGTCCTGGACAAATGGCCTAAGGTAGGGTCATGGGTGACACATTACTGGTATACAGTGGATATAAATTGTGTACATACCCCTCTTAAGATACAAGGTGTTCCTCCCTTAATTAGGACCACAATATGACAGTCCACAACTCTTCCAGCCTTTAATGTGACCCATAACAGGTACAGGTTCACTTGTAAAACCAAGCATCTGGACTCATATATTGCACCTACAAGGCTGGCCACCTGTGAGGGGAGCAGACAACCTATCAGCATGATGTTTCAGTCAGGTATGATACCGCATGCTGCCATGTGTTTCAATACACTCACTGTGGCCTATTTGGTTATAATATCACATACATGGGCATTGTTATGGCACACAGACCACTTCCGACCATGTATAGGTTTCAAACATATGGATACGCCAGACACATCTGTACACAGGACTGTACAGTGGTTTATCCTGCTGCATGTGAAGCAGATGCTGTTACCATACTATATAAAGTAATGGAAACGGAAGGTTGTCACCAGCTGTGTATGGTATACAAATCAAAATGGTATAAGCCACACAAGATATGATCCTCACACACACACACAAACAGTTGCCAGCATTAGAATTAGAAATCCTGCCATTCTAGGTAATCCTACTGTAGTGCTATGAAGTTATGAGATGCGCCACAGAGCTTATACCTTTCAACTCTTCCAAAGGTACTTTTAAGGTGGATGACATCAGCAGGTCTAGTAAATTGGAGTAAAGGGTAGTACACAGGTCAAAAATGGTGTGAGCCAGACAGCACATGATTCATAAACACATATGCACAGACACTTGCCAGTATTGGGATTAGAACTCCTGCTTATCCAGCTAATCCTACTATAGTACTACATAGTTATGAGACACAGCACAAAACTTAGACATTTCCATCTCTTCCAAAGGTACTTCTAAGGTGGATGACATCAACAGGTCTACTAAATTGGTGTAAATAGTAGTACACAGGCCAAAATGGTATGAGCCAGACAGTACATGATTCACACACACACTTGCCAGTATTGGGACTAGAACTCTTGTCTATTTAGGAATTTCTACTATTGTGCTATGCAGTTATTAGGCTGTGCCACACAGCTTATACACTCCCATCTCTACCAAAGGGACTTCTGAGGTGGTTGACATCAACAGGTCTACTAAATTGGAGTGAAAGGAAGTGTAAAGGGTAGTACACAGGTCAAAAATGGTATGAGCAGACAGTGCATGATTCACACAGTCACAAACCTTCCATTATTGGGATTAGAATTCTTGCCTATCTAAGTATGTCTACTATAGTGTTATGCAGTTACTGCACATGCTACAGAGCTTATTGAAGCTTTATATGGCCAAAGCTGCTGATAACTGCACAGCTGTGGTAAAGTATTACAGGTGGCAGACAGTCTGACTTCTGTTCCACCCATACATCATGCTAGTTCTTTCTGTCTTGCACTTCAACTAGCATTATGGCTTGGCACTTAGCTAGGTTATTGTATCAAGAATCATGCCATACCTGTGAGCCATCAGCAATGCTCGTTCATCACAGATGTCACCCCAGGGCTTACTAGTTATGTCCACCCCTCCTGGCATGTTTGAAGGGCAGTTATCTGTGCTTTCACCCATTAAGCTGGTGCACTTATCCATTCTTGGGCACTGTTGCAACTGCCGCATGCACACAGACAACCCTCCCCTCTAAACTCCAAACACTCAGACCTGTGAGGGTTACTCGTATATCATCCAGTGTGGACATATGCACTCTCCAGCAAAGATTGGACTAGCAGGTCAAGAGGATAAGATCAACACCTGCACCACACCATGTGGAACACGTAGCTCACCATGACACCCACTTTGACAGCCATGACATACAGTGAAAAACCACCCGCCCACCTTCCCAGAGGCACTCAATGGACATCTACCCAAACAGTACAGACAGCAAGGCAGACACCCACTCAGACACCATGACATGGCACATGCCAAGGGACACATATTTAACCTACACAGTGTGCCCCCAACCTAAGCCCCTAAGGTTAACCACTTTGCACAATACAATGATCATGGGTAACTCAATACTGAGGCACACACATCCCACTCACTAAGTTGAATATGAAGCAGGTAACAGCCAAATAGCAATCACATGCCAGCATCTAACACATGACACAGCCAGTCATGCCACTCCACAACAACTACGAGTATCACTCCATATCCATGTAGGAGTGAATGATTTGGGACACACCTCCCTAGATTACATGACAGGAGACATGGTTGAACTCGCTGATTATGCGGACCAGGCAGGTGTGACAGTAGCCCTGGTCAGTGTACTGCTGTCACCCAGAATGATGCTGCGGTACTATCAACAGATGGTTGACTGCAACATTTGCTTACATGCTATGTGTCATTCTCAGGGGATCCAAAACCTCTCTGCTTGGGATGGCATGATTGCCAGAACCCAGTGACTTGCTATGGATGTCCTACATCTGTCAACGCTGGTTTGCCAGGTACTGGCTAAGTGTCTTGCAACCCTATGGTGCCTTATTAGGCACTGTTCCTAATGTTATTACCCATAACAGGTACATATGTATGCAATCTGAGGGTTATGCTGCTCAACAGTGGACATCTAACTGTTAGGATGTAGTCACTCATAGCAGTCATTGGAATGGAGAACACGTCTGCTGTAATGGAGAGGTGCTTCACTGCAGCAAACAGCAGACCTGCAGTATCACACTATGATGCATTCCACAGCTATCAGCCCCCAAACATGGGCCACACCACACCTCCACAGCTGGTGTTGTCTCCATATTCATTATGGTTAGGAACATCTCCAGACTAGTATCCCATCATAATGCATTGGAGATACTTCCGGTACAACTGTCTTGGGGTAATAGTGAAATCCAGACCATAGCCTGCTATGGGTCCACATCTATGTCCCTAGACTGTCAATGCATATTCCTCAAGACTCTGCCATCTCTGATGGTCCAACACAACACTGGCATAGTAGAAATCTTCAACTACCCCTCCATCACCTGGGGAATGTAGCCAAGTGCCAGTACAGTGGCCCAACACTTCTTGGATTCATCATTTCCCTAGACCAGCTCATACTGACCCCTGGTAGAGGATGCAACAACCTTGACCTGTGTTGACCTCTTAAATATGGGACCATTGCTCATCCCCAGATGTCAATTCCTGCATGGTGAGATTCACACAGGCTGTAATCAACGTGGAACTCAACATGTCAGCCACACCCCCCACAAAAATAACCACCTGGCAAAACCTCTCCAAAGCTAACTTTGCAGCCATGAAAACAGGAGTGGATGTTTTCACTGCACCCATGGCAATGGGAAGTATCTGCATGACTGTGGAATCATACACATATTCACTGTACAAACAAGTACATGAATGCATGATACTAGCCAGAGCCAACAGAACCCAGACACTGTCCTCCAAACACTGGGAGACAATGTGATGCTTCCCTGCCATTACTAAAGTGCACATCAGAAGAAGGACACTGTTGCAGGGAAAGGTGGTGTCCCATGACTGTTGAACTCCCTTATTAGCCTCAAACACAAGTTTGGATCCCTTATGGAATCCACAATAGGCATCTATGGCAACAGAGATGCATCAGACACTG
This sequence comes from Protopterus annectens, assembly GCF_019279795.1. Classification (NCBI taxonomy): domain Eukaryota; kingdom Metazoa; phylum Chordata; order Ceratodontiformes; family Protopteridae; genus Protopterus; species Protopterus annectens. Next base: position 69,448,083 of record NC_056726.1, on the reverse strand, counting down.
ACAACAGTCACAACAGTCTTTGATAATTACATCAACAATGTCCACAGCATTAAACACAAGTGGTGCGAGTTACTGCACAAAGCTAATACCTATCCTGAGACAACAGATATTGGCCACAATCTTGGAAACACATTCACTGCCAGCTTTACCCCTCTCTTCCCCCACAAGTGAGGTGCTGAGTGAATGTGTTTTCACATGCTGTATCCCATTTCCATTCTAAGCATCTGTGTGTCACCAGGATGTGGCCCTGCAGCAAGGCCACAGGGTATGGCAGTGTGGTGACTTTTCCATGTCATAGACAGGGTACAATATGTGCACATTAATCCCCGGTCTGTAACACAGTGATTGCATATGCCTCACTGATTATATGGCTGAGGATTGTACATAGGTAAATATTGATGTACAACATCTGTTGTAGAATGGAGAATGGTACATGTTCTGGTTTGGAAACACCTCCAATTGCTAATAACCACAGTCACAGGGGATATTCATCAACCAAACACACTGGGATTACTATTCACACACACACACACACACACACACACACACACACACACACACACACACACACACACACACACCCACACACACTTGCCAGTACTGAGATTCATTGGTTGATTGCTTCATAGGTGTGTAGTAGGTGAATGGGCTTAAAGGCTCTACAAGGCAATCCCAAGGGAATACCCTGGCATCAGGCCACATGACAATAGTCCCCAGTGTGGCTCAGGATTATAATCACTGGAGTAGTCCCCAGGGGTGGGTATTTTATTCCCCATCCACTCATCCAGATTTCTATTGTGAATGGCCAGTGATGTGCACTGCTTTCCATGTATGTCATCTATATTCCATAACAATGACAGTGTCTGAATTATGCACATGTCCCACATGCATGTTCTTTGACATGTGGAAGTGTGCTTGAGGTCTCTGGGGCATGTTGTGTGGACAGATTAGTATTTTCTGATGTAGCATTCCTGACCTCACTTGGTGAGACCTGGCTATGTAGCTGAGGTAGTGATTGCATCTACATCGACAGTATGATACGGGTATTCAGTGAAGATGGTGCAATCTGTCCATACAGGGCATGTGTATAAGGCATGGTATTCCCTTTGTGGGGTACATTTGCAGACTCTACAGTTGTTGTAGATGTCCAGTGGGAATATGGCAAAAGGGCCACTGTACACATTGATTGGGCTACTGAGGGGATAGAACAGGGTGTCATGTCCTTTTACTTGCTGGATAACACACACACTCAGTCAGGAGATGTAACACATCAAATTACTTTCTGATATCAGTGGCACTGTTGTGGTCGACAGGCATGTAGTCCATTGCAATCACACTGTGGGTACTATCTGTGAGGCAATATGCAGGGGAACTACCGATATAGTGGTTGTTGCCTAGCCAAGTGTGTTTGTGTATGATATGTGGGTGGAGAGTGGTCTCCGAGTATTTGAAGGGTTGCCTATATTGTTCACTAATCCATGCTGCCACATAGTCATTGCACATGGCACTAGACATTTAGGGCTGTGGACTGTCTACACTAACCTCTACTGTTGGCCTTGTAATGTGGACATTGTAACATATACTAGGTCCTCAACATAATAATTTAGAAAAGCCCACCCCCCAAAGGATCATGTTATTACACAATCATACCAACACACACAAAAATGCCACTACTGAGTTTCAAGTCTCAACCTAGCTATGTATTGTTAGTACAGTGTACTGCATTTATCGCATGCGCCACATAGCTTATAGGATGGATGTTGTCCCATGGTACTTATAAGGTGAGAAACATCAACAGCCCTTGTAAATACTGCCATAGGGTGATGTAGTGGGTGAGAGATTCCAAAAAATATTTTACCCTGCACACACATTTACATTTGCCAGTGGTGAGGTTCAAACCTACATCTATCTTTTCGGACAATTATGGTTACGTATTTACCACATGCACCACTGACCTTACATGGTTTAGGGTTGCCAACAGGTACTACTAAGGTGGATGATATCTGCAGGACTGCTAAAATTAAGCACTGAGATGTGTACTGGGTGTAAATGGGGCCAACATCTTTGAGGTATGGACATACATATGTACACACACAAACACTTGTTAGGGATGAGATTCAAACCCCTACCTATATAGATACTACTATTACATTGTTCTACATTTATCACACATGCCATGAAGCATACATGTCAGAGAGCTGTGCAAAAGTATCTTTGAAGGTGAGTGACATCAGCAGCAGTGCTAAAGGAAGGGTAAGGGAAGTGATGTAAGTGTGAATGACCACAAAATCAGGTCTTTACATGGATACACACACTCTCTCACAAAAAGACTCACATTTACTAGGATCAGGATGGGAACGCCTACCTAACTAGTTTGCTACACTATAGTACTACACAATTAACACAAGCCCCACAAAGCTTATATTTTGAAGAGATGTTCAAAGGTATTTTTGAAGGTAAGTGACATCAGCAGCCGTGTCAAAGGAGGGGTAAGAGAAGTGTTGTAAGTGAATGACCACAAAATCAGGTCTCTACAAGGATACACACACTCTCTCACACAAACACTCACATTTACACAGTTGTCAGGATCAGGATTAAAACTACTACCTAACTAGTTTGCTACACTATAGTATTACACAGTTATTAACAGCACCACAGAGCTTATATGTTAGAGAGCTATCTAAAGGTATCTTTGAAGGTGAGTGATATCAGCAGCTGTGCTAAAGAAGGAATAAGGAAGTGTTGTAAGTGTGAATGACCACAAAATCAGGTATCTCCAAGGATGCACACAGTCTCTCACACAAACACTCACATTTATACAATTGCCACAATCAGGATTCAACTCCTACTTAACTAGTTTGCTACACAATAGTATTACGCAGTTATCACATGCACCACAGAGGTTATATGCTGGAGAGCTGACCAAAGGTATCTTTGAAGGTGAGTGACATCAGCAGCAGTGCTGAAGGATAGATAAGGGAGGTTTAGTGAGTGTGAATAGCCTCAGCCACATTCATCTAGAAACACACACACACTCACACACAACTTCACATTTGAAAGGACTGAGATTACAACTGCTACATGGATGCCTATTTGTACTATAGTGTTACACAGTTATCACAAGCACCACTGACACTATAGGGCTGAGGCCTAACCAAAGGTATTTCTACAGTGAATGACATCAGCACATCATGTGATCTAGGCCAAAGGGATGTGTAGTGGGTGAGACAGGCCTCATAATGGGATTCTCTCTGTCGCTGTCTGTCTTTCTCTTCCACACATGTCTATGTGTATATTTTTGACATATTATATTATGTTGACCTTTGATATGTGTGTGTATTCCTATCCAATGTGTGTGTGTGTGTGTGTGTGTGTGTGTGTGTGTGTGTGTGTGTGTGTGTGTGTGAAGTATCAATGGTGTACAATTTGGTGTGTGTGCACAGACAGCTGCAAATAATCGATATCTGTAGTCCACTGTGTTGTGAGACATGGGCTTCATTTCTCTAAGTGTAGGAGCATGCCCAGTATGACCTTCTATATTGAGTGTGTGTATCCATTCCAGGGAGGGTTGGACTCCAATTCAGGGTTTTGAGTGCTGCAGCTACACCTAGCAAACTGTTTCTGCAGGATATCTGTAGATAGGTTGCCAATATGGAGACAAAATGGGCTTAACATACAGGGGATACTGTAACTATTGCTGTCTGTGCTGCTTGTGTGACATGTTTGGTTGTAGCATAGATATTCTGACATATGTACTGTTTATACTGGAATGTGTCATGTCATCAACTACTGACAGTTATCATTCTTTGCTTACAGTTATTTACCATGAAATACAAGATGAATGAAGCTGAGACCAATATTCTGAGTGATAAGGACTACACATTCTGGCACACACCTGCCATTGTAGAGGGGTAGCTACAGACAATAGACTGCTGGTTCTGTGTAAATGGTGCAGCACCTTGTTAGTATGCTGGCTGGGGTTCCCCTCCTTGTGCTTTTCTCAACTTCACGGAATGGCCATATCCTGCTGGGGCCATAACTGTCAGCTGTACAGATACAGCCAGGTTATCCAGAGGCAGGACTCATATATCTGGTCACTTTACCTTCACATTGTGGTTTACAAGTGGATTTGTGGCTATTCAGTCATGGGTTTACAGTTGGGAGTAGTATGGGTGGACATTAGAGTTTCAGACTTCACACAATCCATGAAATCCATGCTTCTACACCCCCCATCTGTTATTCTCTCCTCTTCCTAACATTATGTAAGCAATATCTCAGCGATATCCCTATAGTTGGGCCTTTATCCTAGTAGTATTTATGACCTGATCCACAGTCCTTGTATATTATTTGGACATGCTTAGAATAGGTTTACTTTGGTGGTTTGGTACTTTAATTGGAAGCTTGGCTTTAAAGGAAATGATGTCATATTAATTAACTTTTTTATATTTAAATATGAGTGTATTTGTATTTTATCTTGTCTGATGAAGTTTGCTTAATGTAGTAAACAAAAGCGCTTACTTTTACATTTATTTTGGCTTTCAGTGTGTTTTTTTTCTTCCATTTAGTGTTTTATTTGCAAGTTCGTGTTTTACCAGTGTTTGTTTTTAGGTTATCAACAGCTGCTTGTACCTCTTTAACTACTGAAGTCAACTGACTCGAATGCATACCTCTTTGCCCACACAAAACATACATCCCACCATGATGGGTCAAAACCCAAATGTGCTCCTATTGGTGTAATTATTGCTCACTCTAGTGCCCACAATATAAATGGGTAACCCAAGATGCAAATTCTCGTCCACCCTGCAAAACAAAACCAGCAATAAGTAGCTGACACAACACAGAACTAAATTAACTCCACAGCACTAGCAATCTAAGAAATAAAAACATCTGATGACTGCCTATGCCTCCTCTTTATTACCTCAATTGACTAACCCTGTAAGGAAGGAGAAGAATATATTTCCACTGGAACATCTTGACTCCTCAATGCTATTTTCAAAATGGCATTAAAATGCCTAGCAGTTACTGATCTCCTATCCTGAAGAGAGGAAAAAAACAAATTGCACTGCTTAACCAATGATAAACTCCTCCAGGTTAAAGCCCAACCCACTTGATGTAAAAAATACTGATAAAAAAGAAACAAAAACCTCTTGAAAACAAAAACAGAAGCTCCAAAAGCCACGAGTGTAGAACAGAAACAACTTTAATTCACAAATCCAGAAAAAAGCATTTTCGCTCCTGTAACAACAGAAGCTTCTTCAGCATATGCAAAACAACTGTTCAAATGGTTTAAAAACCTTAATTAGTGACAAGATGTTGATGTCACTTCCTGTAAGTGCATGTAAGATGCATTTAACTAACGTGAAATACATAATTTAAAATAATAAGATCTAAATCAAATGTATAAAAAGTGTTACTTATAAAAAAGCAAGTATTCATACACACATATTCACAATAGCCCTCCTCATATAAAAATAACCAATGTCGAAGGTCAAAACAATGGTAAAGATCTATATTACCAGTAACATGACCTCCTTAAGTAAAATAGACCGGGATAACTTTACAGCAAAAATAATGATAGAGATAAAAATGAAGGAACCCTTTGAAAAGGGAGTACAAAAAGTTCTATAAGAACTATTATAATCCTGCCTCCATAATTTTTCAGAAGGAACAAACAGTAAATAGAATAAAATAAAATGGCATAAAATGAAAATGAAATCAAAAACATATCTTTGAGAAAAGAGCACTCTTTATCAAAAGCTTCATCAGTGCTGCACATCCGGGCAGCCCTAACTAGTTGCCCTTTGACAATAGAACGCTTCTGCTTCCAGGGATGGCAACTAGAAAAGTGCAAAAACAAGTTGTAATAAGTGGCCTTCCTGAAAACAGATGAGCTGAATCTATTGTTAGTCATATCTTTAACTAGCCGGACATCTAAATAGTCAATCTCTGAGGTGGAAAAGTGATGTGTGAATTTTAAAAATTCAGTTGAGGCATTCATGTGTGCAATGAGAGTCAAGGCAACATCCTCGCCCCCTTTGATTAGCATAAACATATCATCAAGAAACCTGGTGTAAACTTTGGCACTCTCCATGAATATTGGGTGGTTGAATAGGTGCTTCTTTTCCCAATAGGCAACAAATAAATTTGCCACACTACTCCCACATGGAGAGCCCATTGCTATGCCTTTCTTCTGAAGGTAATAATGGTCTTCAAAAATGAAGAAATTAGAAGAAAGGACAATGTCCAGTAAGGTAGTGACTAAGGTGGTGTCATTTTTGGGGGCTCCAGTTTCCAAGAGCATGAGTTCAATCCATTCGACAGCCTCCTCGTGTGGGATCGATGTGTATAAATCAACCACATAGATGGTCAAAAAGTTGAGATCGCTGTCGAATTGGATGTCATTAATCATGCTCAAGAAGGACCATGAATCCTTACAAATTTGTGGTATAGTTTTCAAGTGTTTACCAATAATACTGTCTATAAGACGGGCACAAGGGTGTGTGATGGAACATCTACCGTCCACTAGGGCACACATAGGTGGGTCGGACAGACTCTTATGTATCTTAGGGATCCCAAACATAGTTGGGATCCTGGGGAAAGATATATCAATAAAATTGTAGGTATCGATATTGATCCTCCCCTCAAGATATAAGTCCCTAAAGTACCCTTTGATTTTATTGTGGGTACCTGTTAGTTCATTTAAAGAGGAACTTTCATATGCCGGGGACTCTAACACTTGTAGCATTCTAGCAATGTATTGTGCCTTGTCAAAAAGGACTAAGCCCCCTCCCTTATCTGGTTTGATTACTCTGACAGCCATACTAGAAATTTTATTCAAGGCCGTAACTTGGTCAGATGGAATGTTCTTAATTAAACTAGAATCATAACCAGATGACCCTAAGTGTCTAAAGTCAAGCTCACAAGCTTTTTCAAAAGTGAGAAGACCAGGATGTAAGGGGGGATTAAATGAGCTGGCTAATTTCAATTTAGATGTGTTTAAAGGCAAGACATTGTTAAAGAAAACATTTAAGTTGAGCTTGCGCACAAATAGTTTTAAGTCCATAAGAGTTTTGGCCAACTTAAATTTGTAATCAGGAACAAAGTTCAAGCCTTTTGCCAAAAGCTCAATAAGTTCTTCTTCCACAATGACACTTGAAAAATTATATATGTGGAAGTCACCTTTTAAATTTGACAAGACCACTGGAGTGTTAGTCACCTCAGTTTCACCACCTATTGGTTGAATATTGACCGATATCAGTTCCAGTTCTTATTCTTCTGGAACCGTTTCCCTTTCTTCCCTAAAAAAGGTTTCTGGAAGTTGTTGCTGTTATCCTTTCTATTAAATGATTTGATCCTATTGCTTCTCCTAGGACCTTGGTCAGAGCTCGCTTCGCCACCATTACCCCTCTGTGAATCATCATTAGGGGTATGCACACCAGTCTCACTGTCAGTATTGTCACCTACAGGGACCCCATTCTCATTACGGTTGACAGGTTTATTGAGCTGTTTAAACAAGTTCGGATAGACTGAATTAGTCTGATAAGCATGTCTATCCCTTGATAGCTTTTTAACCTTGATGTCTTTCAATTTAACTAGCAAAGAATCAATGCTAGAAAATGTTCTGTTATATTCATATTTGTACCTGTGAAAGTTGTTATCAGTTTTAATTTTATCATCAAGTTGAGAAGCTTCATCTAAAAGAACTGAAATATGTTTAGAGTAATTTCTGATCATTAACTCTAATAGTTCAGCCCTTGTTTATTGAACAGGGTCTCAAGTTCACAGAGAAACGTAATGTCAACAAACAGACCTGTAGGTGAAACAGAACTACGAAGTCCTTTAGGTATAAGCCCTTCAGATAGACATTGCTGGAAGTACGACACTTCTAGTTGTAATTTTTTGATTTTTAAAAGCTTCAAATCAAAAGCTTTAAGATTTTCTGTAATATTTTCCAGTGGGTTACCTGGGCTGGAGAAGCTCGTCACCGGTGAGCCCGAAGCTGTAGTGCCCCCAAAAGAAAAAGGGGCTAAGTTCTTCGCCCATTCGGACATTATGGGCAGACCAATAAGTGAATCCGAATCTCTAACCAGTTGTTGCATGGCAGGCTGATGGGCTAACCCGACCCCTCCGCTCCTATTACTGAAGTTGTTTGTAGTGTTAGATGGCAAAGCAGTAGCCACGTTATTAGAAGAGCTATTGTTTTGTAAGCCGCTTGCACCAGGAAGAACCAAGAGCGCAGGTGTGGTGGTCCATTGCGGCTGACCCGCTGGAATGGCCTCATAGCTACTACCCAAAGAAGAATTGCTCCTGCCCATCATATCAGATGGAATCCCCGGTCCATGGCTTCCATTGATTCTCTCAATATTGTCCAAGCGGCAGTTTAAATTGTCAAGCCGTTGTGATAGCGTTATCATTAACGCTTGAATACTTGCAGTTTCTTGTAGGTTACTGGCACTATTGGTGCCGAAAATGTTCGGAGAACTCGGGCTAGATGGAACATCGACAGACATACTATTGATAAAAAAGAAACAAAAACCTCTTGAAAACAAAAACAGAAGCTCCAAAAGCCACGAGTGTAGAACAGAAACGACTTTAATTCACAAATCCAGAAAAAAGCGTTTTCACTCCTGTAACAACAGAAGCTTCTTCAGCATATGCAAAACAACTGTTCAAACGGTTTAAAAACCTTAATTAGTGACAAGATGTTGATGTCACTTCCTGTAAGTGCATGTAAGATGCATTTAACTAACGTGAAATACATAATTTAAAATAATAAGATCAAAATCAAATGTATACAAAGTGTTACTTATAAGTGTAAAAAAGCAAGTATTCATACACACATATTCACAATAGCCCTCCTCATATAAAAATAACCAATGTCGAAGGTCAAAACAATGGTAAAGATCTATATTACCAGTAACATGACCTCCTTAAGTAAAATAGACCGGGATAACTTTACAGCAAAAATAATGATAGAGATAAAAATGAAGGAACCCTTTGAAAAGGGAGTACAAAAAGTTCTATAAGAACTATTATAATCCTGCCTCCATAATTTTTCAGAAGGAACATACAGTAAATAGAATAAAATAAAATGGCATAAAATAAAAGTGAAATCAAAAACAAATCTTTGAGAAAAGAGCACTCTTTATCAAAAGCTTCATCAGTGCTGCACATCCGGGCAGCCCTAACTAGTTGCCCTTAGACAATAGAATGCTTCTGCTTCCAGGGATGGCAACTAGAAAAGTGCAAAAACGAGTTGCAATAAGCCCCTTTTTCTTTTGGGGGCACTACAGCTTCGGGCTCACCGGTGACGAGCTTCTCCAGCCCAGGTAACCCACTTGAAAATATTACAGAAAATCTTAAAGCTTTTGATTTGAAGCTTTTAAAAATCAAAAAATTACAACTAGAAGTGTCGTACTTCCAGCAATGTCTATCTGAAGGGCTTACACCTAAAGGACTTCGTAGTTCTGTTTCACCTACAGGTCTGTTTGTTGACATTACGTTTCTCTGTGAACTTGAGACCCTGTTCAATAAACAAGGGGCTGAACTATTAGAGTTAATGTTCAGAAATTACTCTAAACATATTTCAGTTCTTTTAGATGAAGCTTCTCAACTTGATGATAAAATTAAAACTGATAACAACTTTCACAGGTACAAATATGAATATAACAGAACATTTTCTAGAATTGATTCTTTGCTAGTTAAATTGAAAGACATCAAGGTTAAAAAGCTATCAAGGGATAGACATGCTTATCAGACTAATTCAGTCTATCCGAACTTGTTTAAACAGCTCAATAAACCTGTCAACCGTAATGAGAATGGGGTCCCTGTAGGTGACAATACTGACAGTGAGACTGGCGTGCATACCCCTAATGATGATTCACAGAGGGGTAATGGTGGCGAAGCGAGCTCTGACCAAGGTCCTAGGAGAAGCAATAGGATCAAATCATTTAATAGAAAAGATAACAGCAACAACTTCCAGAAACCTTTTTTAGGGAAGAAAGGGAAACGGTTCCAGAAGAACAAGAACTGGAACTGATATCGGTCAATATTCAACCAATAGGTGGTGAAACTGAGGTGACTAACACTCCAGTAGTCTTGTCAAATTTAAAAGGCGACTTCCACATATATAATTTTTCAAGTGTCATTTTGGAAGAAGAACTTATTGAGCTTTTGGCAAAAGGCTTGAACTTTGTTCCTGATTACAAATTTAAGTTGGCCAAAACTCTTATGGACTTAAAACTATTTGTGCGCAAGCTCAACTTAAATGTTTTCTTTAACAATGTCTTGCCTTTAAACACATCTAAATTGAAATTAGCCAGCTCATTTAATCCCCCCTTACATCCTGGTCTTCTCACTTTTGAAAAAGCTTGTGAGCTTGACTTTAGACACTTAGGGTCATCTGGTTATGATTCTAGTTTAATTAAGAACATTTCATCTGACCAAGTTACGGCCTTGAATAAAATTTCTAGTATGGCTGTCAGAGTAATCAAACCAGATAAGGGAGGGGGCTTAGTCCTTTTTGACAAGGCACAATACATTGCTAGAATGCTACAAGTGTTAGAGTCCCCGGCATATGAAAGTTCCTCTTTAAATGAACTAACAGGTACCTACAATAAAATCAAAGGGTACTTTAGGGACTTATATCTTGAGGGGAGGATCAATATCGATACCTACAATTTTATTGATATATCTTTCCCCAGGATCCCAACTATGTTTGGGATCCCTAAGATACATAAGAGTCTGTCCGACCCACCTATGCGTGCCCTAGTGGACGGTAGATGTTCCATCACACACCCTTGTGCCCGTCTTATAGACAGTATTATTGGTAAACACTTGAAAACTATACCACAAATTTGTAAGGATTCATGGTCCTTCTTGAGCATGATTAATGACATCCAGTTCGACAGCGATCTCAACTTTTTGACCATCGATGTGGTTGATTTATACACATAGATCCCACACGAGGAGGCTGTCGAATGGATTGAACTCATGCTCTTGGAAACTGGAGCCCCCAAAAATGACACCACCTTAGTCACTACCTTACTGGACATTGTCCTTTCTTCTAATTTCTTCATTTTTGAAGACCATTATTACCTTCAGAAGAAAGGCATAGCAATGGGCTCTCCATGTGGGAGTAGTGTGGCAAATTTATTTGTCGCCTATTGGGAAAAGAAGCACCTATTCAACCACTCAATATTCATGGAGAGTGCCAAAGTTTACACCAGGTTTCTTGATGATGTGTTTATGCTAATCAAAGGGGGCGAGGATGTTGCCTTGACTCTCATTGCACACATGAACGCCTCAACTGAATTTTTAAAATTCACACATCACTTTTCCACCTCAGAGATTGACTATTTAGATGTCCGGCTAGTTAAAGATATGACTAACAATAGATTCAGCTCATCTGTTTTCAGGAAGGCCACTTATTGCAACTCGTTTTTGCACTTTTCTAGTTGCCATCCCTGGAAGCAGAAGCGTTCTATTGTCTAAGGGCAACTAGTTAGGGCTGCCCGGATGTGCAGCACTGATGAAGCTTTTGATAAAGAGTGCTCTTTTCTCAAAGATTTGTTTTTGATTTCACTTTTATTTTATGCCATTTTATTTTATTCTATTTACTGTTTGTTCCTTCTGAAAAATTATGGAGGCAGGATTATAATAGTTCTTATAGAACTTTTTGTACTCCCTTTTCAAAGGGTTCCTTCATTTTTATCTCTATCATTATTTTTGCTGTAAAGTTATCCCGGTCTATTTTACTTAAGGAGGTCATGTTACTGGTAATATAGATCTTTACCATTGTTTTGACCTTCGACATTGGTTATTTTTATATGAGGAGGGCTATTGTGAATATGTGTGTATGAATACTTGCTTTTTTACACTTATAAGTAACACTTTGTATACATTTGATTTTGATCTTATTATTTTAAATTATGTATTTCACGTTAGTTAAATGCATCTTACATGCACTTACAGGAAGTGACATCAACATCTTGTCACTAATTAAGGTTTTTAAACCGTTTGAACAATTGTTTTGCATATGCTGAAGAAGCTTCTGTTGTTACAGGAGCGAAAACGCTTTTTTCTGGATTTGTGAATTAAAGTCGTTTCTGTTCTACACTCGTGGCTTTTGATGATGTAAAAAATAAATCTCACTATTTCTTTGTTAAAACATCCATTGGGTGTTGTCTAACTGATCAGTTCTTGATTTACATGTTGAGAGGAAAACTTCTTTACCTAGTATATACACATCCAATCACTTGATATTCCCCAACAGGTCACTATTACAAAAAATTCTCTTATACGGGAAAACAGACAGCATTGTCCATAAAGCATGTAAATAATAAGTAACTAAGATCTTGTGCAGACACTTTAACAGTAACCTAAGCATCTACCTGCCTAAAAGAAACTTTCTCTTCACCGACAAACCTCTAATACTTGTCCAACCCTTTAACATTATCAGGCTCAACCATTGCTTGGAAACATCTGGAAAACCCATAAATCTTACCAGAGTACTCAAAGCTGCCCAGTACATCCATATTTTCCTCACCTCATCACCAAATTCCCATCTCTATACCACTAGACTCACTGACCAAAACTGATCCTATAAAGGCAAACCTTCTATAAAAGATGAAAAAGCTCCTACATTTAGCTATGCACTCTCCTTATTACCATCATCAGGCCTCAGCTGACATTGCTGGTGGATAATCCACCACTTCAGAAACAAAGCCCAAAAACTGTGGAACTTAAAATGGGTTAGACTATCAACTAAAACATTCAACCTACTCAGAATATGCATAACTGAAAATAATAAATTGATCCTGAGACAATGCATTATTAAATTCTTAATGAAACCTGAAACATATCTGACCTAGCTGATTCCTTTAACAGTGCCAGTAATGCTGCTTCATAATCAGAATGCAATACAACCTTCTATAGCTGAAGTACCTTTGCCTTACTAACATGCTAGCTCAGATCAGAATCAGCTTCAGGAAGGTAATAGCCTTTCTCTAGCCACACAACTAAGACACCACAAATGACTTGCCTTTAAAGTATGCTCCATGCCTAAACTCCCAGTCACATCTTTATACAGCTGTGGGTAGTCAGAAGAGACCCAGTTCTCCTACCACATTGAAAACCATTGAACTGCAAAAAAATATATATATTCTAGATCCAAACTATTGCTTTACCAACCTGGACATTCCAATCCTGTGGTGCTTTCACCTACCTCCCTGCAACTGGTTAACATGCAACTTGTTGAAAGCCTTACCTGGCACTACCGCCTTGCAAGGAAAATTCAACAAACTCAGTAACTCCATAATATCTTTTACTCTGCCTTTAGATTCCCTCAGAAAACCACAACTCTTAACATGTAACTTCACCAACTTATCATTAGGAAAATAAAAAAAATCTTGAGCTTGTTTCCAATACCAAGCCCAGAAAGGTTAGCACTTTAACTGGTCGCTTCTAATTACTTGCTTCAAAAGGCACATGCAACTTCATAAACAACCCCAGGAAACATTTACCCTCTTGTATAGTTCCCTCCTCCTCTTTCTTAAAAAAAAAACAAAATTTTCAAATAATGCACTGCTATCTGAAAAGGATCTTGTCTCTGCCACAGCCAATTCAGGGCAGTGCTAAATGTTTCAGAAGTGTCACAAGCCACTATACAGCACATTGGAATAGCTTAGTCAAAATAGAATTTTTCTTTCAAACATATCTCCAACCTTGTCCATCTTACTCCTGAATGGGGATCAACCAAAAGGCTGATCTGATATCTGACTTAGCTAACCAAGGGTCCTTAATGCAGTGAAACCATATAACTGCATTATCCATCAAGGCATACTGCACCCTTATTTCTTCCTTGCCAATATGGCCATTCACCAAATTACCTTACAGAAAATAAATATTGTGAATCAGGTAATATTCACCTGGCCTCTTCTTGGGATCCAGACTCAACAGTATAATCTTAATGTTTTCAAAAGGAAGCAGAGGTAATACAGAAAGCTCGATTCAGGTCTGGCGTCCCACCTCTGACCCACAAGATGATAAGACTAACAAGAAACAGAGGACAAATGATTAGTCCAGATAAAATCACTTTAGCCAACAGATCTAGGAAGTCTCTCTCTCTCTCTGATACCCTCCCTGTGGGAGGAATAAAGATGCTTTGATGAAGTTTCAAGTAGTTTATTCAGTTAAGTTGGTAGAAGAATGAGTGTTCTTGTTATAATGATTAGAACAAGAACACTCATTCATCTACCTGCTTAACTGAATAAACTACTTGAAACTTCAACAAAGCATCTTTATTCGTCCTACAGGGAAGGTGTCAGAGAGAGAGATTCTCCTAGAGATGCTAGCTAAAGAGATTTTATCAGGACTAATACTTTGTACAATGTTTTGAAAAGGAGGAATATATAACGGATGTAAAAATCTACCACCCCACATCTAGTATCACATGATATTCATCTAGCCTGTTCTATGGATCCATACCCATTAGTATGATCTTAAAGTTTTGAAAAGGAGAAATATCTAAAGGATGCAAGAATCTCCCAGCTTACAAATCCTTGTGCATTAGTACCTGAACCACACCCCTCTTTCTCCATGCAAACATCAAATTCCTGAATACTTCAAAACAATTCCCAGCTCTTCATTTAATCAAAAACCCCATAGTAAACCTCTAAACTAACTGCTGTTCTGCCTCCCTATCCAGATATCCTTCCAACAACACTCACAAAACATATACTTTAATAGGGAACTTGAATGGCTGACCTTATGGCTGTTCATCATATCCTGAAAATGAGCCCTCCCCCTATATAGCTAATTCTGTAATGAATCTCCTCCCATCCTCCTACCATTCATTGCCTCCCAGCAAGCATCCAGAAGCATTTGTTTTGATCAGCCACCCAGAACCATTCTTTGCACTAACACTTCACTGCACTCATCTAGCCTGCTGTATTGGGAGTAAACATGCAGAAACCTGCAAGCAGGCTATAAATACCTCACTATTTTAAAAGCCCAACAACTTTACCTCTGATCCCTCCTTATTTCAAACTGTCCTAAGCCTGCACTTCACCGCTATCTGTCACAGCAACTAACCATGTGTCCGTATTCCCAGTCTGCCAGAACAGTGACATATCAACCCTTTATTTATCTATAACCTTAGTTGTACCACAACCATGAGTTGCCATTTCTCAATCTCTGTGCACCTATTATCATAAAAGATGCACCAATAATGGCAGCCCTTGCTTATGATCCTGATCCAGTTACCCAGTTATCATATGTTCTAGCTTTAAGCTTGCTTGGCTTCCTCTATTCTAAGGCTGCAACTTGTAAGATCCCATAGCTTCTGCCTCCATGACACTCTGACCTCATTCTGTCTATCAAGTGGAAGATGGTGTCATACTCCCGGCACTAAATCTTTTTCTTCTCTGCCACAGTGATATAAGGATTTTTGAAAACATCTGCTTTTCCTGACAAAAGGCTTACAAGCCCATGACCTTTTCATCTTGAAGAGACTCCCAACTCTACCAGGGAAAAATTGCCCCAGGGGAAGATAAAGGCCCCCCCACAGCAGGCTCTGAACACCCTAAGCTTTTAATCTGATCCCCTTCATGGTATCTTCAACAGTTCCTGAAGCCTTACCATACCTTCCATACCAAAGTATGGCAAGAAACCCATTAAATATTAATTGGCTGACTAACTCTGACCTCCCTCCTTCAATGCAGTAAGGACATAAACATCACCTGCATTCATCTGTGGATCTGGTAGCAAAATTGTGCTAATACTGCTTTCTTACATTTCATCTTTCCGAGTTGGCAAGACATCTCCACTGCTGAGGGCTCCTCAATTGATTTAGGCTTCCTTCTTTCCCTGTGTGACTCCTCCTGAATTCTGCCTTTATCCCTTGTAAACTATTCCTTGCATTTATTAAGTTATTTTTCATAAACCTTTTATTTCATCAATTAGTATATAATTCTGCAAGCAAGCTGGATAGTATTGTCTTCACTTCCCAGACTCATGATAGTGTTTTCCTACATTTTGATTGCTAACCTAAAGTCTCTTCTGTCGTAACAACAGTACAACTTATCTTTTTGCAGCATGTACAAACTGTGGCACCTTTTTCCCCTTTTGTACTCAAGTATTTCCCAAAGCTTCATATTAAGCTCTGAATGCTGTCTGGTATTCATCTTTATCTTCTCTACTGCCTTTTCAGTTATGTGACTCTCCATTCCATAAGGTTAGGATGCCAAGCAACAAGGAAATGCACCCAGTTAAGTAAATTATTGTGGCGTGCCTTGTGGCATTAGATAGCATTGTGTTTTATAGTGATAAGGATCAGTATGGACTTATCAGTTAAATCAGGTAGATGGATAAAGGTCATGTTCTTTCAGTGGCAGTGTTTTTCAATTGTGAAAATTCAAGTGTTACGCACACACAGCATCTTTTGAGTCCATATGTTTCACATAAAATAAAGTTAAATAATTCTTTTCTATTCCACTGATACTGTCTCATCTATGTAGATATAGACACATACATATACATACACACACACACACGCACACACACTCACACACACACACACACACACACACACACACACACACACACACACACACACACACACACACACACACACGTGCGCACACACTCACACACGCACACACACACACACACACACATAAGTGTTATATATTTTCCTGAGTTATACTGTGTATGTTTTACTTTGCACTGCAGGAAGAAACAATGGCAAAAGAAGAAAAAGGATCAGTCATGGAATGGCACTCAGTCATTCGCATATAGTGTCCTAATTCTAATACTAAATGATCATCATTCTTTCCTATTGTCCAAATGTGAATATCTAATTAAAATACCTTTCCTTAAAGAGTTTTACAATGTGGTTAATTTATTTGTATTTATTGAGAAATATTTGACTTTGCAATGAACTAGCAAGTTTATTCCAACTGATTATATAGAAGGTTTCTGAAAACAATGCAAATGTTATCATGGATGCCTTTTAAAAATTGTTTGGATCTTTTTGACAATTGTTCTACATCAGCTTCACTTAATTGTTTAAAATATGCATGCAATAATATTTGTAATTTAGTACATACCATATCTGTAATTTATGTCTTCCAGTAGGATCTCAGAAAGAAGAGAATATATAAAGATTAGGACAGTATTCCTAACTTCATCTTTAGGGCATATTTGTAAGATACTTTTAAGATCTCTGAATGTTACAGTAAACAGATTCATTAAGTACTGTTTTGTGAAATATTAATTGGTACCGTGCACTCTGCTCAGTGAATGTCTCCCTATGTTGTTTTCTGCCACTTTCACTTTCTATCCAAGTACTAATAACCACATGAAGCCATTTTCAGTAATTACAGTTTATGTTACATTATTTTAATTAAATCATTATTTCTAAAACTGCAGTAGTTCCTTCATGCTGTCTTCACTGTTTCCCCTTCTCTCACAACAGCTTGACCTTAATGACCTGAGAAAGATATTATGGTCCTATGCTATTATGTTATGAATCTTGTTCTCTGTGTCTCTTCCTCACAGGTGTGTTTTTGAGAGCCTACAACTAATCATAACAAAACTCTTGTTAATTATCCCAACTGTGTCTTCCCACTCTTAGGAACATAATGAGTATTAATCCATTAAAATGTACAGCTTCACACTTCCTGGATAGGTCACTGTAAACTGCTGACATTAATTGGTCTTTTAATTAATATTGTACTGAATTATAGTTGAATGAGCTTTATTATTTACCTTATTGTCTTACTTTTTATTTCTATGGCCTCACCACTGGCATAGCTTTAAATGGAAATTGAGAATGACCATTGAGTTTCACTATTAATATTATGCAACAAACTAAAATACATAAGCAACAACAGGTAATATTAAAAAATGTTCTTCCTACATATGTCTTCCCATCTATACTAATTAGAAGGGTACCACTTTGAAACTCTTTCAAGTTTCTTTTCTTTTAAACAAAATGAAAATATAGGACTTGAAAGGTTTATGCTTTTATGTCTAGCTCTATTATTGTTCGTTTTATAGTCATTTGATTAAAGCTCCCATAGCCTGTTAAGAAAGGCTGTTTGCTACACTGTGAAGTTCTAAATGCTGCTGCTTTCAAAATTACATAAATAGCCACATTCCAAGATACTGGGGTAGCATAACAAAAGGCCTTAACTAAGAAGTACATGCTAACTAACTCCTTTAATTGGAGCACAATTCTACAGAAAAGTGTTAGATACTGCTACGGGCACTCCCAGGAACTCAATGCAAGTGCAAATTTTGCCTAGTTTTGTGAATGGGACAGTGTTCCCATACACCATCCTGAGGCACACATTTTAAAGCACATTACAGATTTTCCAATAAAAAACATGCACTTTGAAAGACACTAAAGTTAATATATAATAACTAGCCCTCTCCACTAACAAAATTGTAGGTTTAGAATACATAATGGTGGACTGTAGGCCATTTCATAACATTTCTGTTAGCAAGACTACACATTTGGATCACTGTATATTTAAAGGAATGGAGGGGCAATGCCCATTGACACATCTTCATATTGCCATCATTCTGACATATTTAGCCACTGCAAGTGAAATATAATTAGTCATAAAACTGAAAAGCCTACCTAACAAATAGTACTTCCCCTGCATAATTAGATACTCTCTTTCAATGATTAAGTATATTGTTTCTGCACTGACCAGTTTCCTGCTGATCTAGCAATCAGTGGGCTCCTTACTTTGAATAATTTGATATAGTAATGTCCCCAAACCTATCTCATTCAAGCTGGTAATAGGAAAAACACTTTAGATGAACAATGGGTCACTAGCACAGGTTCAAAACACAGGATGCATCTTACCTCATTAAATGCTTACACAGTATCTGTCTCTGCAAAACATTGCACCTTGTTATGAGCTTTCCTGTCATGTGAAATCTCTCAAACAACAGGCAATACTCATAAAATTAGTCACAAATATTTTGCAGTACCCAGCTATTCCAAGAAAAGCCTTCACTCCTGAATTAATGACTCACATATGCATCAGCATATCATGAGAAAGGTTTCATTATTTTAACCATTAGTATCTGACAGGTATACAGAGTTTTACAAAGGCAAAATAGTAACACTGTATTGTGAAACAGACCACCAGGTGTCACAAAGGATTTTTCCCCTGGGGCAGAAGTACAAAGTGGTGTCTAACAATTTCCCTTCATGAAGTCCAATGTTCACAAGTCTCTTTCCTTTTGTAGTTATCTGTCATCTCATGCATTTTAGGCATTGGATAGCTATCAAGCTTGGAAATGGCATTTAATTTCCTAAAGACATTACAGAATCTAATACTTCCATGAAGTTTAGGACTACTAGATTATAACAACACTACTGGCTACTCCATTTACTTCATGGTTCTTCTATCCCTGCTTGCATGTGCATCGTTTGGCCTTCTACACTTACTAACTGTTTTTCAGACTCTGGTATCCAATATGTTCACTGTCTATCCTTATCTTTAGGCTATGTTCTATTAGTTTAGTTCTCCAGATAATTGTGTGAACATACCACTAATTCGTAACTGAAATTCTCTTAGTTCCTGTTTTTACTCTTAACATGTCCATTACAGATTCTATGATCTCTCCTGTATGAACTGCCTCTTACAAGCTCACTACAGAATTTTCTATTTCTTTCTAGAAAACACAAAGACACTGGACACAAATGTGATGCAATACCTTTTACTAGGTCAAAGTAGGCTTTGCAATTACTCCAGCTTTTGAGCTGGCATAGATCCTTCATCAGAAGTTAAGTTACTGATGTTAGATATTGTGCTTAAGAATCTACTTGTGTATAGAAAGGGAGGTAAATCATTTAATTCCAACTGGTTAAAAAAGAAAAGTTGAAAAATTCGCAGACTACTCCTCAGTGACAGTGTGAGAGTGTGTGTGTGTGTGTGTGTGTGTGTGTGTGTGTGTGTGTGTGCGTGCGTGCGTGCGTGTGTGTGTGTGTGTGTGTGTGTGTGTGTGTGTGTGAGTGAAAGAGAGAGATAGAAAAAGACCAAACTGCAGAATACAAGGTCACGCCATGCCATAAAAATCAAAGTTTGACATATTACATTAGACTTAGTGTTCACTTAGAGTATAACATTCAGTGAGACTTCTCTGACATTTAATTAGACAATAAATCTCAAAACAACTGATTTGTAGGGATGTTAGTTAAATCCAGAGAATGAAAACAAGAAGTTATCATTTGCAAGTTATTAGTCTGTCTAAACAAGCAGACTTTTGTGAGACAGATGTTTTGACTAACAGAAAATATGAATTAATAATAATGTCCATTTATGATCAAGTCAAGTCAAGTCAAAGTAAACTTTATTGTCATTCAGAAATCACACAAGTGCAAAAACTGAATGACTCAATGTGCAGACAAAATATACCCCCGGATTCACAAATCCTCTGTGTAAGACTTAATAAGTCTTACTTGGAGGCTGCAGTTGAACGGTATGATGTCAGCGTGCCATGAATATGCATGAGGGCAAGCTGACCCCACCGTAAGTCCTACACAGACCGTGTAAGAAAGCAGGGGGAGTGTCCGACTGCCGAGCAGTCTAAATGTCCACGCCCCTGCAAGTGTTTAAAAAAAAAAGAAATAAGCAAGAGCGAGTCCGCTCAAATGTCCCTGCACCCAACACCTCACTGTCTGATAATGTAAACCCCCATCACATGTCTAAAACGCACAATCATAAATTTTTTTTAAATACCCAAAATAGCTGCCCATATTTGCGCATGTGTGTGCGCGGGTGTGCCCATTGCTTAGCTACAGTTAGCAATTCTCACATGGAAGAGCATAAGAAAGAATGTTTATGCAAATCACACCAAATAGCAATGGCGTAATGATAGAGCGTTCGCACAAAGAAGAGGCATTCACGGTTCGAGTCGCACCACTCCCTTTCGTATTCATTATTTAAATCAGAATATGGAATAATACCCAACATATATGTTTAAACACAACTAAAAAGCAATGAAATGGCCAATGTATCAGTGAATAAAATAATTATTTTAAAGGATCCCAATATAAAATTGCCCGCAGTTAAGCAGCGCTTCACCCAGCGCAATATAGTTGCCCCTAGCTAACTCGCGCTTTACCCAGCGCAATGCAGTTGCCCATGGCTAAATCGCGCTTTACCCACCGCAAAATAGTTGCCCAAAGCTAAATAGTGCTTTACCCAGTGCAATCGGTTTGCGCAGAGGTGTGCGCCACGCCAACCAATGCACCGCCGGGCAACGTGGAGCAACGTAAAGCAAAGTTGCTTAAACACAGCCACGCCCCCTAACTTGTCTGGACAATAGTAAAATAAAATACAATGATAAGGTTTGAACCCAGGACACTGTACACCATAATCAAAGTACTGAACCACTAAGCCACAACAGCTTAGGAAAAACATCCACTGTTAACATATATATAGTAATAAATGTTTGCTTAACCATTGCTAAGCATGTCTGCAGTCAGCTGAGAATATTCAAAAATGGCCAATCACAGAAAAGTGCAGGAAATGCGGCATATTTAAGCCGCATAGGTGGGAATACTCACCATAACTGATTGTAGCTCCCATCTGCAGTTAGAATGTCTGGTGTTGGAGAGGGTACATGCTTTCGAGCGCAATGCTGGGGCATCGAGGAGTCAAGATATATGGTTTGGCTCCTAGTCCATCGGCATGAGACTCGACTCCTGCAGGGCCAGTACCAAGGAATGGAGTATAAGGCTGAGGCTTGGAACCGGTTGGCTCATGAACTCACCAGTGCCACAGGCATCCCTCGGACTGGTGAGCAGGTCCATCATCACCATGCAGACCTGAAGAGGCGGAAGCAGGACCTTCTGAACCAGTGGATCCAGGAGGCCCATTAAATGCGGGATATCCCACTACTAAGTAGGTAGCCATGGAATGCAGTATGTAAGATAAAGTAATATAGTCTAAATAATGGATAGGTATGTTTCAACATCCCTTTATTTACTCTACAGTTGCAGGTGCTCGTGCTATGAATCAGCAAGCCTCTGCAGATAGGCTGCTAAGGCTGTGCCACCAGGCAGGTTAGTAAATATTCTGCATGCATTGTTACATGATATATGTGAGTGAGCATGAGAAAAGTGTTTAAGCCCAATAATACAGCAATAAAATGTCCTGATTAAATCCTCTGCATGTACTGTTATATAACAAATGTCAGTGAGCCAGAAATTGAGTGTACTAACCCACCAATCAAGCTAAAATAATTCTGGAATACTATCCCTGCATGTATTGTCATAACATATAAGTGTGCAGGCCTGAAAAAGAGTGTTGTAACCTATCAAGAAAGGTATAATATGTCCTGAATATGTCTTCTGTATGCACTGTAATAACAAGTAAAGGAGAGAGCCTGTAGAAAAGAGTATTCAATGTAATTAATAAAGGTAGAAAACTTGGAGTGTGTCTGTGTCACTTACTTTGAAATGTTGTTGTACCCTTGCAATAATAAATAGTACTGTTGTATTAGGTGCTGTCAACCCACAGTTGTGCAGTCCCATAGGAAGTGGATGAAGGAAGTGGCAGTAGCTGTGAAGTATAAAACATTCATTCCCTGAATAAATCATCTGCATGTACTGTTACATATAAGTCAGATAGGCAGGAATAGAGTGTAGTAACCCATGAATAAAGCAAAAACATGTCTGAAATACTATCTCTGTATGCACTGTCATAGATAAAACATGAGTGAGCCTGTAAAACAGTCTTGTAACCTATCAATAAAGGTATAACATTTCCTGAATAGGTCTACTGTATGCAGTGTAATGTCAAATACAGGAGAGAGCCTGTAGAAAAAGAGTTTTAATGTAAATAAGAAAGGTGTAATACTTGCAGTGTGTATGTGCCAGTTACTCAAAAATGTTGTTGAACCCTTGCAGTGAAGAAATGTTACTCTGTTGTAGTAAGTGCTGACAACCCCCAGTAGTGCAGTCCCATATAAAGTGGATGAAGGAAGTGCCAGTAGCTGTGAAGTATGCAACAGTCCTAAACAGTTGTGAAATGGCTGACATGCATAGGTAAATCTGGCACACGAGTAGCCTGTCAAGGTGTTCCCCAGAAACTTTAGTGTGTTACCTGAAAAGTAGGGTTGTGTAGAAAACAAGTGAAAAAGGCATGTGAACACATCCAGATGTGCAGGTACATAAACAAGTCAATTTAATACAAGTATGTAGCAGTAACATCTGCATCCTGGACAGTTACCATGTCAGATATAGGCCAAGTATATCATGAAGTAGCAAAACCCATAACGCAATCAAATGCATGTTGCTTAGTGTAAGAATACATGTAGGGGATATACACCTGCAGTCAATAGGAATGTAGTGTACAGTTAATGTACTATTAAGATGTTAATGGAGGTTTCTTTTTACACCCTACTCCATGTGCATAAACAACGCAATTCCACACCTCAATGGGTATGTGTAATCTCATAACATTTATTGGGACATATGTCCTATTGATATAAAAAATCTGCACTTACTTTGATGTATGTCCCCTGTTAAAACACCACAATCTTGGTGGCCTGTTGCCACCAATTATCCCTGCATGCTGTTGGAATGTCCACTGTCGTTCAATACATGCATGTGTTATGCTTGCTGTTCAACTGTTTTAACCCTCGTGTGTTGGGTTAATGGGAATATTACTGCATGCTGTTACAACTAACTTGGAATGCTGTTGTCTATGTTGTAATTAAAAACACCTAATCACAGAACGTATGGGAAGGCCGGTCCCAGCGGACCCACCTGTCCCACCTCAGCTGGCAGTTGCACCTGGCACCAGCAGGTCTGGTGCCCAGCCCGGGCCACCCTCCTCCGTAGGTTCTGTACCACCTTCGAGTGGAAGTGCTGCAGGGGATGGGGCTCACCCCCCCTGCAAGTGTGGGCAGAGAAGGGCCTCCTGTCACCCTCCGAAGGGTCCGGGTTGTTGTGCATAGGGAGATCCAGCATTTAGTCGCTGATCCCCTACGCCAGCTCGAGGTAAGAGTGGTGCAACTCACGGGTGAGCCTGCCCCTCCTACGCAGCCCCCAGCACAGCGACCCTCGGGTCTGTGAAGGTCCAGTGGTGACTGCCCATGGGTGGGGATATCAGTCCCACTGATACCATCTGTGGGCTCATGGGCTTGCAATTTCTCGTCAATTGTGTTTACCCATCCCATGTGTCATACTCCACCCCTGTAAGCATCTTGTTTGTCTTGTCTGTTTACCTACCCAACCTACCTCCCCAAATATACCTACTTCCTCTACCTCACTTACCACTCTCCCCTGAAAAAAAAAAAAAAAGGGCAATCTGTACCAGAAAAAAAATTACACCCCATATATAGCATCCCATTTCGCACACATGTCCATTGGACATGTACACTGATAATTCTAATTGACAGTACAACAAACTATGTTGTCCTCACCCCTCTCTCAGGGGTGGAAGGTTTCAAATTTCACTCCAAATTTTCAACATATGCACAGCTGTTGCTGGCAAAGAAATGGGCAGCTATGGACGTTCCCTACAACCATCCTGCACATCTCGAGCTTGTTTTCCTGCTGTCTTTCCCTCTCTGTGCCCCCTTTTTCATCACTTTCCTATCTCCCCATTTTCTTTTCCTTCAAAGAAATTAGCGCGGGGGTTAGCGGGAGTAAGCACTTTTAAGCAGTAGTAAGCGGGATAAAGCGAGTGTGCGCATGTTTGCGCTTAGCGTCTCACAAACCCACGCAAACCCACTTACTACTGTTTAAAAGTGCCTTAGTCTCTGTATGGCAGGGCCCTTGTTCTGCTGAGCAGCAAAATTAAAAACCTCTGCCAGTCTCGAACTCCAGACCATTAACGAAATAGACTGCATGAATTACCACTAAGCCACAGCAGATATACAAATGACTTGGTTCTGAAATAAATATATCATGCATTACAATGAGGGAATGTAAATGGAAATTAGGAATGGTATAACACAAACCCTTTTCTGTGGGTCTTTACCAGCAGTGGTTGTGGAATTGCATGACATGACTGAGAAAGGAGAACCAGCCATCCTAGCAGGGAATAATGTTACAGTAGCACCTTACAAACACCACACAGTATCAGACCAGGATAAACACTGGCCACAGGAATACAGTGCAATAACCACATTTGTATGGCAGTTAATTGTGTAAGTGAGAAAAAAACTACATACTCTTATGTATCCTGTGTTAGCATTTGGAGGGGTGCGTACATGTCTACACTGAGATGTGTGTACTGGAAGCAGCAACATGCAGGTATGAGTACAACATGCACATAACTGACTATAACCCTAGCATCAGATAAGAGACATATACCAACCTTCAGACTGACACAACGGTGTCCAGAGCAAACAAGAATGGGCCCCACCTTTGAAATCTGAAAGGGCTACGCCTACCTAACCTAGCATTTTATAGCAGTGGGCTGCAATCACAGTGAGTAATGCAATCACCAAACAGCAGGCTGCATGCAATTACTGAATGGTGGGCAGCAATTGGTGCAGAGGCTGTCACATGCACAAGTGCAGATACCTAGAAAAGCAGGCTGTACCTGCAGTCCACACATGCAATTATATCATTGCAGGTGTTGTGAGACAGAGAGTGAGAGAGAGAGAGACATGCACACAGAGTGAGACAGAGACAGAAGAGAGGGAGAAACAGAGACCGAAGGTTAAATAGAGGGCAAAAACCCAAATCAAACCAGCAAAAAAAAAAAAAAAGATACAACACCGTAACACACGGAGCAGGGAAATACAAAGGTAAGGTATGTTACTCAAATGTATGTTTTGGCATGTTGTAGATGTTCCCGAAGAGTACTCTACACACTGCAAATCATCCATGTGTGGCGGCAGTATGTATCTATCTGTATCTGCACATGTGCATAGGGCAAGGGACATACTGCAACTGTTAGTGAAGGGTGGACAGCTATCTGTCAGTGAAAGTTGATATGTGCATATATCCATGTAGGTTGTAGTGTGTGGCCTAGAAGACAGCATGCAGTGCACAGGAGTGGCCTTAGATCAACTGGTTCCCTAGGCAAAAGGGCCCCACAGTGCCCCCTACCACACTTCCTGGTGCCCCTATCCTTGTATCCACATAAATAGTGGAAAAGCACCCCTGCTAGAGTGGCGCCCTAGGTGGCCGCCCAGTAGGCCTATGCCTAAGGCCAGCTATGGTAGTGTTGATATATGTCATGTGGTGGTTAAATGCTGTGGGACAGATTTGTCAGATCTTATGTGTTACAGACACTGAGGCCTACTAATGCTACAAGGGCTGAGAACACCCACATGCATTCTGCACAACACTATACAATGTAATCACATACCTGTACATCCCACAACCGTCGCATAAGTGAGATCCCCATCATGAAAGGTGGACTGTACATGTGCCTATATGTACATCCATGTGTACAGCAATGGATGTGTACATGTATGTGTATTGATAAGCATATATATAATATATATATATATATATATATATATATATATATATATATATATACATATAGAGTGAGAGAGAGACACACACAGAGACACGGGGTCATATGTACCGCAACAGGTTTGTAGTGAAGAAGGCATCGACTGTAGACAAGTGTTGACACTGCAGTGCCATTCCACCTTCCCAAAACAGTGTACCCATTAACTAACACATAGGCAGAGATCTACCTAACAGTGAAGGTGTGATAAGGGAACATGGGACACAGGTGGACAGTAGCCTCCACTGTGATGAAGATAGTGCCACACTATACCTGTAATCTGTCTGAGTGGTATGTGTCATGACAACAGGTGTGTCATCTATGGAAGTATAGGGTAGGGTTCCCCTCTACTCATCACAATGTCCTGTGTGGTATGTACTTCACATGACAACTACACCAGGTGAACAGACCACAGACAGACCTCCCAAAGGATAATACTGTCCGCAATCAGATGCCCTATGCAGACTGACTCACAAAACCACAACTACACTGTATTGCATACTGGCCACACAGAGGTGACCTCTGCCGGACATACAGATGTATGTCACACCCATAGTTGGGTGACAACCACCATGGCAACATATCACAACCCCTCGGGGTTACACGCTCTAGTGCCCTAAACCTTGTCAGCTCACTAAACAGCACATGCTGGAGGGATAGGTTCCCATCTCAGACATATGCCATACACCAGAATAGACCACATAGCAATAGCAAACAAGGCTCCTCCTTAGCAGTTGTTATAAATACCCCTGATGATTGTGTGGGAGATTGTTAATACACCCCAGGAAACACCTCGGTGGTTCAGGTTGGCAGGGGCAAGTGAAATCAAAGTACATGTGTGTCAAAGGCCAGGGTAGCATATGGCTAGGCTGCCATAGGCCCTAGGGCCAATAGCATATTACCTACCTATGACACTATGCACTTACACATGTACTTAATGCAATAGCTGCTATGTGAGGTTGAATGAGTGTAACGCTGAATGTGTGCAAGGTCTCTAAATGTGTGATAGCTTAGTATGAGGTTGTATCTGACATGGTAGTGCCTAACCTAGCTGTGAGGACAGCAACTGATGTGTAATGTACTGTTAGGCAGACATAGTAGTACGACATATGATGTGACGTAGTTCTCCGTTGACAAATGTGGTGTCTCATTGTAGGCTAAAGCAATACATGTATGCTTAGTGAGTGGTACTGCAGGTGAATCCATCACCAATATGAACTGTAGTATTACCTGAAGCTGTGTGGCTAAACAGCACAGTATGGTGTGCGTTCACATTGCTTGGAAACACTGTCATGTATGTTTCCTGTAGTCTGCACAGAGGACAGACTGCAGGCATAAGGGTGTGTAAGTAGTGGTACACAGCACAGTATGGTAAACAGGTAATGCTCATCTGTGTTGGCATACAGTGGTGCGTTGTATGTTTGCCTGATGTGTGGGTGATTATGCCTGTACAATGGCTGCAATCATATGTGTGTTACAGGGTTAACGTGTGTATCCAACAACATCTATAGTCTGTTACAGCAGTATGCCACCTATTGTAACAACTGGACACATCTGTTAGGCAGGGCTATGGCATCAATGACTAGGGTGTTTGATTGTTACTACTGTATCTGTACTTTACATCCATTGCAATGGATGACATCTCTGTTCATGCATTGGTGTGATATACACCCCTGTCTAAAGGTTGTGCAATGTGTCACAAACAGTGTGTTGGGTACTGTGGTATAGTGGTGTGATATACAGAGTCTACCAGGCAGTGTTAGTTAGTTGTGGCCTGAGAATCAATAAGTGTTATTGAACGTGTGTAACCACTGACAGACAATAGGATGGTATATATGTCAGTAAAGTGATATCTGTGGGTAAAGGTTTAGTGTGCCACAGGACACTCTCACACATATTGTTCATATCTTTTTCAGCCAGATGGCCCAGCAACGTAATCCAGCTTACACTGCAGAAGAGGAAGAGGTGATAGTCAACAGCCTTTTGCAGCAGTACACTATGCTGTTCTCCAGAACCAGCCAGCACCAGCAGGAGTGGACTGCACTGTGGCAGGAACTTGTTAGTCAGGTAAATGACATAGGCATGCATAACTGGACATATGAGCAGGTACATCATCACTGCAGTGATTTAATTAGACAAGTCCGGCGGCATGCGTCTGATATCCGAAGACAGCAGCTTGCCACAGGTGGTGGGGTGGCCATTCATCCCCCCCTCACCAGAGCTGAGGAGCTGATCCTAAGCATGGTGGTTCCTGGACAACAGCTACGGCAACCTCTGACATGTGTTGTAATGGAGGCCGGAGCTACCCAGCACATCCACCTGGAGCAAGCAGGTAATATGCCCTATCTGTAGACTACAGTTAACTGTATTGTTAGATTATGTGTACATGAGATGTGTACTGTGTGTTTAGCAGTTCCGCTGCCTACTGTTGTGCAATACGGATAGTTTGTATAATATCCCTACACCTGTGACTGTTGACTGTTGTTGTACTGCAGTTTAACATACCCACTGTAGCAATGCCACAGTTGTGGCCACTGATGAACCCTCTCATATTCTCGTAGGTCCCTCTGGTGTGACAGCAGGGCAGCCGATCCATGCTGGTGAGTGTGTTATACCTGCAATGTTGGTAATGAAATATGCATGTCATAGATGAGGTGTAGGCCATATACACGTAGCACACCTACGCATAATGCATGCCATGCATGTTTGCTGTGAGACATTGCACAGCTCAGTAATGTCAGTAGCTTCCTCAATGAAATGCAATACACAGAGCATGACACACAGTTGTAGCAACCCCATACTGCACATTGGATAGGCATAGTTGCAACACCTGTACACAGCATAAGACATTTATCACATGCAGTACACAAAGTCATGCTATATATGGCATAACCACACACCCACTGTAAGGTCACACTTCTGTATCCCACATGTCATCCACACACACACATGATGTACCTCAGGGGTAGAGGCCTATCATGGGGCTGTGCAACACTCTTCAACACATAACACAGTCATGTTAGGCAATGCTCCCTACTGGGCACCTCATACACCCATGTACAAAGTGGCTGTGTAATAGTGAACGTATCCATGGCACTGCAGTTTAGGTAAAGCATGCTAGGCAGTGGTCTGTCACACAGTAGTAGCCATGAGTGACCACAAGATGCATGATGATGATGGTGGCACATGGTACTACACCCCATCCAGTCACAGTGACCACAGTACTACACATAGCAGTCTTTGCTGTGCACCTCATTGTTCTGTGTGTGCAAACATATGCACCTATACACACCATGCATAGCATGTTGTGTGTGTGCTTACATATGCTAGTATACACATTTTGCACAACAGCCGCCATCTGTACAAAGAGTCACATATATGTCCTGGCATGCTATTGGGTGTATAGGTCACATGATACACATTGGGTATGTGTGGTGTTTAATGTTGCAGTCATGTAGCATGCCATGTCATGGCTGGCAACAACATATCTGCAATATGTCCCACACACACCATAACCACTGTGCAATGTTCATGTCGTGCATTGGGAGTCCTTCACGTCTACATGCACCACTCATCCCATGTCTGTACATTGCATGCATTTGCTACACCTGTGCTCACTATTATGTGATATGGACACAGACACTGGCATCACACATGTCAAACTATGTGTCACACAGATGACACATGCAGCCATGGTATGTATACCATTGAGTGATGGTGCACATGACATTGCAGAGCAGATAATACTTGCACAGCAATGTTGTGTCCATGTACACATTGTGTTCCAGGGTGTAGCCAATCACTGCACAACTACACACATGCAACAAAGCCATGTATAATGTCATTAAATAGGGCTGTCTATATTTGCACTGCATGGTGTTGAGCAACACATGGTCTGCCTGCTGACACATGTGTGGTGACTGTTTGCCTTGTGATACTGTCACCCACCATCACCCACTATTGTGTATGTGTTGGATTGCTGGTGTGTGTGTGTGTGTGTGTGTGTGTGTGTGTGTGTGTGTATGTGCTGTGGTGAGCAGTGTATTTCTGTGCATGTGTGCATGTGTGCATGTGTTCATGTGTGCATGTGTGCATGTGTGCATGTGTGCATGTGTTCATGTGTGCATGCATACATGTGTTCATGTGTGCATGTGTTCATGTGTGCATGTGCATGTGGTCATGTGTGCATGTGTGCATGTGTTCATGTGTGCATGTGTTCATGTGTTCATGTGTGCATGTGTGCATGTGTGCTAACATCATGTACAGATTGTAAAGTGCGTTTCCTGTCTTCCTTCCACAGGTGCTGTGTTAGGTGTGGCTGAATGTAGCAGGGAACCTGATGTCACTGCCACTAATAGTGGAGATGATGAGACATGTATTGTGGCACAGGAAGGTCTGACAGGGTCTGTTGTTGGTCCACCAATCGACAGTACACAGCGGTCAACCCCATCTATGTGCACACTCATACTGCCAATACATCCCTCGTCACCAATGGCCATAGCTGAGGCACAGCAGCCATAGCCAGATTATCGGAACGGTACCACATAGGCGGATGTCCTGGGATTCGTGGGCGAGCACCACTGGTCATACTGCCCCTGGAAGATGTGCCCCCGGAGGTATTACAACCTCCAGTATGTTCCGGGCTGTAATGCAGGCACAGGCACGTACGGAACGGTACACCTGACAGGGACTAAGGGTGCAGAGGGCCCATTACACTGCTATCAATGACAGCATCCGTGACCTTGCCGGTGCCATCCGGAATTACACTGAGGTCATTGACAGCCATTGGAGGGAGACATTAGATGTCCTCCACAATGTGTTAGCCATGAGCCAGGACCATGCAGGAAGGATGAGAGGCCGACGCAGATGCATGCCCGCAACAGCATCAGCTGGCAGTCATTGCGGACGGACCATGGATCACAGCCGCTCCCGTAGTGGCAGTACCAACCCCAGCAATGCTGGGGCTGGCCTGTCCATTGACCATCCTACTAGACCATGTGCACGTGGTGCTGGCCAGTCCCAGCAGGGACATGGGTCCAGTCATCATACCTCTGCCTCTGATGATAGCACCCAGTCAGGGTTGCTACCAGATACTGCCCGTAGCACCCCTGCTAGGCACAGGTACGGTGTCCATGGCTAGAGACAGTGATCTGTACAGCCTAGCAGGTACAGTCTGTGGCTGTCCCACAACCGCCCGTATATGGCAGCCATATGGTGGAGTTGTGTGCATGCAGACACACACACATTTACCATACAACTAGGGCTCACACATACACACACACATTACATCAACATTGGCCCATGTAGTGCTGTTGTCCCTCACACACACACACACACACACACACACACACACACACACACACACACAGACATGCCAATTGGATGGGTCAATGTCAGGCTCTGGCAAACCTACAACCCACCCTGTGCATATGATGACACCTGTGCCACCTCCTGTCACCTGTCACATTGATGCAGGAATAGGCTAACATTGTTCTGATGCACAGGGTGACATCATAGCAGTGTAGCAATAGTAGCAAGTTGCCAACAGGAAGGTGTACTGATATCCTTGTAGTTATATCTGAGCAGGCATTATGCATCACAGCTCTGATAGTCATTGTAGCATTGTTTACACCAGTGTTAGGTCTGAGTATATATTGTCCACCCATGTGCCACTTGGCTGAAGTGTACAGTGTTGCCAGCATGTGTTAGTGAGTGGACAGTACATGTGTGATGTGTGCATTACAAATTAGCAGGAGTACATCTGTGAACATGGTGTGTGCGCACTGTCTGCATGTATGTGCATAATGGACACGTGGGATGTGCGACATACCCTGTTTTACACATTGTTAACATCTCATGGTATCTTTCGATGGCCAGTATGCATTCTACTACAGATATGTACTAACATGGGTAAACATGTGTGTATGACATAGGTTGGCAGTATGCTGTGGGTGATACCGTTGATATCTGTCAATGATCTGCAGCCTGGCAGTATACACCACCTCAACAGCATGACTATAACCATTCATTAGATGATGTCCTGACAAATAACTCACAGTTGTAGGGAACTCAGTAACAGTTGGATCCTTCCAGTACTATACTATAACAGTAACCAGTGGTATTGACCGCCACACGTTCCTGAGACCACACCTGTGTGGCATAAAGCCCTCTTCGGTACATGCAAACATACTAGGGATATGTCTATCCACATCTGGTAATGCATGCATTGGCCTACACTGCATTCCCTGGATGGGATGCATATCCTACACAAGGGTATCATACAGAGAGATACCTGTTGTCCAATACATGCTGTATAGCAGTACACCATCTATGGCATGGTCATCCAATTTTACTATACATACTATCCCGACAGTACCACATAGTTGGTAGCCCTGAACATGTATGTTGGGTACCAATGTGTACAGAAAGACATGTGTTATGTAATCTGTCCCTTGGTATCCACATATCCATAGGTATTGTGGGGTCCCTCAGTGTTTCACATAACACATTAGGGGCCTGCATGCATATCCACAGGGCTGGTGCACACCTATTATGACTGTCCATTATTGCTAGTCGTTGTTGTGTATGAACAAGTCTGACATATACCCCAGCAATTACCCTCACTCACAGTACTCTACAGTACGTGTCATGGGTGTGTGTGGCAGGGATGTCCTTGGCCACAGGTCACTACATTGGCCAGTCTTGATGCAGACATACATATGTGGCCTATGATCTGAGAAGCAGCGGCACAATCTGTCGAAGGTTACAAATGTATTCATGTAGTATGCAGGCTTCACACCTATTTACTGATTGAAGTCACATGTACACAAATCTATTTGACACGCAGATACTCGATGTGTGCAATGCACATACTGTTTGAAACATATGTCATACCGTAGTAAAAGCAAAACCCACACTGCATTGACCACCTCTGGCACATACATTCAGCGTTTGCAGGACTCAAACCCCTACCTAACTAGATTATGACACTTGTAATATACGCATTAACACAACATGCTATTTGCTTTAGTGGGAGCACTCTTTTCCAAAGCTTTATTTGTAGGATGCTGACATCATCACACTTGGCAAAGAGGTATTCACCACTCCTAATGTATTTCCACAGTCTCCAAAAAGGCCACTCCTCTCAAAGGCAGTCTCACACACACACACATTCACAGGATTCAAACCCCTACCTAACTACGTTATGCTACTGGAGAAATACGCATTAGCACGGCACGCAATATGTGTGGTCTCTCTTCTCCTTAAATATTTGTAGGATGCTGACATCATCAGACTTTCCAAAGAGGGATGTACCTCTTTTAAAATGTGTTTCCACAGTCTCCAAAAAGGCTACTCCTCTCAAAGGAACTCACACACATACTTGGCATTTGCAGACTCAAATCCCTCCGTGGCTATGTTATGACACTAGTGAAATACGCTTTAACACGATGCACTATTTGCTTTACTGGGAGCATTCTTTTCCAAAGCTCTATTTGTAGGATGCTGACATCATCAGACTTTCCAAAGAGGGATGTACCTCTTTTAAAATGTGCTTCCACCGTCTCTCAAAGGAAATCATACACATACACACTTGGCATTTGCAGGACTCAAACCCCTACCTGACTATGTTATGACACTAGTGTGATACGCATTAACATGACACGCTATTTGCTTTACTGGGAGCATTCATTTCCAAAGCTCTATTTGTAGGATGCTGACATCATCACACTTGGCAAATAGGTATTCACCACTCCTAATGTGTTTCCACAGTCTCCAAAAAGGCCACTCATCTCAAAGCCAATCTCACACACACACATACACTCAGCAATTTCAGGATTCAAACCCCTATCTAACTATGTTATGATACTAGTGAGATATGCATTAACACGATGCGCTACAGTGTGGTTTTTATTCACATACTATGTTTGTAGGTTGCTGAGATCATTAGACTGGACATGGTTATGTGTGTGCACGTAGTGTTATGCAATCCCACGAATGAACCTTGTGGGTCAGCAGGTGTGAACATCTTGAACAGGAATACACAGTTCATACCTGGTGTGATCTATCTGTGGACATATTACCATTCCTTCATATGACAATACATATTCATGCACGGATTGTAGGTTTTGTGGATACCACGTGTCTGTGATATTGGTAAAGGGCTATTCAAGGTCTATGTGGGACCTGTGTTGCTCCTGTCAGTGATGTTTGTCCTGGGTGTCTGCCTTGCAAGATATATAGCAAGTTTGGGGAACATGATGTGCTCATTAGAAAACCACAGACATTTGTGTTGTGTGTTTGTCGGTTTACAATATCTCTGTTCCTGACTGCAATCATGATGGACTCCATGGACTAGCATTTTTGACTTCGTAGGCTTATAGGAATTTAGTTCCCATGGTGTGTTGTGCACCAACATTTGTGGGGTGTGCCACATGTTGCTGTAACACATTCAACGGTGTAAGATCCTGTAGAGAGTGTGAGGCTCAACAGACTGTTCAGGTGCAGTGTCTGTTTGTCCTGTCGTTCACTTATGACACATATGGGGAAACAATGTTATCCACGTGATGGGATTCATTTGGCATTGTGGGGACCAGTTTACACATTCTACATGTGATATCTCCTGGTATGATGTTAGGGCCTTTTGTCACTGGGAGATGGGTATGTATGTATGGGCTTGTCTGGCAGAATGTTGACATTGTCAGTCAGGTACAGTTGACCCTGTCTCAGGACATATATGACTGTACATCGATATTTCTGACATAGCTGAAGGAGGTGTAATGTTTCTGTCTGTACTCCTTTGCAGATTATCTTTCCACAGCAACAACAGTCCTGAACACTAAAACCGTTATACTCTTTTACACATTTGACACACTACTGATCCTTTGTGATCAGTCGACAGTGTATGTCATCATCACATCCTGGCATGTCCAAAGGTCGGTTTTGTGTGTACTCTCCAGTCCAGCTTGTGCATATTGGAATTCTGAAGCATTGTTGCCTTATGTACACAGGTAACACTGTCCTCCTAACAACAAACTCAGATATCTGTGAGAGGTGCAACTGTATAGACAGACAGGAGGCTGAGCTCTCCCAAGCCATGACTGGCATAGTCTATCATGTGGTGAAGGTAACCACACACACCACAAATAAAGTCACACATGCACCTATGACAACAGCAAACCGTATACATTGACACACAATGACATACTTGGAACATCTAAATTTACTCTGCCTAATCACTGAGACATCCAAAGCAGATACACAAACAACTGCTAGCACACAACCATACACACATATCATCACATAGTTCACAAAGTCATTGTGCCACACAGTCACTGCCCTTAGGCTTACACAACACACCTCATACACTTGTATTAGGTGAGTGTAATTGTCGGTCACACTGACATCCCACTCACCAGGCTGAACAAGGTGAAGGTCACTTTGTACTGTGTGTCGGGTGCCAGGATATGCCACATGACACATGCACTGTTGTCAGTCCACTGCAAGTACAAATATGGCACCATCATTGAGCATTCTGGTGTGTAGACCCTCAGACGTTCCTCCCTGGACTACATGACAAGACACATAGAGGGGCTCTATGATCATGTAGCCCAGGACAGTATGACTCTGACCTTGTGTAACATCTTACCCTCACCAAGTACTATGTCACAGTATACAGATGACATGATCAGTTTTAACAGTTCCTAACATATTGTTGTCATTCACAGGGGATCCAGTGTCTGTCAGCCTGGGATTACATGCTCAACAAGCCATGTACATTCGCTATGGACGCCATGCACCTGTCACCCCTAGGCTTTCACAGACTGCCTTAGGCTCATGATACACACATAGTGGCTGTTTGAAGCGAGGGTCAGAAGACATAACCACAGCCATAGACGTTACAGGGTACAGGAAACGGAGAGTGATGGTGCTCAACAACTGATGTCTAACCCTCAGAATGCATGCACTCAGGACTCACATCAGTATGGAATCTGTCGATATATGTGCAGTAACAAACACCTGGTTCGGGCTCACAAAAGCACAGCAGCACTAACAGGTTTTACATCATACCATGGTTTTCAGACACAAGACTCGGACTGGACAACAACAATGGGGGGGATTCCATATACATCATTCATACACACACCTCCAAGTTGGTAGCAGTACACAAAGCATTGGGGAACGTACATGTGCAACTGAGAGTGGGCAAAACTCATTTCAGTTTGTAGACTGTTACAGACCACACTCCCAAACATGGGCACAACAGTCATTATTCCTCGGAATACTGGGGAATGTGAAGGTCTCACCAAACACCATTATATTGTGTGACTTCAAATACACTTACATTGATTGGGTATACTACTCAAGCAGTGACACCCTCGCACAACAGTTGCTAAGATTGTTACACTCAAATGCTAGGGCAGACCTGGTCACCACATCCACAGGGGATTATACATGTGGTACCTGATCATCACACACATGGGGACTCTTTGTTCCACAACAGAGGTATACCTGTAATTGTTAAGGTCGGAACATACATTCATCTCACTAGACACTTCTATCCTTAGCAAGCACTCATAATAAAATAAGCACTCTTATCCTAAAGTAAGCACTACA
This sequence comes from Protopterus annectens, assembly GCF_019279795.1. Classification (NCBI taxonomy): domain Eukaryota; kingdom Metazoa; phylum Chordata; order Ceratodontiformes; family Protopteridae; genus Protopterus; species Protopterus annectens. Next base: position 69,410,962 of record NC_056726.1, on the reverse strand, counting down.
GGCATCCACTACCCCCTGTGAATACCCACTTCCCTTAAAGGCACAGCACTCCTTATAATATTCTAGTATGTCGAGTGGTAGACCACTAGCATCCTCTCTTGTTCAGCTGGTTAATCTGGGAATCTTAAGACAATGTTACAATTGTCTCATGTACACAGACAACCCTCTCCTCCTTCCTACTAACACATATACTTGTGAGAGATGCAACTATATAGCCAGACTGGAGGCTGAACTCTCTCAACTCAGGACTGGCAAGACCAGACAGGAGGAGAAGGTACCCACACCCGAAGCAAAACCGGTCACACATAAAACCACCACTACTACAAACCAAACACATAAGAACACAAAGACATACTGGAGGCTCTTATAAAAACTTACCAAAACAACAGAGGCCTCCAAAGCAGACACCCAGAAATACACCCCCACAAAATGCAACACCTACAACACATACCTCAAGCAACAGGTGTGTCACACAATCACAGCCCCTAAGGCAAAACACTATGCCAGAGACATTAGTAATAGGTGACTCTATAGTCAGACACACCGACGTTCCACTTACCAGGCTGAATAAGGAGAGGGTAACGGTGAGCTGCCTATCAGGAGCAAGGATCCGCCACATTACACATGCACTCAGGTCACTCCAAAGCAAGTACAAGTATGATGCAGTCATTGTCCATGCTGGTGTGAATGACCTGAGACGACCTCCCTGGACTACATGAAAAGAGACATTGAGGAGCTCTCGATTATGTAGCCCAGACTGGTATGACCCTGACCCTGAGCAGCATCCTGCCTTCACCAAGAATGATGCCTCAATACAAAGACAAAATGATCAGTTTTAACAATTGGCTTAATCTCTGGTGTCATTCTAGGGGGATCCAATGTCTGTCAGCCTGGGATGACATGCTGGATAGGCCACGTTGCTTCACAAGGGATGGCTTGCACCTGTCACCACTGGGCTTCCGGATACTGGCCAAGGCTCTTGCCACCCCCATAGTGCCTTTTTTAGGCAATGCTCAAAAGACAAATCAACCTCCATAAAAAACAAAAATGGAAAAAAATGAAGGGTAATGCTACTCAACGCCAGAAGTCTAAATCTCAAGATGCAGGCACTCGAAGCACTTCTCAGTATGGAGAACATCGATGTCTGTGCAGTAACTGAAACCTGGTTCAGGGCTCCTGAGAGCACTCCAGCGCTACCAGGCTATACCTCATATCATGCGTTTCGGCCACAAGTTCCAGGCCGAACCACAAAGGGAGGAGTGTCCATTTTCATAAAGGACACCTACACCTCTCGATTGGTGGCTACCCATGAAGCATCAGAAACCATACAAGTTTTACTCACCATAGGCAAAACTGCCATACAACTGGTCGCATGTTATAGAACACCCTCCCAATCCCAGGAATCCCATCAAGCATTCCTGAAAACACTGGAGGATATGAATGTCACACCAAACACCATCATATTGGGTGACTTCAACTACCCCAACATAGACTGGGCCCACTATTCTAGCCCTAACACCCTAGCCCAAAGATTCCTGGAATTCATTAACTCAAATGCTATGGAGCAACTGGTCACTTCTCCTACGAGGAGAGATAATATACTTGACCTGATTATCACAAACATGGGGCCCAAATGCTCCACACTGGATATAAACCCCTCACTAGTAAGATCTGATCATAAACTGATCACGTTGGATGTACATATCCCACCCCCACCCCCAGAACAAAAGACTACAGTGAAAAACTTTTCAAAAGCTGACTTTGCGCTCCTTAAGTCAGAAATGATATCCTTTAAGCCTACTGGGTTAATGGAAACCACATCCCAAAATGCTGAATCCTTCACAAAAGCCTTCTACAGACATCTCCAAGAATGCATGGATCAAGCAATCCCAACTAAAACCAAGACCCTCTCCACCAAGGGAAAACAGCCGGTTTGGTGGACCCGCTATAAACAAACTGTACAACAAAGAAGGAAGCTACTGCAGGACAAAGCCAAATCCCACAAAGGAAAGGCTTCCTGATCAGCACAAGTAAAAACTACGTTCTCTCATAAAACATCTAAAGCAAACTTTGAGAAAAAGATTGCCAAGGATACCAAAGACAATCACAAGGCCTTCTTCAATTATGTCAGAACCTTGGGAGGAAATTCTCAGATATGCTCTGAGTTAGTACACAACGACAAAAATTCACTGACCCTACCGACATTGCCAATATTCTGGCAGATAGGTTCAGTGCAAATTTCTCCCTCCCTCACCCCTAAAGATGAAGTAATTATCCCTGCTGAATGTAACCTACCTGTCATCACAGACATACAGGTGAAATCAGCACTCAACAAAGCAAAAAACACAGCATCTATGGGACCCGATGGTATCCCCGGTTGCGTGTTACGTGAACTTCAAGATGAACTAAACCTGCACCTAAGAACGCTATTCAATCTTAGCCTCACTACAGGATATGTACCTGAACACTGGCGCCCAGCAACAGTGGTCCCACTCCACAAAGGGGGAAATTCTACTGACCCTGGTAACTACCGCCCCATAAGTCTGACCAGCCTGGTCTGCAAGGCTATGGAAAGAATCATCATGGAACTCATAAATGGCGACATTGGGGATCTGCAGACCCTTGATCCCACCCAGTTCGGTTTTGTAAAAGGCAGATCCTGCCTCTTAAACCTGGTTGACTTCTTCGAGGCAGTCACTAGTGCCATCGACGAGGGCAAGGCTGTCCACACTGCCTACTTGGACTTGGCTAAAGCCTTTGACATGATACCACACTCTGGCATCATAGACAAGCTCAGCAGCCTAAATGTAAATCCATATGTCACAAGATGGGTAGCAAACTGGCTAAAAAACAGGACCCATAAGGTCAAAATTGCTGGAGCCATGTCAGACTCAAAACCAGTCATCACTGGTGTCCCACAGGGCTCAGTCTTGGGACCACTCTTATTTGGCATTTACTTCTCAGATGTGAAAGCAAATATGGGAGGATTATGGCTGACAAAGTTTGCAGATGACTGCAAACTGGGTGCCATAGTTGATTCACCTGCTGACACACACATCCTACAGAAAGGTCTCACTGAAACGGACAACTGGTGCCGGAATCATGGCCTCAAACTTAATGCCAAAAAATGTATAGTCATCCCCTTTGGGAAAAACAAAGTACCCACAAATTATCACGTAGACAATAACCCACTGAATACGGAAGAAGTAATCAGAGACCTGGGGACTCAAGTCGATAGTGACCTCTCCTTTGACAACCATGTTGCCAAAGTGGTCAGAAAGACATTCTACCTTGCCCATCTCATCATGAAGGGATTCTCATCCAGATCAAAGGAGGTCATTGTACCTCTATATTCCTCCCTTGTCAGGCCCATGATTGAATATAATGCTCCATTTGGGATGTATCTCACCCGGCACATGCAACAACTGGAAAGACCCCAGAAGTACCTCACCAAGAGGATCATAGGTCTCAAACATGTGCCTTATCCAGCTAGATTAAAGAAACTCCAGCTCTATTCAGTAGCATACCGCCTGCTCAGAGGTGATTTGTGCCTAACATATAGGGCCATGTCCAACCAAGAACTGATGGACATGCTCCATCTCAAAAAATCCAAATCCACCAGAACCACGCGAGCTAAAGATTTCAACCTCTGCACAAATATGAATAGGACATGCTGGAGGGATAGATTCATAACACAGAGGTTACCCATACTCTGGAACAAAATCCCAGTTCATGTGAGACAGAGCCCTTCATTGGCACTGTTCAAGAAAAATCTCGATGCATGGATGGGAGATCGCAAGTTTACCCCGGGAGTCACCTCAGTGTCACTACTAGACAGAGGTATAGTTTACTAAATAATGGGGTCCCACATGTGTCACTACTCGAGAGGCGCAACTATATAATATGGGGTGGCGGAAGCCACATCACTGTTGGCTAGGCTTATAAATGCCCCCGGGCAGATAGCCTAGTACACTACTATGAAACTATGAAACTATGAAACATATCCCATACACACACACATCCTATGTGATCTCAGTGACATAATTCTCATGAGCAAATGTCACACTTGTACAAACTAAGGTGGTATCCCTCAATGACCCTGGGACAGTGTTAATTACTGCTCAGACAACTTCATACTTTACAAGCACATTCTATGGACAACTACTGGAATTCATGGATCATGCTATCCCAGGTAACTATAAGACTCACTCCTCCAAAGGCAGGGGACCTGACTACTGGACCACGGCCATTACTGAGCTGTACAGGGACAGGAGGAGGCTACTACATTATAGAGCACTATCACAATCTGGAAGGCATCTCTGATCAGTATTATGGTATAGCTATGATCAGTTGTTGATTCATCTAAGGCCCACTTCTAATGGACACTTGCAACAGACACTGTGAACAATCACAAGGCCTTATTTAGTTATGTCAGGGACCTGTGTGGGAACTCACAGATATGCTGTGAGTTACTGCATAATTACAAATGATACAGTGAACCCACTGACATTGAGAACATCCTGGACAACAGGTTCAGTGGGAATGTTTCCCCACCATCCCCCCTGCAGTACACATGTCCATCACAACAGGGTGGAGCCTCCCTGACATCACAGATGAACATGTGTGTGCTGCCCTCTCCATAGCAGATAACACAGCATCAGTGGGACCAGATAGTGTCCCAGACTGTGGCATACACGAGATTCATGACAAACTTCACACTCACATTATGTCACTGTTCAATATCACAGTTACTACAGGATGTGTACCCATGGAATGGCGTACAGCTATGGTGTACCTGCTACACAGTGCTGGTGCCACAAGGGACCCTGGACATTATCACAATATATGCCTAACTATCCTGGTCTGCTATGCTATGGAGTATATCATCATGGAACACATACACATACACATTGTGAACCTACAGACACTGGATCCTACACAATTTGGTGTTGTGGGCATATCTTGCCTCTTGCAGATGTTTGATGTCTTTAAACAGTTAACAGGTCCATAGATGTACACAGGGTTGTCCACACAGCCTACCTGGAGCTCGCATACCACTTCTACACAATACCCCACTTGGCCTTTACACATTAGATCACTGGATTCAATATCTACACATATGTCACGATCTGGATTGCTAACTGGATCATAGATAGCACACACATGGTCAGTATTGCAGGTGCCATGTCTGACTATACACCAGTTACACATGGCATCCCACAGGGCTCAGTCCTGGGACCTCTCTTGTTCTGTATCTATTTCTGATACATACTGGCTAACACAGGAGGAATATGGATGACCATGTTTGCAGATGACTGCAAACTGTGTGCCATATTCGACTCTACAGCTGGCACAGGCATCCTCAGAAAGGGTCTCACAGAGATGGCTGACTGGTGCCAGAGCCATGGCCTACAGCTACCTTACTTTAGATGCATAGCCATCACCTTTGGTAGTAACATCGTGCACACACATTACCACATAGGTGATGATATATCACGTACAATGTGTGTGGTTTGTGATTTGGGGACATGAATACTTAGTACTCTAGCCTTTGGCATTCACGTTGACAATGTTGTTGGACACACCTTCTATTTAGGCAATCTTATCCCATACAGTTTTACATCCAGATCAGGTGGGGTCACTGTGACCCTGTAGTTATCTGGCACATGCTTGGATACAGTGGCCCATTTCGGATGTACCTTACCCAACACCTGCAGCAACTGTAATGTACACAGATTTACATAACCAAGTGGATCTAGGGACTCACACAGATGGTATGCACAGTTTGGCTATGGTGACCCCAGCTCTCCTCAGTTGCTTACTGCCTACTTGGATGCAGTCTGTGCCTTTTGTTTGATGCCATGTCCATCACAGCATTGATGGACAGGCTCCACATGAGGATATCAAAGTCCCTTACAGCTACATGCTCCAGGGACAGGTACGTGAGCAATGATGTTAATAGGACATGCTGGAGGGGCATATTACCATCACAGAGGCTCCACTCACTCGGGAATGTGATCACAGTACCACATATGCACAGACCCATGCTGACCACCTACAGGTGACATCTTCACAGGTGGACGGATGATCATATGTTTAGCCCTGGGATATGTTATAGGTCCTTGCTAGACAGAGGCAGAATGAAATGAACATATGCGAGATATCTTGTGTGACCTAATATTGACAGGCACAGTCTACTGATCTAGCATGATTGCAGACTACGAACACACTGTGGCTAGGCTTCTACATACCCTAGGGCAGATAGCCTAGTGTCAACCTCTGAACCGTTGCTAATGTTCAGGATGCATATTGTTCAGTAATGGTACTGATTGCAGGTTTTGTTTCTTCTTTGCTTTACCACTTCCTATGAACAACCTAGGTTTCTGCATAACATATTTGATTGTGACAGTATTTCACTATTTTATATTGTGTCTCTTGTCATATCACTGTGTGCACATGGTGGATTGGTGAATAGTGCAAGGTTCCTGGGTTGACACTTGCAACTGAGGGATATGTGTGGCCCACTGTTGTACTCAAACTTGACCTAAGTGTGTGAGCATGCCCAGTTCAGACTTTCAGTATTTTGTTGCCTGACATTTGTCTCATAGTTTCAAGTGTGTGAGCATGCCCAGTGTGATCTTGCAGTATGTTGCTGTCTGAGGTCCACTACGTTTGTTGATGTGTGTGAACATTACCAATGTTAACATTTATACTATATGTGTGTTGAATATCAGGTTCTATTATTACTGCAAGCCTCACCTTTGTGTCTTAACTTGACAGGGATTATGCTATGCATACAAGGTTTCCATTAGATACTTAGCATTGACTTATCAACATTTTTTCATGCAAACTGACCATTGACATACTGTCATGGTTTAGTGGTTCTGTACTCTGACTATAGTGCACTGTATCCTGGGTTCGAGGACTGTCACTGCTTCAAATTTTCATACATGCCAGAACAGACTGCTTCAAGAAAAGTGAAGCAAATATGAACTTGTTAACCTGCTTTTGATGAACTATACCCACATTTTACCAGACTTGCACAACATTGCTCAATGTTGCCCAACATTGCTGGACAGTGCACAATATTGCTGAACATTGCCTGTAGTTGTGCTACTTAGTGTGTGCAATTTTGTTCACATATACTAAATAGTGGTGAGAGCTGTTTAGCAGTGCTTTATATTGCTTAACACATAGCAATCATGCCTCAGGTGCTGCTGCAGGGCTGCCTATGTCGGATGCACATTTTACACTCCCTCTACATGTTTGTTAACAGGTAGTGTCAAGTTAGGCATCGCTTTTATTATATGTGCAAGTCAGAGAGAGGTATCATTTCCAGGGTTTCTACTGAGCCAGTGTATATGCTATGTGTTGCCTCTTTGCCAAGGCCAAAGCATACTGGGCACACCTCCTTCTGCCTACTGGGGCAGGCTCAGGTTGTTCCTCCTCTGAGTCATGCTCTGCCTGTGATGGCCTTGGCAATGGTGGGGGGCTGTTGTGCCCGGCCCTATGCTGCTCCTGCTTCAGCTGTTTTCACAGGATCATATTGTGTAGCATAGCGCATACCATGACTATTTGGGTACATGTAGTTGGTGAATACTGAAAGGCTCCACCAGATGTGTCCAGGCACCGGAACCATGACTTGAGCAGCCCAAACACACGCTCGATTACATTTTGTGTTTGTGTGTGTGTCTCATTATGGCATTCCTGTTCAGGTGTGTGTGCATTTCTGATGGGTGTTATCAGCCACGGCTCGAGTGCATATCCAGCATCCCCCACTAGGTGACCATGAGGGATGTCCCCATTGGCAAATGTCTGGTACAGCTGTGTCAGATGCCAGATATGGGAGTCATGGTAGTTTCCAGGGCAGCCAGCACACACATTTATTATTATACCTTGGGCATCACACATGACCTGGCAGTTGATGGAGGGGTAACCCTTGTGGTTATAGTAGACCCTACCCCGCTCTCCAGCTAGTGCTTTGATGCAAATGTGCGTGCAGTCTATTGCACCCACTACCTCAGGGTATTCCGCTATTTGCTGGAAGAGATGCACATTGCTGGCCAATACCTCACGGGAATTGGGGAAATATACATGATCACCGACATGTGCTGCCATAGCATTCAGGAACTGGTGCAGTACCCTAGATGCTGATGCCTGTGAAATCCCTATCATATCACCAGTTGGTCTCTGGAAGGTTCCTGTTGCTAATATTCTTAGGCCAACACATACCTTGGTTTCCACTACGATGAGTTCCCCTCTGTTGGTTCTGTGTGTGAGGCGTGGCCTGCACAGCTCAACAATTTGCTGCATGAGGTCTCTGTCCACTCTATAGTGCTCCACTACCTCCAGCTCATGTAGCCCCTGGTAGGTTATCCTAGGCCTGTACACTCTTCTCCGTCTCTTCACTGTGGGTTGCTCAGCAGAATTTGCATTGTCACCACCTTCAGCATGTTGCATATGTCGCCTTATGACAGCAATGGCAGCCCCTAACATTTCTTTGTCTCAGTAAAGCTTTTTCAGTTTTCACTTCTATTAGCTTACTGCAGTGTTGCAGTGTGTCTGATAAATACATACTGGAATGTTTTTGGCTGAGTTTTGAGTGCTGGGCTGGGCTGGGCTAGTGTAATGCCTGTGTAATTGGCTGATTTCGATTGTTTTCACCTGCTAGCTCTGCTAGTACTCCCTGGTTAACTTCCTACTATTTGTTGTGCTTCCTTTTCCCTTTCTGTTTCCTCAGGGGGCAGCGCCGCGCAAACAAGCACAAACACGCGCACACCAGCTCACATGCACGCACACATGCTTACACGGACTACAACTTGCTTATTCCTGTTAAAACACATGCACACTGGCACAAACGAGCTTACAACTGTTTACACAGCCTTACATATGCTTACTCAAGCCTACACACACGCACACATGCTTGCACACACGCACACTGTCTTACTTGGATTTCTGGCACGCACACGCGTGCATGCACGCTCAGCAAGAAACTTTGGTGTTATCCACAGCATACACCTTCGATTTCTTGACTTTACCTGGCCTACCTGTTGACACACCTCTTTCACTATTATGTAAATGTAATCTGACACATCTCACTCTGCTCCAATGAGCTGCACTCCTTTCATACATACCCCCTCGTGATGTCACCTATCTTCTACTCTGTTACTCCCCTTATCCTACTCCTACACTCCAGTGACTGTGCTCATTTGCTATGTGAACTTGCGATTCACTATCATAACTCTCATTTGCATAGGATTGCCTACTAATGCTTAGTTACATCTCTTAGACTGAGCTTCTCCCCTTAGCAACTTCTATTCGGTGGACATGTTGTCTCCAGCCTGCCATTCCCTTGCATTGTAAATTAATTTTAGCTATGAAATCCACATTTGTGAATCTTAATTATTCATTTTTTGCTTTTCAGGGCGCAGCACGTTTGCGCGGTGCTGTGCTACGGTTAAACCCCAGAAATTGGGGTTAAAAAAAAAAGTTATTTTATTTTTAATTTGCATCACTTCCCATTGCCAATGGCCATATTTTTGGCCATTGGCATGCTTCCTCCTGTGAATGCATGCTTTTTTTACAGCTGACATGGCTCTATTTTGCTATTTGCAGAACTGTACTCAGTTATCAACTGAGTACATTTCTACAAATAACACTACTCCTACTCAGACAGGTTTGGGGTTCTTGGATCGCAAATTTAACTCATTTGCATGGCTTTCGCCTGCAATTGAGGTGATTTGCATATCCCAGCCCTGTCCATGTAGGACTAGTTTGGAGAGCTCAGTTGCATGCCCCTGCCGGCTGTTCCTGGATCGCTCGGCGGACATGTTGGCTTGCTGGAGTCTCACTCTACTCTTAGGCTCCATGCAAGCCTTCATGAATTCAGCCCATAGACTATTTTCACAGACATTTACACATATAACACCCAGCTATTACATCACGGATAAGCAGGTAGACAGACTAATATTGCACATAATTAGAAACACATTTTAACACTTTTTGAACTGAACACTTGCTTGAGACTTTGGTATTGCACAGGTACTTGGTTAAGACATTGCATTGATCCTTGCACAGAAAGAGATATTTGAGTATTGCACTATGGACCTTAAAGTACTGTACCATGGGTAATTTATGAATTCACAACATGTATTGCACTGAATGAAGAGATATTTTACTGCATTGCTATTACCTTAGATGGCCTGTAAGTTACAGTCATAGTGAATATTGCACTAAGTATTAAATGAGACTGGTAACCAGCACAATTTGAAACAGTTTCTACTGACCCAGTTGGACATCATGGAGTGTAGTAGTTACTAGAGTTGAGCAGTCTGATGACATAAGGGAAGAAGCTGTTCCTGAATCTCATAGTTCTGCAACGTATGCTTCAGATCCACTTTCCAGATGATAAATGCAGAAACATTCTCTAAGCAGGGTGAGTGCAGTCTTTAATTATTCCTCTTGCCCTGCTGAGACCTCTGGTTAAGTACAAGTCATGGATAGGTGGTAAGGTGGTCTTAATGATCCTCTCAGCTGTCTTCACCAATCTCTGGAGGGATTTGCGCTTAGAGGTAGAGCAGCTTCCATACCATACTATGAGGTTGTTCATCAGGATGCTTTCTGTTGTGCCTCTGTAGAGGGCAGTGAGAACTGTCGATGGAAGATTTACTCTCCTCAGCCTTCTTATAAAGTGCAATCTCCGGTGTGCTTTCTTGACTATGGCATTTGTATTTGTGTTCCAAGACAAGTCCTCATCGATGTGGACTCCCAGAAACTTTGTGCTTCTCGCTCTTTCCACTGTTTCTCCATTAATGATGAGGGGAGAATGTTTCTTGTGATTTTTCCTGTAGCCACAATTATCTCTTTTGTCATTAGGATTTAGTGCTAAGTTGTTATTTCCACACCAGGTAATCCGTTGTTCCACCAAATCCCTATACACTGTTTCATTATCATTACTGATGAGGCCCACCACCATTGTGTCATCAGAAAACTTGATGATGTGATTTGTATCATACCTGGCTGTACAATCATATGCTAACAGGGTGAACAGCAAGAGACTTAGTACACAACCTTGTGGAACTCCAGTGTTAAGAGTGATGCTATATGGGGAGTTATTTCCTACACACACTTTCTGAGGTCTGTGAGTGAGAATGTCAAGAATCCAGTTATAAAGGAGAGAGTTGACGCCTAGTTGGATTTCATTAGCAGAAGAAGAGGGATGACTGTGTTAAAAGCAGAGCTGAAGTTGATGAATAGTACTCTTGCATAGGTGTTTTTATTCTCAAGGTGTTCCAGCAATAGATGGAGTGCTAGAGAGATGGTATCTGCCGTAGAGTGGTTTGCTCAGTAAGCAAACCGCAGAGGGTCAAGATCAGCAGGCAGCCCAGATGTTATGGCATCCTTCACCAGCCTTTCAAAACACTTCCTCATTGTGGAGGTGAGGTCTACAGGGCGGTAGTCATTTAGGCCAGATGGTGAAGACGTCTTTGGTAATGGAATGATTGTTGTATCGTTGAAGCATTTCAGAACTATTTGCTGACTCAGAGAGTTACTGAAGATATCCATGAGAACATTTGTTAGTTGCACTGTGCAGTCCCTGAGCACACACCCTAGGATGTTGTCAGGCCCAGCTGCTTTTCTCAGGTTAAGTCTGTGCAGTGCCCTCTGGACATCAGCTGGGTTGAGGGTGAGCATCTTCTCATTAAGGCTGATGGGCATTTTCTTTGCTGTTGTTCTGTTCCCTTCCTCAAATCTGCTGAAGTAGACATTCAGTTTATTTAGGAATTCCTTGTTGTCCTCACACTGTAAAGATAGGGGTCTATAGTCAGTTATGGACTGGATACCTGCCATAGGTGCCTGGTGTCTTTTTTGTTCAGAGAAGTAGCTCTGGATCTTTCTGCCATAGGTGCATTTTGCTTCCCTCACTCCCGGGTTCAGACTTGCTCTGGCTGTTCTGAGGGCTTCCATGTCTCCAGACCTGAAGGCTGCATTCCTTGCTTTCAGTACTTTATACACCTCTCATCAACCAGAATTTCTGGCTGGCTCGTGTGATGATGGTTTTGGTGACTGTCACATCATCCACACATTTTGAGATGTAGCCCATCACTGCCTCGGTGTACTCCTCCAGGTTGATACACCAGTCCTCAGTAGCCACATTCTTGAATATGCTCCAGTCCATGCTCTTGAAACAGTCCTGGAGTGCTGCACCCTCTGGCCATACTCTTACTTGTTTAACTGCTGGTCTCCCTCTAGTTAGCAATGGTTTATATGCTGGAAGTAACAATATGGAGAGGGTGTCAGAGTTTCCTGGGTGTGGGTGAGGTACTGCCTTAAATGCCAGCTTAACATTGCTATATACCTTGTCCAGTGTGTTCTCACCCCTTGTTGCAAAGTTCACATATTCTAAATAGTAAAGCAGAACTGTTTTCAAGTTGGCCTGATTAAAGCCACCTGCCACTATATGAACACAATCTAGATTCCTGTTTTGCAGTTCCTTTATAGCTTGGTATAATGTGTTCATTGCCTCATTTGGATTACCACTGGGAGGACTGTAGACAGCTGTGATACAGATGCTGTTAAATTCTCTGGGTAAATAAAAGGGTCTGCATTTCAGTGACAAAAACTCTAGATTATCTGTGCAGTGTGAGGATACTTTCTCACAACTAGTACACTAGTTGTTATTGATGTATATGCAGACCCCTCCCCCTCTGGACTTACCACTGAGAGAATGTATTCGGTCTGCTCTAAAAAGTGGTAACCCCTCCACATGGACTGCACTGTCATTAAAGTTAGAGTTTAGCCAAGTTTCAGTAAAAATAAGCACACAGCATTTCCTCACCTTCTTCTGAGGAGATAATTCCAGCCTTATATAGTCCATGTTGCTTTCCAGTGATAGAACATTTGCCGGCAGAATGGATGGGAGTGCAGGCCTGTAGGGATTTGCTTTTGCCTTGCAGTGATTCCAGCCCTAGATCCTCTTTTGCGTGTTCTCTCACACCTCTTGCATTTCCTTCTCTTACCATGATCCAGTAATGTTGATTCTGTACATACCAAGCATTTTGTTCCATGTTTGATTAAGATTCCCAGCTCTTGTAACTCGAGAAGTGCTGTAGGCCTACAGGCCCCACAGACAGCAGCTCATCAAACCTGTTACACAGCAGGCTTGAGGATCAAATTTCCATAATAGTCTCTCTACTATACATTAACTTACTGTTAGTAATCTTCCCTGATTTATTTTTTTCTTTGAATTGTGACATAGAATAGGACAAACAGTGCACATTTCCTTGCCGAGCGAAAGTAGTTGCTGCCATATAGAGTGTCACCTTTTTTTTTTTTTTGATGATGATGATGATAAGAAAGGTATGTACTAACAAGAAATAATTTAATACACTAAATTCCAAGAGTTTTTCTATACTTCTTGTTCCTAATTGGCTAACCATTTATTTCACTGTCTGTACTATTTCAAATATTTCAGATAGCCCTTCCACTTAACAAAAATGCATTTTTGTGGAGAGCACACTGTGAATGTACCTGCTCATCTAGCAACCACTAATTTGTTGTTAAATGACATTTTCATGTGACTAGACCTATTAAAAAATAAAATATATGTAAAGTTAAGACTGAAAAATTAGCAGGATCTACTCAGGAGTATAACAAACATCTAGCTCATACAAATGATAATTGGCTCAGTATAGAAGCAGACATCAGAAGGAACAAACACTTATTTAAATGAATTCCTAAGTGTTGCTCATTCTAATTTAATAAAAATGACTCATAGTTGTCTAGAACTTTTACTTTACAACCAGAAACAAGCTGAAATTATGGTAATTGAAACAACACATCTCACCATCAGACAGTCTTAGCAATTCATGTTTTCAGACTTACATATTTCAAAATGCTCAATTACCAAGATTTTTTAGCTACATATAGAAATGTTTGCACTGAAAACACTGAGTGCCAAAAAGCCAAAAAAAAGAAAAAGACCAAAAACATAGGAGAAGAGCAAATCTTGAAAATCACTCTTCTCCTTAAAACTTCTTTTTGCAGAAGAGCAAGGCCCCCTGCACTCCACATTTGGGGGGGCATACCCTCAAACTTACTGTATATCTGTCTATATAAATATATCTATCAATACATATATGTATATATATATATATATATATATATATATATATATATATACATATATATATATATATATATATATATATATATATATATATATATATATACATATATATATGGATTCACTTCATAACACTGAAAGCTCAAAACACTGAAACTTCAAAATCTTGAAAACTCAAAACACTAAAAACACATATCATACATAGACTGAGTTTAAACAACATAAATCATAGCACTTTCCACCAAGTGTAAGCAGGGTGGCAAGCCCCACTGCACCCTGCCCATGTGGGGGGCTGCACCCCCCACACCCTCTGCTAATTATATAAATATCAACTCCAAGATTGCACTTCACTACACTACGTGCAATCTTGGAGTTGATATATTTAAGTAGCAGGGGGTGTGGGGGTGCAGGGGGCCTTGCCCCCCTGCTTACACTTGGTGGAAAGTGCTATGATTTATGTTGTTTAAACTCAGTATATGTATGATATGTATTTTCAGTGTTTTGAAGTTTCAGTGTTTTGGTCTTCTATATTATGAAGTTTTATCATTTTCAGTGTTTTGAGTTTTCAGTGTTATAAAGTAAATCTATATATATATATATATATATGTATATATATATATATATATATATATATATATATATATATATATATATATGGGTCTAGGACTATTCACTGAAAGCACATTTCACTAAAACACATTTGACTGTGCACAATTCACTGAAAGCATAAGTCACTAAAAACACAATTCACTGAAACACATTTCACTGAAAGTTATATTGGCGGCACAGTGGTGCAGCGGTTAACGTTGTCACCTCACAGCAAGAGGTTCTCCGGTTCGATTCTCGGCTGGGGTGCCTTCTGTGTGGAGTTTGCATGTTCTCCCTGTGTTCGCGTGGGTTTCCTCCGGGTACTCCGGTTTCCTCCCACATTCCAAAGACATGCATCTGGAGCATTTCTCCCCGGGCCTCCGCTGAAAACAGGCTGTGTGGAACCTCGTCGGACATTCCCGGTCAACAAATGTTAAATAAATATATATGGCCTTCTCCCCACTGTAGTGTGACCCTGGTGTTAGTATATATAGTAAGGGTGTGTGTGTATTTTAAATATTTTGAACTATATACATGGATACTTGCAATTCCAATAAATTACTCTTTTCTGAACATAATATATATCCAAACTATGTGGGCGAGCTATGCCCCCACACCCCCAATGTGAGGGGCAGTGCCCCCACTCCCCCCTTACTATATATACTAACTCCAGGGTTGCACTACAGTGGGGAAAAGGCCATATATAACTTTCAGTGAAATGTGTTTCAGTGAATTGTGTTTTCAGTGAATTGAGCATTCAGTGATTTGCACACAGTCATTTGACTTTCAGTGAAATGTGCTTTCAGTGAATAGTCCTAGACCCATATATATATATATATATATATATATATATATATATATATATATATATATATATATATATATATATATATATATACTCCAAAATTGCCATACGTTGGAGAAAAGGGAATATTCTGAGAAATGGCATCTCAGACTTAGGATATGTAAATCCTTTCTTTTGGCCATTCAGTCTCCACACAAGTCATAACATTTCAAATGGTAACTGATATTTATGAAGTCCTTCAAATAGCCAGAATGAAAATAGACATTTCATGGCAAGCACACAAAATGAGATTTTCCCAGGACATTCCCTTAACTTACAAATACTAAAAGACAGAAGCTGTCACCATATTGTGGTCAACTAAACAATGTCAAATTTTATTTTTTTTCTGCCAAATTAGTCTTTACATTAATAAGCAACAAATATCCAAATACACAAACAAATAAGATTGTGCTAACTCTTCTATGATTTATCAGACTGAAACTGAAGTTATAATTATAAATTGCCAAATGCCTTACTTTTGCATATATATGATTTTAATGCATATAAGTCCTAAATCCTTATTGCTGTAAAAGGTTTGTACATACATCTAGTGATGAGAGCAGCAGCTTTCCTGATATGCTGCTGTAAGACTGTTGTCTGCGTTAGCATTACAGGCTCTATGTGGTGGCTCAGAGGAAATTTTTTTTTTTTTCTTTGGGCCTCAACAATCTGTTTCCCAATGACCATTTTTAATCAGACATCTCTATTGTGAGGTGACTAGGTTAAAAAATTATCAGGGAATAAGAATATTTTATCTTTCTCTTGCAAGGCTTCATAAACACCCACATTTTGGTGAGTTCATAAAATGGTTCTTTTGGTTTAGAATTTTGGATCCTCAGCGTATTTGGGATTCAAGATTATTATTTCTAACTTTCTAACTACAAAGTCTGCATACCAATATTTTCCTGTTTTAAATTATGATTATATTTATCTGTGCAACAGATGTTTTACCAGTTATTATTAGTTTCAGAATATGTTAAGTCACTGTTGGTTGAATATGGTATCTACTGACTCCATGATATCAATACTAGTCAACTGACAAAAAAAGATTCTCACAATATGTATAGACACAATGAATTATAATAAAGTTTTCACATACTGCCTCGATTGTTGTAATTTCATAAGCTGAATTTTTTCAACTCTCAAAACTGCTATTATATAACCTGTCAGTTTATACCATTTTAACACTGCCACTGATCAGATGTATACAGTTTTAGAGGTTATTTAAGATATGACTATGGTGACTTGCTAGTTGGCTGGATTTAGTTATCTGGACTAATTTAAATGCATTAAACATTTCCAGATTTAGCAACTAAAATAATTATCACAAGACTAAAATTTTACTTACATAAAATATTAACTTTTTAAAAGCTCTAACTTCATGCTCTAAGTCAGTAAAAAATATTAATTGCATATTATATTGCTAACTACAATCAAGGGCAAAAGAAGGTGTTGTAAAGGTTTGATATGTTACTTCAGCTTGCTCCTAGCTGTATTTGTTTCGACTTTTTTCAGATAAGTAGTACTGAGGATTAAGCACATTAGAGTAGAGAGAATGTTTTCCTTTTATATGGTTTGTGAAATTTCTTTAAAACTTTTTTTTATTTTCACCTTTATTATCATCACTGTTATTACTATTTCTATGATCATTAACTTATATAATACGCAACTCAATTTACTTAAGGAAATAAAATGTCTTACATTTCAGAAAGATAATAATGGTAGCTTGAATAAATGTTTGGTTAAAAGCAACTATGCATTTTTTAAAATCTTTTCAAGATATAAATACTGATCTTTGCTAACTGTTGGAATGTAAAATAAATACAAAAGTTAATAAAAAAGGAAATTATTTTTCCATTTATTCTATAGATGTAAATAACATTTGATTTTTAATCAATTGTTGCTTATAAATAAAAAATGTTTAAAACATAACACCACATCTGGTAATGCTACTAGAAGTGCTGGAGTAGCAACTGTAGTTAAAAAAATATTTTAAAAGTAATATACTAAATAGTTAAATTGATCCAAATGACAGATGGTGCTATATCATTTTTGAAAATAAATTAATAAATAAACCAATAGTTTTATTCTATTTACATATCCTTCCATAAATCAGCAAGGTTTTATATCCCAGATATTTAATGCACTTTCATGTTTGAAAGAATATTATCCAGTATTGTGTGAAGATTAAAATGTCATAAATGACCCAAATATAGATTGTACAAATTACCCTAATGAATATAATACTAGAACATATATTGCAATTTTTTTAACTATTAAAAAATATAATCTCTAAAAGCCAATAAGATCCTCTCAAACTTAAAATAATCAAATTACCTATTATTCTTCATGCCACAAATCATGGTCAAGTGTAGACTATTTTTTTTTAATTTCAGTTAACTTGGATGTATTTATTACTTAGTGATTGATCACCATTTTCAGATTACTTCATATTCCATTTATAATTCGATTTAAGATATCCAACTAAAATAGAATTTATAAAAATAAATTCTAAATTGCTAACTAGCAATGAGATCATATCTGAAATACTGACAGAGTTCTATGATAACTTAAGGCATTACAAATAAACTTTTACATATAATGGCCAGCCCCAAACCCAAATTAGAGGCATTCTTATTAGCAATGCTTCACAGCTTAAAAAAGGGAAATAAGCAAAAAGAAACTGCTTTAGAAAATTACATTTCCATTTACAAGGATATAGAATCACAAATGCCTCACCTTCAAAATGAATTAATATTGTACTCCTAGGTCAATTACTTAAAACTACTTTCTTTCTCTTGGAAAATGTTTACCTATGTATGTACCTGCAGCCTATACTTCAACTGTTTTTCCCTATAGAACTGACCTGGAACTGACTAAGCTTGGTTTCCCTGATTGCTTTCTTAGCAGCTGGCCTAAGCCAGTTTTTCTGACTCACAACCTTGTATTACTTTGTGTCTATCTCCCTCCTCCACTTTGAACCAACACAACTCCCTCCCACTCATGCATAATTACAGAGGACTCAAAACACCTGATGTAGAAAGGCACCATCTTTTGACTTAGATTTTCTGCCCTTGCTTCATAGGAATCCTCAGTAGTGTACTCACATATACCATATTCCATTCCTTTTTAAATAGTACTCTATTGACTCCTAAATTACTGCATGCCTCTTATTATTTTTCTACCTCTCAATGAACTGCAGCTCCCCGTTTTTAAAGAAAAATAAAAACAGAAAATACTTTTTTTCTTTAGAATCTAGTTTGCCTAATTGCCCTTAAATCTGGCTGTTTATCTTCCCCAGACACTGGATTGTATTAGCTGATTGTTTTTTTTTTTTTTTTGTACTTTGTCCCTGGGCCTCCGCTGAAAAAGGGCAATAGCTCAGCCGGACACTCCCGTCAACAAATGTAAAATAAATAAATAAATAAAATTATATATGCATCATCTTTCTTGGTACAGGAGTAGTGTATTAATGGGCAGATAATTATCTAGATTTCTAGTCAGTTTACAGAAAATGCACAATGCTCCAATAAATATAAGTGAAAATCAAATTAAATGAGAAAAGTTACACATACAATAATAAAACATTATACATATTTTATAATATAGCCGCAGAACTAATAAATAATTCTTCTTAGGAGATCAACAAATACACAGATTACATTATTTTTCCAAAACTTCAACAGGAGCAAAATGGGTTCCATCTAAATGGATGCTGTTCCTGAAATTAAAAACATAATTAAAAAAAAATTAAAATTAAATTCAGCCCCCACAAGATGGTTACACAGATGAATTTTATAAGTGTTTTACAGATATTGGGCTTGATTGCATAAAGTTCATGGAAGCTATTTGTGGAAAGTGCAGCACACTGAAGGAAGACTTCAGCACACCTGATGTGGATGCGATTCCAGTAGAAATGCTAAACGTAGACTGAGTACTTTATTATTCTGTGTAGGATAATTAGGGATGCTGGTCTGATTCCAAAACATATCATGTGCACTCAGTGCAATTCAAATGTGACAGACAGACACCCTGAATCTGTTTCTGAAATCCGTGGTGCATACTTTCTGGACCCCAAGGAATTCAAGCGAATACTATAGATGACAGCAAAATCCATAGCAAAATATCAAAAATATATAAAAATGCAACCTGCTGTTAATATATGCAACAGGCTGCAGTGATGCTAGCCATAAAAGAGGCTGGGGCTGTTCATCTTAGAAGGCAGCCAGTTAAGAGTCAGAGCAAGGCTGCAACTAAAGCAGGTGTTAGACCAGCAAATGATCAACAGATACCAACTAGACAGAAAACTGTTGCATGCTGTCTGCAGCATGTGCCCCAAACATGTCTGTGCAGACCCTGCATGGACACCCCCATCCCACTTCAAACCAAAGTGCATCCCAGCGTGGGTATACTTGCATCTAGGATATTCCAGAGACACATGGGGATGTTGTAGGAATATCACAGATAGCTGCCAATCATATCTTGGCAAAATTCCTGGAAGCAATGTGCAACAAGGTGGATGAATACATACACTTTCCATCCACCCCATATTGCAGAGAACTGTAATGCATCACTTCTATAACACTGCAAACTTTACTCATGTACTCAGTACAACAGATTGCACATATATCCCTATCAAGACACCAGAACATCCTGGAACAGACCAATATATAAACAGAAAGGGATGGCCATCCATCAACTGTCAGGTTGTGTGTGCAGCAGATGGCAGCATAACAAACATCATGGCAACACACCCCAGAAGTGTTCATGATGCTTCTGTTTGGAGGAATAGTGGACTGAGTGCTACATTCCAGCATAGTGAAATTCCTGAAGGACTACTGCTGGATAAGTATAGGAACACAGGCAGGATGCAAGTTAAGGACAACCCTCACAACAATATCATTCTGACAAAAAGTATTTTTATTCCTGACAACAGTGGTTATCCACTTGAGCCACAGCTAATGACCCAATACTGTGAACCATCAAACCCTGCACAGGAGTCCTACAAGATAGCACACACAACAACCGAAATTACCACTGAGCATGTGTTTGGTGTACTGAAAGCTTTGTTTAGATGTCTGGATACATCTTAGGGTGCACTGCAATGCACACCTGAAAAGGCAACAAAGATGATAACAGTGGGCACCATGTTGCACAACATGCTAACCAGAGCAAATGTTTGCAAAGGACATCCCACGGGTGTTGTTAGAGGAGCAGGAGAACAAAGAGGACAGAAGTCACTGGTGTAGGCAACATAGGTTGCCACCACAAGTGCAGGCCTAGGCAGGATGACAGCATCTGTTCCAAATATTTGAGTCATGACAATCCACATATATATAAGTACATACACTGAACATTAATGTACAAGTGTTTCTCCACAACAGCAACACAGACTGCATCTAATGGCAAGTACCCACAAGATGTACACACTGAGCATCACATATAATATAATCAAAACATATTCTAACATGAACATATGCAAATGAGTCAAAACAGGAATCAGTAAATCAGGGCACAACTGACACAGGTATACACCCTCAGATTGTTGTATCACTGTACGGTAAACAATTAGGGGCACACTTCAGTACTACACATACATATCTCTACAATATAATAACATGAATAAAGAGAAATCACACAGGACATAATGCAAAAATTTTAAGTCAGAAGATTTGTATCACAATACAATTGTATTTCAATAATATGATCCAACTATGTGTACTACACTGTTGGACACACTCCAGTACAGTCTAGGGTGACCTTGATAATGTCTCAACCATGGTCCACTCTGCCCCAATCATGTACAGACACATCTTGCCATGGTTGCTCCACCCAAGAACATAAATAAGGCTGCAATACCATGTTGAGATAAAGGAGTGGTTGAACTCTATGCAGGTTGGACCACAGACAGTGATTCTTGATGGCTAATAGTGCTATTGCAGATAGGTGGCCTGCCTCTCACAGGTTCAAATCTTCTGAAAACATTCAATAAATGTATAATGCTACTGGTAGTACAATACTGCTGTAGTACTGTAGAGTCCAGGGTTTCCACCAGTCATGCCTCAGCTAGCAGACTCTCATTCTCAGTGGTCAATGCAGCTGCACTGTCACCATATTTGTGCTTTTGTTCTTCATGCATGACATGCAGCACATGTGCCACACAATCAGTGGCATGGGTAAGTGCACAGACATCTGAATGATGCCATTGCTATGAACATTCATTTGCTGCAGTAGGAGGTGGACACACTGACACCTGTCCATGCAAAACATCTACTCACCTACATCTGCTGTGATGCCCTGTTCCTGGTTGTTGTGTGGAACTGTGAGCAGCAGTACTCTCATCTGTGGAGTGTTGGTCAATGGGCAGACCCTGTTTAACATCCACTGTGACAGCATCCTCTGAATGACTAGGTAAGTGGACCTCACATATGAAGCTACATCTGATGCAACATCACTGTCAACCGCTTGGATGGACTCTCCAAACAACTTAAGGTACTCTGTGCTAGGGGCCATACTACCATGCTAAGACACATCTTGAACACCATCATGATCGCTAGATGGGCTGATGGATGTTACAAATAGCTGATGTGCTACAAGATACAAAGACACAGATCAGGGCAATGTGCCTACATCACATGATGGATATCTTCAAAGGCATATGGCATATATATCTCACTGCAATGTTACACATACTAATGACTTTACATGCAGTCTACTGTATGTATATTTCATAGAACTTACATCAATAAAGTATATAATCTGTTTATATTGCCAACATACATGACATGTGTGTTGAATAACAAACATGGCAACAACTCATGTGAAGATGGTGGTATTGAACAGGGATGAACTTCAACTAGTGTTGGTAAAAAAACAGTATTATCCATCACATCAGTTACACCATTACCCAGGGAACACAGTAAAACATACAGAATGTGTGACATTCACATACCACTTGTACGTGCACTTGAGGACGTTGATGCAGACTGACCTAGGAAAGGTAAGAAGGACACAGAATTAATGTTAGTTACATGGTTAACAGCAAGCACAGGTATGAAACATACTTCATAACATACCACTGACCGACTCCTAATCTATAGAGGTTGTGGATTGTACTGTGGATCCTGCAATGAGAAAGTAAAGAGAAAGACAGCACAGTCATGTATTTAGCAAAATGAATACTGACAGCATCACATATACAACACAATAACATGGGCTGCAAATACTCATGGGATGGGCATTGAAACGATACACCACATGGGCTAGTATTGACAAATATTGACAAAAATGGCAGGTATCGTGTGCTACACATTGTTGAAAGGAATGACAAATTTGCTGTAACATACCTAGCCTGTCTACACTTGAAAATGCATAGCTTCCCCTCCACTGGATGTACCTGTAGTGTACAATGGTAGGGAAACAACAATATAACAGTAAACAGCAGTGCCATGAAATGAATTTGAGACACTAACAAGGTAGCATTCACAGTGACAGTATAGAGACACTCACCTTCTGATACTTGGTTTAGCCCTGAAGTAGATGGACTTGTGAATATTAATGCAATCAGCATTACAAAAGCTGTTTGGAGTGCTATGTCTGTAACTCATTTGTATCAATACATGTCATTAGACTTATAAATAATAAAAACACCACACCAATAGTCCCAGCCAAATGTTTATTCACCACAGTTTTAGCACTTTTATTCCAAAACACAGGAATGTCACTAGAAACAGAATTATGTTCGCAATCCTCACCCCATGTGGATGTGTGTACACAGCTCAGTTTTGCTGCTGTAAATCAAAAACAGCAATACATTAATATGCATGCTGCAGCAATATGCAGTGATTGTATCAATAAACTGTCCTGTAATGGAAATAAAGACATACATGTTCATCCTGTCCCACCACCCCGGATGTGTTGCTTTCATCTTGCTGTATGTATTGAGGCCAGAAACATCATGATCTCATGGGAGTCAGTGGTGGTCCACCACTGGTGGCATCCCTTGATCTCCCACAATGTGTCACTCTGTCAGCTGCATGAAGGATCATGTCTAAGCAACTTCATTTGCAGGCTTCATGGGACTGGCTGTGGCCTCCAACTGCATTGATCATGTTGGTGAGGTCTGTCCAAATTTCATTTCTTCAAACAATATCACCTGAATGGCCTAGGAGTTTCCTTCCATGTTGGTGGAGAGGATCAATTATGATGTCATTTTTCTGGGAGGAAGACATTGTCACCCCTAAGATGGTTTGCCATCTCAATGACAGTGATACGCTCATTTTAATATTCATGTTTGAGCCCATTTATGCATTTCATTCTGTGAACAGCATATGGCAACATAAACTGTATGCATTCTGGTGCAATGAAAATGCCTGTAGAACACTGAGTGATAAATATTAATGTGACATATTACAAGTAACAACAATGCCTTCTTACATAACATTGGTAAAGTCAACATAACTTGCAATATCGCTACAGTTTTTGAGTGGGATTAGAATCTCTGACAATACATATATATAACATGGAGGTCCAAAGACAACAGCATCGTGCCACATGACTTTGCTTGCATGTCACATTCAAATGCTACAATGAATGGCAATGTGAAGAAATTACAGAATATGTGGGCAAACCTCGGGCTCTGTAGCCAGGTCACAGACAGTATGGTTCCTTAGTATATTGAGGCAGTACTGATAATGCCTTTGGTAAGAATCATCAATGACAACATATCCATAACAGCAACAGCACATTTTTTAACAGTTTTGTTAAGAGACATGAATTAAGAAATATCCATAGTATCAACATCACATACTAGATATGGATAGTGTCAGAATGTGTAGGTTTCTGCAGTTACATCACTGAGTGCAAGGAATTACCAGCAAAATTGTGGATGATCCATAAAGCAGCCTTCATGTACTGTGAACATTTGTAGTGGAAGTCTGTCTATACAACTGCATATGGGACTGAAATAAACTATTCAAAAGAACAACACCTGTATGCGTAAAGTTAAAGATATCACTCCAGTAACTTATATCAACTTCTGTTAAAGGTAACATTTTGAGAAAAAAAATATTTAAACATGTACATTTTGAAATGAATAACTTTAAGAGATTTACTAATAACCAAAACAGAAATCCTACTAATTCCTAATGTACCTCTCACCCCAAATCACAGAATAAAAGTGCACCTTGTGTGTACCCACCTTTAAGTACCATTTGCCCCATACATTATTAATGAGGTTCATTAAAATTAACATTTTTGGAATCCCATTCAAACACATCTGCATAAATTAGCTGCATCTGTGGAAAAACCCAGGTGTACTGCATAAATATCTAATAGGTATCAATAAATGATACCGTGTGTGGCATGTGACATTTACATTCCAATGATCTGATAACATGGCATCAATGCCACATTCAAGTATTGATTTTGATACAGTTACTGATCACACCATTGTTAACTGCAAACTGAGTGGCACCTCAGTGAGCATTTATATGTGTTTGTATTTTCCAGACTTTCTTAACTTGAAGATCATGATGGTTACTTCGAGGAGGCTGAGATGTTTGCATGTGCCCAACTGGACTGACAAGTAGATGACCCAGATATTGACTGCATAAGCCAGATTGGAGCAGAGGATGAAAGGCAGACCCAGAAAGTTTGCCATGATTGACATGTGGAACTGGATCATGAGGGAACATCGACGGAGGATGGGGATCTTCTGCACTGGAGTGCAGGTTCATCATCGCTATGATGACCTGCATCTGAGGGATGTGAAGGAGCTTTGAAGGAGGGTCACTGAGGTTCAGATGCAGCCCATAGATCCCTACAGTAAGTATCAATATTCTACACATATATGAGCATGCTATGGATTTTACATATATTTCTCTGTCCCATATATATCAAATAGATGTTTTTATAACAGTGTGTTTGCTGCTGTGACAATTATCTCATGGGGATAATTACGTAGACTTGGTAAATACTGTTCTCTTAACTATGTGTTTCGTTCCAGTGTTGATAATGTATTTAATAATGTGTATAATAGCCATAATTACATTCTTTGTAGATGTACATATATTTTACAGCATCTAACTACATGTTTTCACATAGCCACTGTCCTCGTGCATTACAAATGCTGATAGCGCCTAGGCCGCAGATGACTGCGCACTTCATAGTTTGCCATCATAGTCCCACAGTATCACCTACTGCACGATTATACATTGGAATAAAAACACATATATAACTTCATTAAATCTTCCCTCCTAAACAATTGGACAGACACATTTATTTAATTTAAAAAGTAATGCCTGTCTGACTGTTTACACATGTTTTTGGTTATGTGTTTATAGCTGTTATTTCTTTACAAC
This sequence comes from Protopterus annectens, assembly GCF_019279795.1. Lineage (NCBI taxonomy): Eukaryota > Metazoa > Chordata > Ceratodontiformes > Protopteridae > Protopterus > Protopterus annectens. The sequence goes on along the minus strand of NC_056726.1, from coordinate 69,385,044 downwards.
AAATGGTGTAATAAGTGTTTGCATTTTCTATATTCATTTGTTCTTAGCAGGACTTCTAATAAACTTCTGCAGTACCTGTTTTCCATAATAAGACTCTTGCTGAATGTTTGCTTGGTGTATAAAGCACCTAGCCAGCATGTTTAAAATTTGGTGTGCTCTGGGTTCAAGTCCACATAGGGTAAGCATATATCTGTACCTGTTACTTTGGTTAAATTCACCAGTAGAATAGTTTGCAAGACCCATATTGCAATAATGTTTATGTTGTGCATGGTAAAATGACTCATTGAGTTAGTCTTTGAATATTTACAAATATGGTTATAAACCATAAGGCTCTGATATCATCTTTCTAATAACAGGGTTTGTAGAGCAGTGTTTGTTTAAGACTAGAATGTGCTGGCTGATAGCTCAGGTTGAAAGAAAGCAGGCCACCACGAATGCATTTTCTTGGCATTCTCTGTGTTCAGATCTAGAGAGGGGATACATATATCGGAAACTATTGCTTTGATATACCCATAGCATTTATTTAGAGGAGCATATTACACTTATTGATATTTACATATATTTGAGCATATTTGCAAATAATTTGGTTATTCAGCAAATTCCTATTAACATATCCGTAGTCCATAATGTTCCATTAACATCAGCTGTTTATTTTAACCACGGGGCAGTAAATCTTGTTAAATCCTGATGTATGTCTGAGCAATTCTTTGGTTAATATTGTATTCTTTGAAAAGTGTTATGAAGGCCTATTTTCTCATGAAACATTAAAGTCAGTAGTAGAACAGCATCGTCCTCAAATTTTGAGAGACTGGGATAGGCAGAGTAACGGTTGAAATGCAGAACAGGGTAGATGTATGTACTTTCCTCATGATGTGCAGTTTTGAAAGGATTATCATGGTCCTCAGACATACCTTAGGTTTTGTTCACAGACGCTCTGTCACACTGCCTAGACACTGTCACACTGCCTAAGGAATGTATATTCTCCATTACTATTAATGTTTGTGAACACAATGATAAAACGAATGTAATTTTTCAACTGTTTAGCTACATCTATATCAACAGCACATGTTCATACTTTGCAATCCTAAACCAAGATCATTATTAGTAGACCATCCCCCATTCAGATGATGTCATAACATAAAGTTTTCACTCCATGCAAAACATGCCTTTTCAGTTAAGATGTGTTAAGTAAGCAGGTAGTTTTCAAGATTAGATTTTCAATGTGGATTGTGGTTACAGGTCTGAATGATGTCCTTTAATCTGTATTTAAAGATGTTAACACCTTAATGCAAAATGTCAACTGTATATTATGATTATTTAATGTTTTTCAGAAATAAATGTCGAAAATCTGTGCTGAGAAATACATATCAGTGTTATTTCAGGAATACATTGTTCATACGTTCAATTTTTTTTTTTTATTTCAGGCGAGGAGGATCATAGACAGAACAGAGCTATGTGCATCAAGTGGATGCACAGGCTTGAGGATCAACAGCGGGATAGAGGTATGTTGATTATTTTACCTATTTTATGAACTACAATGCATCGTCCCCTGTTTACAAGCCAGTATTTTTTCACAGCAACATGTATATTGACTAGAATGCAGGAACACCCATCATGGAGCAGTAAGGTATGCAAAATCATCACTTGGGAACTTTGCTTATAAATATAATTAAAATTAAATATATTGATATTTTACATATCATTGAGTCATTGTTTCAACGTACAATATTTGAAATGTAGTCCACAAAATAAATAGTAGTTGAATTGGTGTAGCTGTCACACATATGTTTAGTTGGATGCTTTATATACAAGTCTAAGTGCTTTGACTAGTGATTATGATGCATGGGTTAGTACACTTGTATGTCTGTCTGTGGTTTCTGGTTGGTGAGCTACTCTGTATAGCCTGTATATGCACAGAGTGAATTGTATACCTCTCAACTGTACAGATATTTGCAGAAAGTCCAGATTTTTGCCTTATATTTTTGTTCCATTTTTCATAAAATTGTGGTTTTCTAGCAAATCATTGAATATTTAAGTTGGAAAATGACAGACATTACACTTTCAGACTCTATATAATTCAGAAAATTCATGCTAATACAAAACCTGTTATTCTGTCTATTTTCTAAGTTTATAAGAACAATATTTAAAAATTGTCCCTATTTTTGGACCTTTGTACCCCTATGATTTATAGTTTTGTCCATATTTCTTGCTCTAGAGGTTGAGAGGTATGGTGAATGGGTATCTGCTGTATCATTGTTTCTACTGCTGTTTGTCGACCGTATTGCATATCCTTCAGTTCAATATTGGTATTGCATCTGCCTCAGACACTTTGGGTACTTTATAGAAACACAGTTATAGCCTAGGTTTACTGACACTTGAGCAGATACCCATTTGGGTGCAGCAGTTCATATTCAGCATACCCTGCAGGCTAACATCGGTATTGCATCTGCCTCAGACTCCTTGAGGTGTTTTTGTTCTAACACAGTTATGGCCTTAATTTAATGACCCTTGGGAAGATGCCCATTTGATTGCAGCAGTTCATATTCAGCACACCCTGCAGGTCGTCACTGGTATTACATCTACCTTAGACACTTTGGGTGTTTGAAGAAAAACAGTTTAGACTAGGTTTACTGACACTTAAGCAGATACCCATTTGATTGCAGCAGTTCGGTATCAACAAGCATATTCACAATGTTTTGATTTTTCAGGCTACTGGTTGCTAATTGTTTTGGTAGATAATACATAAAGTTGTACATGTACAATACTGTTAGCAACAGATACACTGGATTCTCATATGTTAGCAATTGTGTTGTTTGAACATATCACATTGTTTTTAGTGTTGTACTCATTATATTGATTTGTGTTCAGCCAACTATCATGCTACTTGTCTCAGATGTTTGTCATGTGGCTTGCCTATTGTCCACAATATTATTAGATCACTGTCCGGTTCAATTCTCAGCTAGAGTGTCTTTTGCGTGGAGACATGCGTGAATGGGTTTACCTTTGTTGAAGGCTGTGCGTCAGTGCTGGTAACTCGGCACATAAAAATCAACTACCAATCATTAACAGACCGGAGTTCCGCTGTGGTGACCCCTAACCGGGAAAAGCCGAAAGACACAACAATAGCAACAACAACAACAACTTTCTCCTCATTTTAACCATGACACTTTGTGGCTGCTCACATAAATCATTGAATGCAGACAGTACAATCTGTTGATTTGAGCATTAATACATTCTTACAAAGGTAATGACCTGTGTTTGTGTCTAAGCATACTGAGTTGCTCAGAAAAGAATACTGACATCCTCAGAGTATGACATATAGGGTCATAGGTAACTCTGTCCATAATGGACATGGGTCAGTCCCTATGTAAATTGTCATCATAATCATATAATGTTTTGCTATGATATTCATGGGACTGTTCTGCATGATAGACATTTGCTTTTCTTTTCTGTTGTGTTTTACAAGTAATCTTTACAGAGCACGAGACCCATGGATGTCCTCTGATCCAAAGACTATAATGAGCACATGAGAGGTCACTGCCAGAAATTTCTGATGATTATGGTGATGATGATGACAACAACGATGATGCCAAAGAACCTGGACCTGTCCTTGCCTGAGTCATCCTGCTTGCACCCCAGAGGAGATGTCGACATGACCAGGATCAAGATGATTATTGGGAGGAGATCTGGTAGGTCATGACTGATGTGTTCCAAATACAGATGTGGGACATGATGGGGTCTTTCTTTGAGTATATGGTGGCATGGGCTATGCAGGTTCATTCAGAGTGATGACTCATGAAATCATTTGGGAGTCTAAACCCCATCAGCATGGTCCCTCCAGAAAGTAAGTATTGTCTGTGTGCTCCACTTGTGTTATGCTGCCAACATGGTGATTGCCATTTTATTGATTTGACTGTATATGCACTCTTATGCATGCATACCGTGTATCTGTTATGCTTATGTGTTATTGTTGTGTGACATTTACTTCAGTTTCAATGTGTTCATGACACACACTGACACTTTCCACTTTCCACACACATTAAACTGTCTATGCAGTATGGCAGTTAACCTGCAGATGGTGCTGCAAGAGTTTACCTGTAAACACGTGTGTTACTGGGATGACTGACAGACAACATATGTTATCCATACTCCATCACTAACAGTGTGATATGCCTTGGATGTCTGTTTAGCCATATCAGGTATGTGCAACATACAGACATGTCATTCCACATGTTTTTTGGATGACAGTTGTCATGATGTTCCATTGTCATGATATGGTGTTATGTGTCATGGTTTGGCAATACTGATTCCATGTGAGACCATATACAGGTATACCCTGTCTGTGTGCAGTTCTCCTTTACTGACTTCATCAAACAGCAATGGAACATTAATCTGTAGACAATGTTACAGATAACACATTATTTCAGTACATTACACTGTGTTCATTGTATGTAGCATTTCCACTCCCATTATGTGGTGACATCAGTGTAAGCCTTCCATAAGTAGTTGTACACATGAAATGACAGTACATGTGTGTGTGCACATAGTCATATACATACTAGCACACAAATGTACCTTTGACATGTGAGCCTTCAATGAGTTACTGCTGATGCTCTGTAATGATGGTCACAGGAGTGTCTTGTTCTCCATAATTAGTAGAGTGATTGACATACACCTGCCTTTCTTTATTTGACATTTGCATGACAGTATGCGTTTATGTCCTTGTACTTTTTAGCTTACTTACCTATGCATGCAGATGTGACATGATTGCACATTACTGTGAATGTGTGCTATATACATACCCAGTTCTGTGGACATTAGCAATTTATCTGGCCATTTGAATTATATTTTTCCATTTGGTTAATTGTATTTCTGTGTGGCTTCTATAGCACACTGTGTGCTGCACACATTCATTTGCATTGTGTCAACTTACCTTGATCTGTTTTACCCCCATGTGGGCTCAGGTTGTCCATCTCCCTCCAACCTTCATATTTAACTATTATGTTTTCAGGTATGCATGCCTTTGTTAAAACTACTGACCATTGCCATGCATTGATTTGACACAGTGAACATATGCCACATGCATGCACATTGTACAATAGAAGGCATGTGCACACAAGTTGCTGGCTAATGCTTGCAATGCATCCTTGTTCTCATTATACTTGTGTGTCACCCAGTGTAGTTTTTTCATGTCTATGTGCACAACCTGCTGTATTTATTATGCTCTACTGTTATTACTTGTCATTGGTGTATGCATGTGTATCCACATTGATTTCATGTACATTCCATGTATGCCACTGACAGACATAGGTACACATCTACACCTGTGTGTTGCCTATAACATGCCATATGTGAGTAACATATACACCTTCCATTACACATTTCTTTGGGTTCTGTACACCTACTTGTGTTTGCAGTAGTGTGTGCTGTTCTTTTGCAGTACTTCTTTTTGGCACTGTGCTTGGTTGTTTGCCTTTCCCACTCATGGCCGTAGGTTTGGTTCTGTCTTCTGCTGAAGTGATCTATCATTGTTAGACCTGCATTTGCTCATCTGAGATGTTGCTTGGCTTACACCTGCACTGCTGAAGGACTAATTAAATATGTGTGCCTTTATCCAATGTGTGCTGTGATCCAACTTTACTACTCTGGAACACACATCTACCATTAGTCATACACATCCAGGTATGACTGCACCATAGTTTGTGACATGTCGTAATGCAATAGTGCATAGGTAGATATGTTTTTCAGCACACTCTGCAGGTCATCACTGGTATGCATCCCCACCCTGTTTGTTGACTTTGCATTACTCATGTTGTGCAGTGTGCTGTCTATGGAACATACATGCCCTTACTGTTTTTTCTAACCTTTGTCTGTCTTGTGTTGTGCTGTTTGTTCTATGGCTATACCTGCTGTCATTACCTTCTCCTCCTCTTCCCTATGTTTGTTTCATTTTCCTTCTATTTTTACAAAAAAAAAAAGTAAATAAAAAAAAATACAAAAAAAGAAATGGGACCTATTCCAACCAAAAAAAAAAAAACATTGCCAATGGCCCTCTGACTTTGTCTCAGACTTTCCTATTTCAACACCCCTCTTGTTTGTCCCTCTTCTTCACCCATACCCAACATCTTCTTTTCTATCTCCCACTTTCCTTGGGTGTCTGAATTACTTGTTTTCCCTACTCAAGTCCTGAACCAATTGTTAGCAAATGTTAGCTATGGTAATGTGGCTGTTACTGCCCTTTGCCTTTAATTTTTTAATAAAAAATGTATAGATTCCATTGGAATCTGTAAGTCCAGTCTAACATAATTTACTAATATGTGCCTTACTGAGATATCCATAGCTGTCTATGAGTTTACTGTAAACAATAATGTATATATATATATATATATATATATATATATATATATATATATATATATATATATATATATATTACAAATAATATTACTAATAGCCTTGCAGCTTTGAAGCACATATTTTAAGTTTATGGTTATCATAAAGGAGTCAGTTACATTTCATAGTTGTCCTTAACCTTACTGTACAGATTCTGTTATATATTTTTTATAGAACTATCAGAATGCTTGAATTGTGATTATCTTTCCATAATTTGGTAGTGTACAATGTGAATGGGCAGTCATTTCTTATTACTTATGGATTATTTATGCCTTACTGTCATGTGTCATTGATTCTGCTTTACTCCAGTGTGTGCTGACTTATTCTGAGTTTCTGTTTGTACCTTAACATATTACAGTATTATCTGCAAGTTTCACACTGATATCAGCATAATGCATAAGATTCCATGATCTTCATGGAATCTGACCCATTATTTCCAAAAATCTTTTAAGTAATATTTGACTGTCTTAAACTAAATGGGTTTACTGACTTTAATCTAAATGTATTCAAAACAAGTTTAATTCCCAATCCAAATAAAGGTTACACAGATGTTATAAATGCCAGGCCTATTGTTCTCATATACTAAGACATTAAAATTTCTGCAGCTCTAATTTCAAATAGAGTAAAGCAGATTGTGCCATTAAAATCTCCTTTTACTAATCTGGTTTTATTTAGACTAGACAAACTAATGACCAGACATTAACACTAAACTCCTTTCAAGAGTTATATCAGTCATATAAAGGTAACATTTTTAGGTTGGCAGTGATTACCTCCAAAACATTTAATAAAGTTAACTTAAAATTTACTGTTTTAACTATGGGACAGGTTCAATAAACTGGGGTGCAATTATGGCATGACACACACATGATAGCACACAGTTTTGGATTCAGTAAGTGGATCTACCTGCTGTGTAGAGCCACGAAAACACAGCAAACACTGTGGCATGCAAATTTCAGCATAAGCAGCTGAACGGTATGTTAATCAACCAATCCAAGACGGAGGAGCTATTCAACAAGCTATAATACAACTGTGCAGACTCAGTGCTTGTTTTCACTATAAATTCCAAAACCTATTGGAATACAGATATGGAAAGCAGTCTACACAGAAAAAAAGTAGGGTCTGGTTTTACTTTAATTCATGTGTATGTGCAACAGGCTGTAGTCTATGCTGTTGCTGCAGCAAACAGACCAAGGCTAAGAAGGAGAAGTTTTTATATGCTATTTAACTTATCACAATCTACATGAGGTGGAAACTGTAGATCACTACAGGGCAGATAGAGACACACTACAGGAACTCTGCAACCTCTGTCATCCTCATCTCAGACCAAAGGCAAACCAAGCAGAACCAATAATGGTAGGGACAAAGGTATGTGTATCACTTAGAATTTTAGCTACAGGAACCTTTCAGAGAATAACAGGGGACATGTTGGGGGTGTCAAAGGCATCAGCATCTAGGATCCTCCACCAATTCCTGAATGCTATGCTACAACACGCTAATGACGATATATATTTTCCCCATACACCAGAGGACAGGACCACAAATATGCAGAGTTCTACCCTGTAGCACACTACCCTGAAGTACTGGGTGCCATAGACTGTACACATATAGAACTCAAGACATCACTTGAGGCATCACTTGAGGAATAGGGAAGGGTGTACATAAGAAAGAGCTTCCACTCCATTAACTGCCAAGTTGTGTGTAATGCTAAGGGAATCATCTTGAATGTGTGTGTCGGCAACCCATGCTGGTACCACAACTCACATATCTGGTACAACTTCCAACTGTATGAGATGTTTACTAGGGATGATATCTCATGGGGTCATTTACTCAGGCATGCAGGTTATGCACTGGAACCATGGCTGATGATGCCCACCAGAAATGCACACACACCAGCTGAAGAACATCATAATGAGGCACATACTCAAATCAGAAATATTATAGAGCATGTGCTTGGGCTGCTTTACCTGCTCATGTAATTCCTGTGTGCTCCTAGCTTCAGACAGAATCAGCCCTGAGCTAAAACTATAGCAACTGTTGGACTTACAAAGTAAACATTCAACATGGAATATTTAAAAAATGTGCAATAATACAAATGAATGGCATATCCTTGCATACTGTTAGTTGGTAATGTAAGTAAAAGGTGGGTGATTTGTACAGCAATAACTTCAACATGTGATAGCAGTGTCTTACATGAATACATATATCTTATATGAAGTAATAGGCCTCAGGAATCAAAGATTCACAAGTTCATACCTGTTGAAAGTACTGCTCATCACTGAATGTCCTAAGTTTGGCCTCATAATTTGTACTGGCAAATCATTAAAGAGATAAGTTAGAAATTAATGACACAAATTTCGGTTTCAGACTTCATATCCCTCAGAAAAAATAATATATATATATATATATATATATATATATATATATATATATATATCTTAATAATAGTGATGCAAAAACTGTTTGCTTCTATCCATTGTCTAACTTTTTAAAACCAAAATATTTAAATAGTCTCCCTATTGTTCAACCTTTGTCCCACTTTTATTTATAGTTTGGTCCAACTTTGTTGCTGTAAGAGTGTAGGAAGCATGTATACATTACAAAAACCTGTAAGAAAGCAGTACAATTAGCAAAACAGCATCATAAACATAGATACACTAAGCGCTAAGTCAACTATGCACCCTGAACATCAGATACAAAGTATATGTATCCCTGAATCCAAAAGATAGAAAACAAGGATATGGCACAGTTATCATCAATTGCACAGGGTGGGGGGGGGGGCAGGAAGCCTAGGCTGACACAAAAGGTAAGTGAGTGCATGTGAGTAAAAAAGAGAATCAGGCAAACATTTGGATACTATATCAAATGGCCAGTGAGACAGAATGAGCTTTAAGCCTCACAACTGAACCATGTAACTGTTGTGTGTGTGTCTGCATGGGCACTCCAGGTGAAATTGGTGTGTGAGTATCTGCAAGAACACAACCAAGCTCTGTGGTAGCTCTATGTCTTGGTATGTCAGAGAGGTGTGAACCATGCATGGTAGAGGTGGCAGTTCATCGTCATCATAACCAACCATGAGAACTGACTCTGCTGAAGTTCTATTGGCACATTGATACCCACATTTAGAGGCACTGCTGCTACCTAAATGTGACTGATGTCTGTTGGATGAGCTCTCCTAACGAGTATGCCCAGGACCATGACCCTATGGCCAGACATGTCTGGGTGTGGACACCTGAACCACTGATGGAGCAGTGGAAGTAGTGCCACTATGGGACCATGAATGGGCATGGCCATGTCAGCTTACATCAGGTGATGTGGCTGACGTACGCCCATGTGGATGTCATCCCCTCCCAGCAGATGTTCCATCACAGACACTGCCTGTTCCAATGTGTCATTCATCCAATCTATTGAATTGACATCACATTGGAGACACTTACACATGTCAGGCTGCGCCATATTTACAACCCTAAGTATTTCTTCAGAGGCCCTGTTGGAATGTGCCTGCACCTCCATGATGGCCCTTAACATATGTCAAGTGGCATAGAAAGACACACCTGGACCAGGTGGAGGATGGATTGCAGGCCTCCTCCAAGAACCCCTAACAACCCTTGCCCACATTGTGACTCTGGCTAGAGACAACAGGCACTGAAGCTGCAGTAACCACACTACCCCGATCGAGTGTCTCATCCTCTACCTGTCCAATATCTGAGGGCTCACTGTAATGGGTTGGCATGGTCCTATAGGCTGTGTCCAATGGAATTACAGGGCATGGCTGAATGTCAGACTCAGTGTCAGATTCAACCTCTGCACCCCCCCCCCACTGTGCCTCTATTTGCCCTCCATCATCATCAGAGTCTGGTGAAACTTTGACATGTGATAAGAGATTTATACTTCCACTGTCAGGCTCACCTGTGATAATAAGCAACAAACACAGGGAAGAAATTAATAGCTACACTACTACAGTTCAATATATCCTAACAAACTAACAGTGGTGCCACTATTACAGACAATGTATCAATACACACACACACACACACACACACACACACACACACACACACACACACACACACACACACACACACACACACACACACACACACACACACACACACACACACAGTCCTGACACCAGCATCACCCAATCAGACAAACTAAATATTTCTGTGAACTGCTCATCAATATTGAAATAAAAATGTTTGGCTTACCATGTGCAGATGAGTCCACACTTCTTAAGGAAGATTGTCCTGGAAGAAGTTAGCAAATGGTAAGGACACCATCATCACAATTAACAGTAACACATGGAGTGAAAAAAAATGTGGCCCTTTATATGTCCATTTAATAGAAACCTCGATGACACATCCACCCCAAGCCTATGTGTAAGGAACAAGAATGTATTGTTAACTGTAGCAATCATTTGTTAAACAAAATTATGTATTGCTGTTAATATTTTACTATACAAGAAATATTTAAAAACTGAATAGGTAAGCCTACCTGAAACTCCTCCTGGGACATACTTGTCCTCCCTGAAACAGCAACAACATAAATCATATTTTGTGCACGTTCACTGAAGTTTCTGGATCCCTGACAGTGGACTAGAACTCTTCATTTGAAGTCAGTGGTGGGTCTGTAGCAGCCCCCCCCATAGCCATCTGTCCATGGGCCACTGCAGCTGCTCTCCTACAGGCTAATGAAATCTTGTCATTGGCCTTATGATGCATTTGCCCTACTGCAGCCCCCAACAGCATTGACATCATCCACTATCTGCTGTCAAATTTGCATTCTTCCCAACATATCCCCATGGCCTTTCTCAAGCAGAAACTCACCATGTTACCTAAATGCTTGTACAATTACATCATTCTCATGGTCACTGAAGGTAGAGGGATTGCAGGGATTGGAAAACCTAAGTGCCATAGTCTTAGGTGACATAAAACACAAAAGAAAGATAATGCACATACATATCACATAAATAAAAGTCCTGATTAGATATAACATATAAGTAGCAGTTTTTCAATATTAACCACTGGAGAAACAAAAAATGTTTGAAATATTCAAATATAAAAAAATGATTTATGTGGTTATAACAAATCACACACAAAGCAAGGCTGGATCCCAAACAAGGGGAGTAACAATAGCAAAGCAAATCTCTGTATAAACATTATTTTGTGCTAACACAGAAATGCAACTTGGCTGCCACACACACACAAAACAACAGGCAAATGACATTTTGCTACCAAACAAAGGAATAGAACAGCAGTGAACTGTGATAAGTGCTATCAAAGAAACTGTCTTCAAAACAAGTGTACACATCTACTATTGAACATTCATTTTTATGCAATTGCCCGTCACCTCTACCTGTAGCCAGCACTCCCCTAAAGGTGTTTATAGGCTATCCTAGAAGGCTAAAATCCATGTGTTATTGATAATATAGGACATTACATTTCATTGAAATAACAATTGAAGAGTGCAAAAAATAACAGCTGCTACATTAACACTTATGATGAAAGTTTTTAAGGCTGTCCACCTGAGAAAGTAAAATGTCCTGACAAAATGCCTGTGCCATCAGTAAACTTCTAAGAAGTTTAACTGGATAAAAATAACATTTGGTAATGCATAAAAAAATTTCCTAAGTGACATCTGAGCATATCCAAGATATAAATGAAAAATGCAACCATACCTTATCAAGATCAGTAGTCTTCTGTAGAGATAAATCCAAAGTAATAACAATCTTCTTCTGTGTTATCCACATAAACAAGTCTCTTCAACTTCATGTTTCCTAGCTACATGGTTCCCTTTTTATAGTGTAGATTCAGGTCTATGAGCATGGAGAAGGTGCAAACGAAGTGTGAACTCATTAGAATTGCTGAATCAAAAATTCTTGGCTCTGTGTATCAGATGTAAACGTAGTGTAGGCACTCCCTCAGTGTTTGATGCTAATGGATTGCAGCTGTGAATGATCAGTGGTAGGGAGAAGGAGGACACAACAGCATTTCAGACTTTCTTACCTCCAGTGGGTGTGTCAGCCAAGTTAGACTTACAAAGTGTAGAAATAATTTGTCAGAGTTTTAAATGTAAGTAAGCAGCACATATTTCACAGTTTCTATTCAGTACCATCCAACCTCCCCATTCTCCCAAAAAAATGGGCACCTGTCCCACAAAAAATATTGTCCCATACAGAGCTCTCAACTTCATACGTGTCTTCTTGACACTCTTGATTTGGTCCAAGTGGATACACAACATGATTGTTTTGGTGTCACCCCCACTTTGTTGAGGTTGTAGATCAAATCCAGCTAATATTCTGTACATATTTTCATTTTACACTGTTGAAGAAGTGGATAGCTTTTGTTCTTTCCTACCTCCCTTATGCACATTCCTATATTGTTTCCCTTTGTTCTCCCCCCTGTTCCCCCCCCCATTTCACAACTTCCCTATCTACTCCATTTTAAAACATTTAATGTGGTCAAAAAAAAATAGAATCACACACAACACACATGAGTAAAAGAAGTAATGGAGCCCTACACTTTTTGGCTTCTGTGTTTGCGCAGAGTTTGGCATTATGCATCAATGGCAAGCAAAAGTGAATGACTCTTCCTTCCTGCAGCTACCTCCATGTAGTACAATTTAAACATGCTATGCAGAGGTAATATACAGTGAATTTTGGATAAAGAATTATTTTATTGCATTGTAAATACATATTTAAAACTATTAGATACACTTGGATTCAAACACTATGTAACCTGGGCTCCAAAAGAAATCTGGCAATGCATTTACACCTGCTGCCACAGAGTCAGCTAAACAGCAGGTGTGTTCCATTCACTCAGTACTCAAACCTCTCAGAATCCTATCAATGATGCTTGCGTTTTCTTATCACATAACTACATGCAAACACATAAAACAGTATACATGTGCATCTCACATGATCAAATACTTTGACATCAAACCCACAACCTAGCTGCTTGGTGGTGCACTATGGAAAGTGCACAATAGCATGTATTACTCATGTGTACTGTGCATGTAGTCTTCATCCTATGAAAGTATATGTAAAACACATACTTACACTGCACACATCTGTTACCTCCCCCAGTGCCCTGTAAACTTGGTCTCTCAGTACTTCTTCACAAATATATCAACTACACTACAGAAATAAATAACAAATGCTTTCTTATATACCATGCCCATCAGATTTCCAATAGTTGTGCTAACATGGACAGCTGTTTAATTATAGTTTGTTATGCTGTCTCTTAAAGTATGCCTGTACATTGGAAACACAAGAGCAAATACCACATATTGTACACTCATCAATTTTGTAACATGCAGAACTTTAAGATCTTTATGGGTGTAGTCTCTATACTTAGGTATAGGTTCTGCTCTCACAGCAGTGAACTGGTGTGTGTGTGTGTGTGTGTGTGTGTGTGTGTGTGTGTGTGTGTGTGTGTGTGTGTGTGTGTTTGTGCACTTGCTTGATATTAGAGTGAGCATTTTACACTAGCATCTAGGACACTGTTATTACCATCTTCTCTTCACCAGACACTGCTGATGTCATCACATAGAAAATGTTGCCTAACAATGTCTAAGTCAGACTTGTGCTATGGAATGTGTGTTAAATACAGAGGCCTTTAGTCATTGTATTTAGATAGCTAGGGGTTCTGTTCTTACTACAGTCAGCTGAGGTATGTGTCTATGTGCATTTGTGCACTTGCTTGACATATATATATATATATATATATATATATATATATATATATATATATATGAATGATAAGAAACAAAATGACCCAAGGAGCGTAAGCATAAAATACGATGAAACTGCTGCAGCAAATGAACGTAGACAAACCTACAATGCCTTCAAGAGTTTCGAATAAATCCAACCATTCGGTTCATTTTTTATATTCTATGTAATATATATATTTCGATATAATCATACTTTGTGAGCTAGATGAATAATATATATATGATGTTAGTATCAGTTCTGCATAAATTCTCTGTGAATATTTCTTCATTGATTTCATACATTATTGTTGCATGCCCTGCCCTCCACCTGAATATATAAACAGATCTTCAAGTTATATTTCAGCTGGAATGGGTATTTCAGCTCGTGGCATACTAGATTGGCGCTTTGAGGGCTGTCATGGGAGAATGTATGATGAAACTCATGTGTTGTTTTTAACATATTTTCAATATATGTAGTTAAACATGTAATGCACATCGTATTATCTCCAAAGGATGTGTTATTGGTTCTCCGCTAACAACATCCATGAAATTAATAATCAACAATTGGAAAGTTGTTTAATTTTTGGGAACCTCTATATTGTTTTTAGCATACTCAGATCTAGTCAAATATTAAATGTATATTAAATTGTATCAAGTTATATGTATAGGATGTATCGCTGGTTCTTTAAATAATGTAGTGACGTCCATGAGATGAGACATTGGTAGGTTGTTTAAATTTGGCGCCTCATCAGCGCTTTTTCGTTTGTTTGTCTGAAGAAGCGGCTATTATTTTTGCCGTGAAAGCGCTCACAGGAATAAATGTTTTTTATTTGAACCGAATGGTTGGATTTATTCGAAACTCTTGAAGGCATTGTAGGTTTGTCTACGTTTATTTGCTGCAGCAGTTTTATCGTATTTTATGCTTACGCTCCTTGGGTTATTTTGTTTCTTATCATATCCCTTTGAACTTGGTTGGTTTTCATCTATATATATATATATATATATATATATATATATATATATATATATATATATATATATATATATATATATATATAAAGAGAGAGGTAAAGGTGTATAAACATATATTAATTTATTTTATTTATATTGTCTGACTGTGCAAAAAAAGGCCTGTTTTCAGCAAAGGCATGGGGAGAAAAGCCTTAAATTACATTCACAAAAACAGATTAAGCATAGAAACAAAAAATTATAAAACAAGAGGTTACAATATACAAATTGAATTGAGATGGTGTAAATGACTGAAATATAGGACAACAATGGACAAGAGGTTATAGAATAATTCACAATATATATTGAATTGAGATGACACTGCAACAGTGGTACAAATAATACAGTAGTATTGTAAGTAAAATAGTTTACACATTATAATAGATGGTCTTTCAGAGCAAGCCCTTTTTGAAAAAAAAATATTATGTTATTCTGGGTCTACTTCAGAAGACTGACAAACCAAAAGTCTGAATCCCAAAAGACTAAAAATTCAAAATACTGAACACATTATTAATGTAGGGATTAAGATCTCATGCGCCCCTTATGTGGGGGGCTGCACCCCACCCACATCCCCTGGTAACTATATATACTAACTCCAAGATTGCACAACAGTAGAGAAGGAGCAACTTCCATCATTCAGTATTTTGAGTTTTCAGTCTTTTGGGATTCAGTCTTTTGAGTTTTCATTCTTCTGAAGTAGACCCATCTTGGATTTGGTATATATAGTTCATAGGGGTTGGGTGAGTGGTGGGGGTGCAGCCACCCACATGAGGGGTGCAGGAGAGCATATCCCCTGCATTAAAAATGTGTTCAGTATTTTGAATTTTCAGTCCTTTGGGATTCAGTCTTTTTGTTCTTTAGTCCTCTGAAGTAGACCCGTACACACACACACACACACACACACACACACACACACACACACACACACATATATATATATATATATATATATATATATATATATATATACATTTACCTTATACAAATACAGCTGTTCCTAAAATCATTCATGCCATTAAATCCATTTCAGATGTATCTAATTACAAATCAAATTTACAAAAGTCAGTTGTCTTTCCGTTAGGCAAACAATACAATTGTATTGATACAACAATTTTAGAAGGCATAAAAATCCAGCAGTCTTATGCCTACCTAGGAATAATGTTTTCACAAGAAAATGATTCAGTACTTTAAAATTCTTTAAACAAATGTTGGTCCAATATCTGAATGACAAAATAGATCAAATATGAAATTTTTTATTACTCTATAAAGTAACCATTGAAAAGATGAATATTATAATAGATTTCCATAATCAGGATATCATTAAAATTCTTCAAGACCATTGCACTTTTTCTGACAAAGTTTATTTAGCCACAAAATCAGTTAAGATGTCATAGGAAGCAGACGTTTCCTAAATCATGTAGTGGAATGGGTTTTCCTGATTTATGCTTATACTACTTAATATAAACACAAGTGGATGATGGGCAATTATAAATGTCAATATGAAACTAAATGGAACACAACATGGGAATTTATTTTACCTAGCTGTCTTAAATCTTACAGATATAATCTCCTAGTTCTTTTATTAATTCACAAAGCAATTGACACCTGCAGGTATATCATTTCTTTTTTTTCAAAATGATAACACTTTCTCAGAAAAATAGTGCAATCTTGGATTTGAATGATTTTCACCTTGGCTCCCCTAGACATGCTCAGGTGAAATTGTTTGAATGTCAGTTCCATGAAGGAAAAAACACGATGAATGGATTAATGCCAAACACTGTCACCCATAGGAAATCATTGTCAGTGTGGTTTGTAAGTGTGCACTGTCAATGATTCACTAGTTTTTAGGAGAGTTCTCCCTTCTTTGAGTTGGTTCAACTATGGAGGTGCATGGGGAAGGGGGTTTGACCCTGTGAAAAAACAAATAAAAGGGTGTTTTACTATTTTAAATTGTGAGCATTTTTTTCATCATTTCAGTATGGCAGATTTCAGAAATTCAGCATTTCTTAGTAGAACCAATTAGCTTTTAATTCAACTGGTTTATCAAAATCCTAATATCTTACTGAATTGTTAAGTGAATGACCTATAACATTTCCCAGGTCTGTTTGTGAATTTATTTCATGCAATACAGAACATGTTGAACAATTAAAAGTACAGATGAAATTGTGCAAGGGTTATATACCAGCAACATGGCAAATACTGACCATTCTCACATTTAAATTTTCCTGTGATACAATGCATGAAGACAAACACATTTTTTTAATGAACCTCAATTTCCACTATACTGTAAAATAATGCAATTTCTAAACCATATAAACTTGTGCTAAAAAACACATTGAATTAAAATTATTTTTTCTATATTGCCAACTTATGATCAAGTTTTAATTCAGAAATAACTTAAAAAGGAAGTCTTTAACAACTAGTGTGAACTACATTTTGCTCAAAAATTATTCTTTAAACAATTTATGATATTGCATAATGCATGCTTAACACGATCTAAACTGGCTTCATATTTCTAATTATATTTAACTGAATGTACAAATTGTACTTCTGATAATCCTGATATACTTCATAAGCCAATTCCAAAAGCTAGGTGGGGACAGTGCAGCACACTGAAGGATGACTTCAATACACCAGCTGCAAATGCATTTCAGAAAGCATGCTGTAAGCAGTCTGAGTACTTAACTATTCAATGTAGGATAATTAGGGATTCCACACATGCCCATCAGATTCCAAAACATATCATGCGTGCACAAGATAGCTTAAATGTGACAAACTGCAATGCTGACTCTGTTTCCAAAATCCTTGATGAATGACATACTGCAACACAAGGAACAGAAGCTATTCCCATGGAATTCTATGCAATCTGTAATAATATCGACCACAAAAAAAAAAAAAAAAAAATTGTCAGCTGCAGTGAATGAACCACAAAAGACTGCAACACTGCAAATTTTTCAGGAGAATATGGCTGTGCATCCTAGAAGGCAGTCATCAAGACAGAGAGCCAGGCTATAACTAAGCCAACTCTCAGATAAAAAAAACACTAACAGGTACTGCCAAGACAGACAGCTGGCACATGCTGTGTGCAACATGTGTGGCCCACACATGTCTTTGTGGACATTGTGAGGCAACTCCATTCCTCTTGAAACAAAAATGTGTCTGAGCCTTTAGGTATACTGGCATCTGAGACATTCCAGTGACACATGGGAGATGCTGTAGGAGTGTCACAGACAGCTGCCAGTTGTATCTTGGCACAATTACTGGCAGGAATGTGTACCCTGGTAGATGAACACATGCAATTTCCATCTACCCCATAGAGTAATGAACTGTTACATACCATTTCTATATACTTGAAAACTTCCCCCATGTCTTGGGGCAATAGACCACACCCATATCACTATTATGATCCCTGTGCACCCAGAAGAAAGATAAATCAGTAGAATGGCCTGGCAATCCCTGAACTGCCAGGTTGCATTTTGCAGATGTCAGCATAACAAACATCATGGCAACACTCCCTGGAAATGTTCATGATGCTGTCATATAGAGAGAAAGTGGTCTGAGGGCTGCATTCCAGCAAGGTAAAATACATGAGCAACTCCTAGAGGGTAAGTACAGGGATACACCTAGTATGTAAGCTAAAGACATCTCTGTCAACATTATTCATGACAACAACATATGAGTTTCCACTCCCACAACAGTTGAATATGGTTATCCACTTTAGCCATCGCTAATTACCCTTTGCAGAGAACTATCCAAACCTACAGAGTAGGACTACAGTAGAAAGCATGCAACAACACAAAATAACATAGAGTATATATGTGGTGTACTGACAGCCAGGTTCAGATGTCTGGACACATCTAGGGGATGCACTGCAGTGCAAACCTGAAAAGGCAGCACAAATGATTACTGTGTGTACCATGCTGCAGGACATGTTAAAAACAACACATGGTGGTCTTCCGAATGCACATGTGTGTGAACTACCCCAGGTCCCTCAGATGTGTGAAAATAACATCTCACAGCTATCAAAGGAGGAACAGGAGAACACAGAAGACAGAAAAAACAGGCATGGGTGACAGAGGGTGCGACCACCAGTCCAGGAGCAGGCATCTCAGCAGTGTCCGACACAAATCTTTCAGTCAAGACAAGCCACACCTTCTGAAGTACACACATTAAACACTGATGTTCAGACATTGCCCCACCACAGCAGTGGTTGCATTTAAGGGAAATTGCCCAGTAGATGTACACACTGAGCATCAGACATAACAACATAGTTCTAATGTATAACAGTATGAACATATATACAAATCTGTCACAACACAGACCATCTGGTCAGGGCACATGCATCACAGGTATAGATTCAGACTCATAGTGATATATGGCTGCATGGTAGATAACAATGGCCATACCTCTGTGAAACCCATTCCTATCTGTCCACTATCAAAAGATGCAAACAGGCAACCAACTAAGGACATACTGCAGAACTATTGTCAATATGACAAGCAACATAAATCAATGCAAAGTATGGCTAAAGTTTAATGTACAAAATGTAGTCACCTATAGTTATTAAAATGTCAGACTCCAAAGGCAGCAAACCTCATGACAACCACAGACAGATGGCATCATCAGTGGTCTGCACATCTGCAATCATTATCATCACCATGGGGTGAGACTGATACTACAGAACTTAGTGAATCAACTGTTAGTTTTAATCTAGCACAGTCTAGGGCATCCCTGCTGACACCTCATACCACAGTCCAGGCTGCCCCTACCATGTATAAAAGCACTCTGCCCAGGTTGCTCCACAGAGGAGACTGATGGGGATGATGTCAGCATGTGGAGACACTCAGTTGGAAGGTGCATGAGTCTGAGTTGATTGTTTGGTCATGACTGCCAGGTCCAGCAGCAGATATGTTTGTGTGCACGTTGCAGCACACACATTGATGGCCTATGGCCAAGGGTTGTTCTGCTGACAGGGGGCCAGCCTCTCCCATGTGGCACTCTGCTAAGCACAGTCAGAATATGCAGAACCCTGGTCATACTACAGCATTTCTGTAGTACTGGTGTAACCAGAGATTCAACAGGCCATGCCACAGATAACATTTTTTCACTCTGTGCAGCCAATGCCACCAAGACCTCAGCATGTCTGCAGTCCTGTCTTTCATATAACACACCCAGCTAGTGTACAGCATGATCTGTGGCATGGGCAAGTGCATGAATGTCAGGTCTGTGATGTCCCTGGAAATGTTCATTTGTCTGTAGGAGTAGGAAGACACATTCTGACAAGTGCCAATGCACACAAGATACATGCCTACAACTATTGCACCAGGCAATATTGCTGTGTTTTTGGGAAGTTTCAACATGACAAGCAGACTCAATGTGAGGCCATTGTCCACAAGCTTCATCCTGTCCACCATCTGATGTCCCCACATTGTCAGAATGGCAAAACAAGTTTTCCTCCACATCTGAGACTACAGCCTCATTCATATTACTGTTACAATCTGAGGCAGACAGTATCACCAAATCTATGACCTGTGTGTCAGGGGGCATGCTACAATGCTGAGACACATCAGATCCCACATCAGAATCAGTCGATGAGCTAATGAAGGATGAATGCAGTGGATATGCTATAAGAAGAGATAGATAACACAGGTCAGGAAAATAACCTGTTTTAATATTACTGGAGTCTACTTGAGCGATAAGTGCTTTTGTCTATTCACATTTCATAGACTTCTTCAGACCCATCCATTTAATCAAATATTAGATGATTGAAATGACAACACCAAAACCTTAATTTAACAAATTTTCACACTACTGGAATTTTAATCCAGGAAAAGAAGCAGTTGGCCAACATGAGGAAAACCAGTTTAGAAAGGGTAAAATTTGATCTGTACAGTGGGGACTGGCAAAATGAACTACTTCAAAGGGAAATTATTTGGCAATTATGGTTAGATGCTATGAACCTACCCAGACTTAATAACAATACATCTATATCTAGTGAACCTAAACGTAGAGTAAATAAGCTATGATTCCATTTAATTGTCCTTTTTTGCCAAATTTTCTGGTTTTCTAAGATAATTCAGGGATTCATTTCATTATTACAGGTATTGGGAACAGTGTACTTATAGGGGTATTCGTCATTGTTCCATTTTTAGTTTTTAGAGATCTGATTGACTAACCTCTAGGGTAAGTGTATTCTATCACATACACATATTTTTTTATTCTATCATAGGCTGATGTGGGATTGTAAGGAATGTTATCGGTTTAGTTAGTGATTGACCCACCTAATCAGTTTACATCTTTTTATAGCACAGCAACAGGGTTTTGGAAAAACATGGGTTGGCATTACAACCTAGAATAAGGGATGAAACATGGACCTTTAGTGTACTTGATTATACAAGTTAATTTAATTATATTATTTATCTAATATTGTCATCCAAGGTTTTTATAATTTTCATAGGTTTTTAAATAATGTATCGATTATTTGCAGTAACTTACATTTGAGCATGTGTTACAATAGTAATTCGACTGCTTTTACCATATTATTGGCCCTTTTCTGGTTTGCAGAGTTTTGATTGGATACTTTTTCAGGGTTTTAAATCCAGTCAGACACAAATGTTATTTTCTTATTCATAGGCTGATATCGTTATGTGTGCAGTCTTATTGGTTCAGTAATAAGAGCTTTTTATTGGCTTTGATTTAAAGAGATTTGTGTTTTTATTAGCACAAAAATAATGGGGTGTGTATCTAAATATATTTAAAGTATAAAACAATTGTTCATTTTTTAAATGGTTCTGAAGATGTCTATGAGATGTCAATAGACAAAAGCACTTAATATATTTATCAGCATTTCTGTTTTTACCATTTGCTGCAGGGATGTTTGAATTATTTTTTACTTGGAGTTTTATGGACCAGTGTGACTTTCATCTGCTCATGTTTTTGTGGTTTTTATCATGTGCATACTAATAAACATTTTGAATGTTTTGTTTTCCAACATATAAGGACATAATTTCACAAATTTAGTATGGTCATGCATCACTGATGCCTATAGCACCTAGGCCACTGATGACTACACATTTCTCCTTTACCCATAATACTTCGAGAGTATCATCCAGTCTACCTGTTTATGTATGAGTAATAACTCATACAGACATTTGTTAGTCTGTTCTGCTTTACAAGGCGAACTGTATTATTAAAATCTCATTTGTTTAACAGAAGGGTATCATTGTCAGCAGAACTTACTGACAGTGATTGTTTAGGAGTTCCATTCATCAACATGTTGAACCACAGCCAATTAAAGCCAGAGTGTTCAAAATTAAACCACAAGTAGGTTATCTATTCTATCCTTTTATCCATTTCATACAGAAACCAGAGGTGTAAGCAATTTTTTTCCCATGTTCAACCCCCTAAAGATACAAACTAATGATTGTTTTCCCAACTCTGGTCAGCTATACATCTGATGAGCCTTTTAATTGCACATTGTATGGCTCTTGGCTTCTTAACTTGGAATGTAGGAAGTTACACTATGTGATTCAATTACAAATTCAATGCAATTTTTTTTAAAAAAATGGTAAGAACATCCGTCCTAAACAAATGTAACTTTGAACTTCATCAGAGCAAAATTCAAAATGGAGGGAGGGTTTAAATAGGAGCAGGTCACAAAATGGAGGCTAAATTTAAAGCTATAAAGACCCTAATTCAAGCTTACTTAGAAAGTATAGCTGCTGTCACAAAAGAACAACATGCAAAGCTATCCCCCTGAGCTCTAAGTACAAAGTTTCTGTGGTTTATTTAAATAGAAAAGATGTAAGAGCATTCAAATTGAAAAGTGTATTAATAAATAAATATGAATTCAACTAACTATAATACTTGAATGTATAAAATGTACTGCCCATGTTTTACCATTTTCTCAAATAAAAAATGTTGTTCCTAAAAATATTGTCAATTTAGTGTCCAGATAAAACAGCAAAAATACTGCTCCACAAAACTGTACTCAAAGTTTAGCTGCTCTTAATTTTAAAAGTGGGTATATTGAAATTTACTCATTTATAACAGCCACACAACTTGCATTCAATCTGACTTGCAAATAAAACTTGTGGAATTCTAAAAGAGTTTACCAAACAACCACCTCTTGAGTTTGGAATGACTATATCAAGAATTCCAAAGACAAATTTGTTGAATTGTAGACAAAAGAGAGAATTTTTAAAAAGATTATTCTTCAAGTTTTAAGTACTATGTTGTACAAATGTTTGTAAATCATTCTTTTAAGTGCACATTTACACTTTCCAACATAGATGGCAGGTCATGAGGTGCATTTTGCAAGATAAACTACTCTAGAGGAGTTGTAGATGCCATGCCTTAACTGGACTTTGTCTTTCAAAGTGTTGTCTAAAATGATAGATTCTCATTCCAAACTATAAGAGCAATTGGGGCAGCTTTCACATTTGGTGGTGCCTTTGTTGTTACCATAAAGGGCAACATGCAAAGGTGTTGGTCTTTCTAATATATTTTTAAGGTTGGGTCCCATCTGGAAGACCAAAAGGGGTTGCTCATCCAATTTTCTGAAAATGTCAGTGTTACATATAAAGATGTTCCAGTTGTTATGTATAACCATTGAAATGGTTTGATGATGTCCTTGAAATATTGAAACAAATGTCCTCATCCAGGTATAGGACCTGGCTTCCCCAGGGTTCCTTGTATGTTTGAGTCATCCAAGTGATTACCCATTATGGGTTAAACTTGGAAGCCTAATCTGAGTGACCTCCTTGGTAACCTTGTCCAAAAAAACACAGGGGAAGCCATGGTTCAAGAACATCGTTCTTAAATGACAGATCTCATAGAAAAAAGTTTGTCATCTCAGAACATGTATGAATATATGAATATCTAGGGCGGATCACACATACTAGCTTCTTTATCTGTGAGACTGCAGTACAATGGGGATCAGGGAATTTGCCCTTTCCCCACTGTAAGAGCTGATAAAACTTTTTTTATAATGTTTTTTTCAAGCATATGTATATATATATATATATATATATATATATATATATATATATATATATATATATACATATAGGGCCTATATTAGATCATTGAATGCTTAAAAAAGTGAACACTGATTTATCGACCCCATGTAAAAGAAAGCTTACAATCCTGAAAACTGAGAACAGCAATCTTTTTCCCAGGAAAAAAATCGCTGTTCCAAAAAAGAAAAATAAAGTGGGGATATATATATATATATATATATATATATATATATATATATATATATATATATATAAATAACTCTCTCTCTCTCTTCATATATATATATATATATATATATATATATATATAAATATATATATAAATAAATAACTCTCTTTCCCTCTCTCTCTCTCTCTCTCCCTATACATATATATATATATATATATATATATATATATATAAATACATGGGTCTATGTCAGATGGTCGAGTTTTCTGAAACTTGAAATTCATATGGTCAAGATCATATGATCCAGTTTCCGAAACCTTGAACATCAAACAAAAAAAAACACATAAAAAACAACAAAAACCTACCTTTTTTTACAATTTTGCAGGAGGGCAAACCCCACCTGTACCCCCTGCAAATTGTATATGCTAACTCTGAGATGACACTACAGGGAGGAAATGGGTACATTTCCTGATCTGCACTGTACTGCAATCAACTTTCAAATAATTTGGGTTTTTAAAGACTTGATCATATGGTGTTGGCCAAATGAATTTCGAGTTTCTAAAAACTCGATCAACTGATAGGGACCCATATGTGTATATATATATATATATATATATATATATATATATATATAGATTTATACATATATATATATATATATATATATATATATATATATATATATATATATATATATATATATATATATATACATATATATATATATATGCATATATATATATATATATATATATATATATGTATGTATGTGTGTATGTGTATGTGAGTGTGTGTGTGTGTGTGTGTGTGTGTGTGTGTGTGTGTGTGTGTGTGTGTGTGTGTATATATATATATATATATATATATATACATATATAAGTTTATGTATGTGTGTATATATATCTATATCTATCTCTCTATATATATATATATATATATATATATATATATATATATATATATATATATAAATATATATGTGTGTGTGTATATATATATATATATATATATATATATATATATATATACATATATAAATATATATAAATATATATATATATATATATATATATATATATATATATATATATATATATATATATATATATATATATATATATATTTATATATATATGTATATATATATATATATATATATATATATATCTATATATATATATATATATATATATATATATATAGATAAGCTTTTAAGGGTAACATTAGACAATAAACTTACCTTTGACCTCCATATCCACAATGCTATTAAAAAAAACACACCACAAACTAATAATGCTTTATTGGCTCAAAAACCTTATAGATTCAGACACTAAAATAACATTAGCCTTAACGTACCTACTATCGTATTTACTATTTGGTGCCCCCATATCAACCAACCTTCAAACTAAATTAAAAAATACGCTTGAATCCTGTTACAATAAGATTGCTAAATTCACAGCCATCTTACCACTCTAGAAACACCATTGTGCTGCACTTAGCTCCCTTAACTAGCTCTAGCTTCCCCAATATCTGAACTACCTCCAACTAACAATGTCCCATAAAATTATCTATAAATCTGAAACCTGTCCTGCCTTAAATGTTATACTGCAAATCTAGATACCTAACTGATAAAGGGTTGGCGTGGTGATTATGGACACTACGTATTATAAATATTATATGTTTGAGATTTTAAGTTACAACCTGAAATACAACCTGGTGTCCATTATTGAAATAAATATTGCCTTCTCTAAGACTGATTTTTTTATGAATGATCATTTTTTTGCAGGGTGCGATTGACAAGAAACTTTTGGACTTGTTAACATCAGGCAAACCACACATCATCTCTATTTTTGGTATGCCTAAGGTACGTACAAGTATTGAGAATCCTCCCTTATGTCCTATTGAAGCAGGACCAGGATCTAAAACTGAGCCTCTGGCTGTTTTTATCAACAGGAAATTAAAATCCTTTGTGTCCTCCATAAAATACACATTTAAAGATTACTGGGATTTCCTTAGGAATATTACGGTTGATTTGTATGATGAAAAAGTATTATTTGTTACTATAGATGTTATGGATTTGTTTTCAAGTATTCCTCATTATGAAGGTTTATAGTGGTTCCATCAGGCCCTTTTGGAATGTAATTATTTAACCAACATTGAAGTGAAACTACTGTTAGAATTCATGGAAATAGTTTTAAAAAACAATTGTATTTATTTTAATGATGATTTCTACAACAAATTCAAGAGGTCACCATGGGGGCCTCCTGTGCCCCATTATTTTCTAACTTAGTACTTTATTAGTGGGAAAAGAACTTTGTATTGGCCTCTGATTTTTCTCCATCAATAAAGTTATATACACATTTTTTAGATGATATCAGTTTATTTTGCACAAGGTACAGAGGATGAATTAAATAAATTTTAACATTAAATTGAAAGCACAACCCCTTTTTTAAGGTTCACCTATTCCTACGCCTTTGAGGCAATCAATTACTTGGATGTGAACATTCATAAGGATTTATTGAAAAGGAGATTTCAGTCTAAGATGTACAGTAAGAAAACATTTTCGAATTATTTGCATTATTATAGTGAACACCTTATTCATCAGAAAAAATTAATAGTATAAGGGAAAATGATCAGGGCCTCTAGAATGACCACAGAACATGACAAGTTTTTACATGAAATTGATTTTGTTAAAAGATTATTTGTGGAAAGATGTTACTCCACTGAGCTTGTAGGCCAACTTGCTTTAGAAGTAATAAATAATCAGGATCAAAAATTCCCCTGTATAATGGGGACACAATTGTTCATGAATTATATGAATAGTGGAAAAAGAGGAGTTACAAAAACGTGCTTATGTTTGCAATTTTTGTTTGAATTCAAGAGATATTGAAAGAATTGTTACCAAGTATTTTGGTGTTTAAACAAGTTATTTCTGACAAGCCTAAGTTTCTGTGGAAGAAATGGATAGCTATAGTTCTTTCCTACATTCGTCCTGCACATTCCTGGCCTCCTTTCACTTTGTTTTTCCCCCTGCTTGCTCCACATATCACTACTTTCCTGTCTAACCCATTTCTTTTTTAAAGTATAATAGATCGATGGTGCACATTGTGCACCAACACAAAGTAACAGTGAACAGTAGTGAAATAAGTAAATGTATTTAAAAGTATCCTACACACTTGTAAAATTACTACTTACACAGTTATTCAAACTCAGTAACGTCTGCCTCCAACAACAATGCATTAACACATGCTGCCACAGAATCAGCTAAGTAGCAGATGTAGTTTATACATTCAAGAGTAACTGTAACAGTTTAGCAAAGTTTCCCATTGTACTCCTCTGTGCTTGCTCTTCATATCACCAATGTCATATCTTCCACATTAATTTTGTGTGAAGCATCATTGCGCGATCCCTAGTAATGTTTATAACACATTATTGTGTGATACCAATTTAGTTTTATAAAGCATTAGTGCACAATGGTGTTCTTTGCGTATCATTGATAAGAAACACTAATACAAAAGTAGTTCAATGTATTAGCTACAGTTGTATTCAGTGCCAGTGCCATCTGTCCCCAGAAAGCAATGTATCACTGCATTACATGAATTAATACCTGCAGCCAGAGATTTAGTTAAGCAGTAGGTGTATGCAACAGCTGATAAGTCTGCTATTTGTTATTCAGTCTCTAAAATACACCTGCTACACAATTGAGTGTGTTGCATCCTGTGTTACTGCATCAATCCATTCCTTTTAGGGCTCTAATAGTACTGGGTTTGAACCCAGCTTTATCTAACACTTGTAACTGCTTTTTGTTGTTGCCACTTGTTGGTGTGCAATGTTCACCATCTTGCAATTATGCTTTAAAGAACAGAAATGAGAAAGATAGGAAAGTGGTGAAATGGGGAGCAAGCAGGGGGAAAAACAAAGGGAAAGGGGGGGCAGGAATATGCAAGAGGGTGGTAGGAAAGAACCATAGCTATCCATTTCTTCAACATTGAAACATGATCATATATACAGAATGTTAGCTGAATTTACAGTCTCAACTCCAGAGAGAAGGGTGACCATAACACAATCATGCTGTAGTCCCAACTGGAGTGAATCAAGGGTGTCAAGAAGACACATGTGCAAAATAGAGAGCTATGTATGGGATGACATCTTTTTGGACAGGTGCCCTTTCTTTTTTTTTTGGAGAGAGAGAGAGAGAGAGAGAGAGAGAGGAATGCAGGGGAAGGGACATAGGTATGTGTGAGTCAGGCAGGGTGGGTAGGTGAGGAAGCAATCACAGACAGACAGAACATTCAAGTGAAGACACAGGGGTGGTGAAGGACACAAGGGTGGATGAACACCCTGGTTGGAGTGAGGGTGGGGACATAGCAAACCCATGGACGTCAAGCTGGTTGACAGTTAGAATTTAGTCATTACCCACTGGACTGTCACCACTGTCATGTCACTGCACGATGGCTGCAGTGTCTGATGTATCTCCTCATGTTATTCAGTAAAATGATGAAGAGCAGTATCTCCATCTGCTGTAGGTGTGCACCAGTTGTGTGGAGCAATCCTATGCACCAACCCTGGCAGTTCATCTCAGGTGATAAAATCACCACCTCTGACACTGCTCCCAGATGGAACCACTGACCTATCATGTGGGGCAGAACTGCCTACGGGGACAGGTAGTGCAGGGCAGCAAAGGGGGTGCTAACAGGTTGCGTCCCCGATGTGTTGAGCTTTGGTGTTGTAGCCGGTGGAGTAGTGGCAGGTGGATCCTGTGGGGAAGGCCTACCCTACTGTACTGTGGTAAAAAAATAAAACATTAAGGAAAAAAAAGAGAGAGAGGATAAGGGTTGGTGTGAGAGAAAAATAAGGGACAACATTAGTAACTTTAAATGTGACATACAATGCATTGTTACAATTATTTGACTCTATTCTGTTACCTTTACTTTTAAGACCACCAATTCCTTAACAAATAACTTTTTTTTTTACTGTTAAAACTACCCCAGCTCATAACAGATGAAAACTATGCTACATATTGCAGCAAGCAATCCTCAATGAGTGCATATATTACACATATGCATGTTCCAGTTATATTGATTACAGTTTACAGCAGGCCATGGGTGCCACTGCTTTAGAGGGCTGACATTACATTACAATATTAAGGAAACTTCATAGTATTGTATATTTGGGAAGTGCAGTTTTTCAAGCCACAACCTCTGATTACTTTCTAATACTGAACAATTGTTTTGGGCTACAGACTACCGCATGCATACTTTGCTTTACAGTTGAGAGATACATGCTTAATTTGATACAACTGTATAATAAACCAAAAAAAAGGTGTTTTAACTTTTAATGCTACCATAACAGTACTGTTCAGATGCATACATACCACATACTTCTCGCATGCCAATCTAGTTGCATGGGTTTGCACATTCAGTTTTCTGTCTGTGACAGCTGTTGAAAAAATAGAACAGAATACCATTATGAATATCAGTCCTGACTTTTTCCAGCTTTTAACTCTTACAAGTAGTCTCTGTAAGTGATACTTACACATCTGTGGGCTGCCTCCAGTCCTACATTCCTCAATCCAATGTTCAATGGCATCCCTCTTCCTCATCCAGAGGTCTCTATAGTGGTTCCTACATTGTTCACCAGTGCAGGCGATACCGGTAGCACTGGCCAAAAAACAGGAAAGATTATTCCATGCCTCTGATTTATAATCCAAGCCGCAATAGTCCCTCTGCAATAACCTGGGCCTATGTTCATTCACTAGAAGTCCAGCAGCCACTTTTGACTCCTGAACACCCTATCTTTGAACACATAATCTCAAAACCTCTCCATGAATGCCTGCCATGCCTACCACAGATCAAGACCAATATAGAAAGATGTTTTCCCACTGATTGCACGTATCACTCTTACTGACAGTGTGCACTTCCTGGTTTTGCAACATTTGAAAATGTTGCACATTCTTTACCATCGCTCCAATGCAGTACCTGAGGGTGTGCACAGGCAATGTGTTTGTGTGATGGCCAATAATATTAATTAAATGAACCTAGTTTATGTTTGCAGCTGTCTGGGTCCTATGTACTACTTGGGTGGTCCATTCGGCCAGTTTATGCATTGCTGTTCTACGCACAAACCAGATAAGCATATCCAAACCTGTTTGTGCTTAGCAGCACAAAGTGCAAACAGTGCCCCCCCCCAAAAAAAAATAAAAATAAAAAATAGTTATAATGAGGAAAATCAGTCTATGACATACACAGTAGAATATGGTAGTACACACAACATATGCCTACGTAGGTCCGGATTTCAACTCGCACTCCAGTGCACTGTCAGAAAACAGGATGGGTGCCTTATCCATCTTTGCCAAACATACAGCTTTGTAGCAAGAAAATGAAGTATTTCCTCATAAAACCAAGTGCAACTGAATGTACACTGATATCAAGGCATAAACTGTTATTTATACATTTACTATATTTAATATATTTGGATGTAGTGCACTTAGTTATCACACAACCTGTTATGATTATTGCTTGAAATATACAGCTTTGTCTTACCTTTCCATGTTTCTTGGTCATTCATCAGTTATCTGATTAGTACTCAGAGACATTCAGTGTTTAAGCCAGTCTATATAATTTACCTTAAAATGTGTGAGGATATTAACTGGGAATAAAATGATATGCAGTTGCCATCAAATGAAGGGCAGGTTGGATGTCAAAAACATGCACATAGTGTCTTTGGTGGAGGGGCAAAGGTGTGTTCCTTTTATGGCACATGAAGGATATACTGTTTTTTCGAGGGGGGGCAAGCTGAGATGCTGTTATGGCACAGACGAGGATATGTTACACTTTGTTACTCTCCTTGTTTTGCATCCTGCCTGTTTCATCTTGTGAGATTTGTGAAGTCAGAAACTGCAATATGTCTCATTACTTTCTAACTTTTCTCTGTAATGATTTGCCATTACAAACATATGGTGCTAAACTGTGGGTATGCAGTGATCATCAATGCTTTGGAGAGGTATGAATCTTTGATGCCTGAGGCCTATTACATACTAATGGGCAAATACATGTCAAATAACTCTCTGCTATCTCATGTTACATTAATTTCTATACAAATCTCCCA
The DNA here is from genome assembly GCF_019279795.1 of Protopterus annectens. NCBI lineage: Eukaryota > Metazoa > Chordata > Ceratodontiformes > Protopteridae > Protopterus > Protopterus annectens. The sequence goes on along the minus strand of NC_056726.1, from coordinate 69,353,640 downwards.
CCTTTTACTTGCTTACTGTACCAAGCGATGAAATACACGGACATGCCATAATATTATTGTGCAATACAGTACATGTTTAGGACATACCTTGTAAATGCAGCAGTTGCCACAGTGTAAGTTCAGGGATGACTGTGATACAGCAGTACACAGCCAATACATGGGGAGGTAAAGGATCTATCTCTGCGATGAGGCCGGCAGAGGTCACAAACTTCCTGTAGTGTGTCCCTGTCCACCCTGTATCACTCTACAATGTCCATGTCATGCATGTTGTGATAAGATACATGTGGCATGAGAACTCTTCTTGGCATGAAAACTCTTTTCTGTCTAATCCTAGGCCTATTGGCAGCAGAAGCAGCATTGCCTGCAGCCTGTAGCACATACGAATGGAGTTAATCAGCAGCAGCTCCTAACATTCTGTCTGTGTAGACATTCAGTGTGGAGTCTACATGGATGTTTTATAGCTTGTTGAATAGCTCTATCAGACTGGTTGATTAGCATGCAGTTCAGCTGCTTATGCTAAGACAGATGCAGTCCTTAATAAGCCACTCCATTACAAAAAGGTAAATGTGTAGCTAGCCAGACTGACGGTGAGTATACTTGCTATATGTTTGCAGGACTTCACAGAAGTGTATTTCTTCGCAAGATATCTTTACAGAGGAGGATTGAACTCCAGGAGGTATTCCCCCATTTTGTTACCTACATAATGCATATGCTGGAATATATTTCTGAATAATGTGAAGCAAAGGCTTTTACACTTTTATCTGTATGCATTAGTTAGAAGTGTACTGATGGCATGGTCATGTTATCAAGAATGCTGTGTGATAAATATGTACAAATGTTTCAGGGTCAGGCCCTTTGAAAGCACTTTTAGCATTTCAAAGACGTTTTGTTGTCAAAATGGTTCATTTACCTGTTCTGTTGTGGGTGGGGGGAGCAAAGAACAGTTACTGTTATGCCACAAACTAGAATGTACTGTTCTTTTGTGGGGAGAGCACAGCTGAATGACTGCTATGGCACAAAGAAGGATGTGTTGCTCTTGCTACTCTCCTGGTTTTGCATCCTGCCTGTTGTTAGTATTTCACAACTCTAGGCTGTTTTATGTTACTCCAGTGGGTACTACTGACTGCCTACCTTTACTGTTTATCTGGAAACAGTTACTTGTAATTATGTGATTCTTATGTGTATTATCATTCTGTTGTCTTTTAGGACACAAACAATGTCAGTGAAGCAGAGACCCCCATTCCCTGATGTGGAAAACAATATCATTGTTGACTCTCTCCATCAACGTGGGGCATTTCTGCTGGGAACAGATCAGCCCAGTATGGCACACAGGCTACAATTGTGGCAGCCCATTGTTGAGAGAATCAATTCTGTTGTTGCTCACAGCCTGATCTACCAACAGGTGCACCATAAGGCCACTGACATGGTTATCACTGCATGGAGGCAAGCAGCTGCAATTGCCTGAAACCAAAGGGTAACCATGGGAGGGCCTGATACAGAACCACCTCTTACCCCCAATGAAGAGTTTCTGGTGAATATCTTCCAACATGAGAGGTCACTGCAGAGAGGACCATGGCATGTCCTTAATGTGGGCGCCACTCCTTCTGAGTCCCAAGACAAGCTTCCAGGTAATCTTTTTTATCTGACCAGTTGAAGACTGTTGTATAGAAAAACAATTGAAATAAATTTTAATTCTGCATCAAATGTCTTTTTTATGGGGGGATTGAAGATTGCTACAGTTATCAGCTTAGTTTTGTGTTATCATCAATGTTTTTGTTGAAAGTAGAGTTAATGCAGATATAGAGCAGTACATGTATTGCCCCCATCTTACTGTTAAATGCAATGATGTTACCTCTTGCTTAACTTCTTTCAGGACCATCAGGAATCCTGCAAGATATGCCTCTTGCAGATGGTAAGCCAAATAAATTTATGTCAGTACTGTAGATCAATTTAAAGAAATATCATAATGTGTCATTTTAGGCCTGTTGAGAGTACTGCTGTACTTCTGTAATAGTGGCAGTACTATTAGTTGTTTAGCATATATTGCACCATAGTAGTGTGAGTATTAATATATGCCTGTGTTTCTTCCTTTTTATCACAGGTGATCATGACAGTGGGAATGTGGGCACTCTGCCACCTGATGTCAGTGTCGCAGAAGGCCAAACTGAAGCACAGCCAGGGGGTGCAGAGGTTGACTCTGACACAGAGTTTGACATCCAGCCACCCTCTTCATTTTATCTGGACATAAGCAGTAAGCCTATGCCTACCCAATCCACTGAGCTCATAGATACTGGACAGGTGGAGGGTGAGGACATTGATCAGGAAAGTGTGGCTACTGTGTCTTCAGTGCTTGTTGACTCTGGCCTAGCCAAAGTGTGGTTGAGAGGCTATTCAGGAAGGTTGATGTGGTGCTTGGAGGGGGCCTACTGTCCCTCCTCCCCCTGGTGCTTCTGATGTCACTCAGTGTATGTTTAGAGCCATTAAGAATAGCATCCTCATGGGTGTAGGTCAGCCACAACATCTATTGCTAGCCAACATGGACATGCCCGATCAAGCTGTCATAGTGGCAGTACTTTCACTGGTCCATCAGTGAGTGTGCTGTTCACACCCAGATGTTGCAGGCCATGAGGTCATGGTCCTGGGCATTCCTGTAAAGGGAACACGTCCAGCAGACAGCAGTCATGTTCAGGTAGCAGCATTGCATCTGATTTTGGGCATGGAGGTGCCAGTGCAACTCCTGGCAGAGCTAGTTCTCATGGTAAGGGGCGACAACTATAAACTGCCAATTTTACCATGCATTGCTCACACCTGTCCAAAATACCAAGATGTAAAGCTAGAACTGAGCTTGGCTGCATTCATGCAGACTCTCACACACCACTTTGACATGGAGGACCCCTACAGACACACGGGTCTACCTGAAAATGATGAACATGCAGAACGCAGATGACAAGAACACCGACACCGGAAGATCAACAATGGAGAAGACCGACAGTTGAGAATCCTGATGCAGAGAACACCATGAAAAGGTAAGTGTGCAATAGGGACAGACGTTAGGGTCAGGGTGTGGGTAAGGTAAGTGTATGATAGTGATGGACATTAGGGTAGGGTGCAGGTCAGGTAAGTGTGCGATAGTGATGGACTTTAGGTTTAGGGGCAGGTTAAGTGAGTTAGGGTTAGGGTGCGGGTAAGATAAGTGTGCGATAGTGATGGACTTGAAGGTTAGGGGTGGATTAAGTGAGTTAGGGTTAGAGTGCAGGTAAGGTAAGTATGCGATAGTGACAGAGTTAAGGGTTAGGGGTGGATTAAGTGAGTTAGGATTTGGGTGCAGGTAAGGTAAGTGTGCGTTAGTGACGGACCTTCGGGTTAGGGTTTTGGTTAAGGTTAGTGCATAGATAATTGTGTATGTAAGTTTTAGTCTAGGTTTGTAAGGTTTTTGGTGTGCTTGTGTTGTGTGTGCGTTTTTCGGGAAAGGCATTTGTTTTGTTGATTGTCGGGATTTTGGTTTGTCGGGCATGTGAAGTTTTGTGTTTTGGAACTTTCTTTTTTGTTGTTTTTTTTCATGTTGATTATTTCGTTGTTGGTGTTTTGGCATGTTGGTGTTATCAGGTAGACCTAGACACACACACACACACACACACACACACACACACACACACACACACACACACACACACACACACACACACACACACACACACACACAAAACAGTTACATGGTTCAGATTGCCTGCCTCCCTTTCTTACTTACACACACTGACCTTTTGTCTCAGCCTAGGCCTCCATCCCATCCACACAACACCCTGTGCAAGTGATGATAGCTTTGCCATATTCCTGTTTTCTGTCTTTTGGATTCAGGGATAAAAAGCTTTGTGTCTGATGCACAGAGTGCATAGCTACATTAGTGCTTAGTATATCTGCATTTGTGTTGTTGAACTGATAATTGCACCTTTAACTTATGCTTGCATTGTCAAGATACAGAGTGGATAGCATCATCATTTCACTACTTTCTAGTGCATTCTCTTGGAAAAGTCATGAAGTCATAAACTGCAATGTGTCTCATTACTTTCTAACTGTTCTCTTTAATAGTTTCCAGTAAAAATGTATGGTGCACATCATAACTCACGCTACCACATTCAAATCTCAGGATTGTATGAGATCACTGTAGTCAAATCTCATTAGAACAGTAATACAATATAAACTGTACCAGTATATACTTCAAACGAGAAGTAGATAAAAATCAGGCAGCAACTGAATGTGCCAAAAAACAAAAGAAATAATATAAGGTAAAGGGCCAGATGAGAAGACAAGAAATGTGGAAAATGCATAAATATAGTTGCAAGTATAGAAAACTTCTGGAAGAACCTCATGTTGAGCAGGAAAGAATGCAGGAATGGTTAAGGAGAGGCAAATCAATCCAAGAGATGAAAGCTTAATATTGGCAGCCCAAGATAGTGGGCTACATACACACTGGTTTACAAAGTCCATTGAACATGTGCTAGAAACAGATAAATGTAGGTTTTGTAAAACTGAATTGGAAACAGTAGCACATTTTGTTGCTGGTTGTGACATAATAATGGCAGAAGGACTGTATACTGAAAGGCATAATAATGTGGCAAGAATGTTGCACTGCGGATTGTGCAAACATTATGGTATTGAAGTGGCTGAAAAACACTAGAAACATGATCCATAAAGCATCATAGAAAATGATGAAGTTTATACCACATGGGATCACTCATTACCAACAGTTCAAAAGATAGATGCTAGAAAACCAGATATAGTGGCCCATGAAAAGAAGACAAAAGTAGCATTGATCATTGAAATCACCACTCCCAGCTACTACAGTCTGTTGCATACAGAGATAGACAAAGTCATAAAATATCAGGATCTACAGGCAATAATGAGAGCAATGTAGAAGAACGATAACCAGACAGTTCCAATAGTAGTAGGAGTAATGGGTCTTATAAAAAAGAATCTACAATTGCATTTAGATATGTTACCAATCCATGTAATGCCATATGAATTGCAGGAGTCATTACATGGCACATAGCGGGTGCTGCGAAGAGCACTTTTGGCTGACATCAAAGATCGAAACAATACTAATTTCATGAACTTTAATCGTACATTGACTTAGGAATGGGGTCCATTCCCATCATGGTATTAGAAACCCAAAAGATTTGGAGAAAGTAAAGAGTATAATGCTTTGTTTTACATATACCTCACCAGACACATGCAGCAGCTGGACAGACTACAGGACATTCTCATCAATGTAACACAGGGCTTACAAACCATGCCATGATCTATGTGGATATATTAAAAGACATGTCACTGTAATCTGTCTGGTATCAGATGAGGTGAAGTCTGCCTGGCCTCCAGGACAGTGTCGGATCATGTGCTGGTGACAGGGCATCATACACAATAATCTGATATAGCTAATGACATCAGCATTGTCTGTTGAGCATATGGAAATAACAGTGTCCTACATGCTGGTATAAAGCACTCTTTGTAATGCAGAGTAACAGCTCATACACACACCTCACTTGACTGCAGTGAGAATAAAACCCACTACTTATCTATGTACAGCGACTACAGAACACAGTATTTAATGCAAGCACCACACCACAAGTCTGATTTAGACAGTAGTGCAGGTGAACTTGTAGTAGATGACATCAGCAGGCCATGTGGGAGACAAAAGGTTTTGAGGGCTGCATAAAATGGATGTGTAGGCTTGTGTAAGTGTCAAAATACTGGCAAGCCATGCCATTGGAGAAGTAACTGTAGGATAACACATCTATTCTGCTGACTACAGACACACACACACACACACACACACACACACACACACACACACACAAACATCCACCCACGCACACCCACACACAGACCCACACACCCACACACCCACACACACACACACACACACACACACACACACAGTTGACTGCAGTGAGAACAGAACGCTTACCTAAGTACACAGACCACAGAACACAGTACTTTATGCAAGTGCCACTTCATAAGTCTGATTTATACAAGACTGCAAGTGAACTTATAGCTGATGACATCAGTAGGCTACATGGGGGACAACAGGTTGGGAGGCCTGCATAGGCACATAGATTCATAAGTTCATATGAGGCCAGTAGCCTATCAGCACCTAGGATGTGTAGAAGCCTAGCTGTGTAAAAACTTAAGTACCCATATTGATCTTAGATGGATGTTTGAGTTTAGCAGAGTGAGGTTGTGAGCACCATCAACTGGCCTGTCCATGAGGGAGCACACATCATTATATATTACACTTTGTAGTGTGGTTGATATATGTGTGGAAAACAAAATACTGAGACCCCAGGGATGTACTACTTGATGGGGGTGGGCAAACACATGGATATATTCTAAATATATGATTTATAGTTAGATTGTTCCCTTAGTTTGCAATGTTGCCACATGTACTTTTATGTTATACAAAGGAAATGGACAATAAACACCAACAAGAAAGCATCATATACATATTTACATAGCACAGTGAGCAGGATTTGCGCGATGGTTAACAAAGTGTACATGCATGTGAATTACATCAGTTTGTGCATAGGTAAGCAGTACACAAATGCAGTCCATATTGCTAATGTCTGACAAGCAGAATGCAACAGTGGCAAGCAATTGCATGTATAGCCATTTGTGCATGTGTTTTTTTGCAAAAGTTAAAGCCATGCCAGTTCAGATTGCAGGAATACATTTACACAGCTAGAGTACACAGTATACCCGCAGTCATACATTTAATCATAAATGTGATAATGCATAGATTATTCAATCAGTAAAAGTAATTATTCGTGGGATATGCTGTATTTGAACCCAGGACCATGTGTATGGCAGTCCTACACTTACACCTGTTGCCACAATAATGTTGAGAAAACAGTTGTCTGTGTTGCACTTCATTGCTGTAAAGTGCAATGTCACAGCAGTAAAAGAAAGGTTGCACACTCTATACTACAACCCCATACAATCTGTACTCCATGCCAGGTTTTCATGATGTCCAAGGGTATTAATTGAATGTATCCAGTTTCTACATTTGGCTGTCATCTTCCTAGGTGGTCCGCCTCGTTTCGCATAAACCAGATAAACACAACAAAACCTGAAATTTATTTGTTCCCCCACTTCCAATGTTTGCACTATGCGGCACATCACAGAAAAAGTGCAATTAAAATGAGAAGAATAAGAAAACAATGCTTAGTAATGAACACATATAAGTAAAAATAAGTGTCTGCTGTCACATGTTAAGGTACTTTCTGTACAAATTCACTGCTATTTGCTTGATTAATGCACCAAATTAAGAAAAAAAAGGATATGCCATAATATTACTAAAGAACACATTCTAAGTTCAGGACTAACCTTGCAAATGCAGCAGTTGACACAATTTTATTTCAGGACTATAATTTACTTGTCTCTACTCCAATGGTATTGAAGTATTCAGGAAAACCAAGAATGGTGGCTACACGGAGGTTTTATAGCTTGTTGAATAGCTCCACTGTGCTGAAAATCACCTGTTTATGTTGTAATTGGAAACTAGGAGAAACACCTGCAGCTTAACTGAGTATGTTTACTCCATTGGTGCTCATTAGTGCGCTATGCGCACCTTCGCGTAGATGCATGCACCTAAGCTTAAATCGTGTTATGACCTTCCTCTGTTCCTTTGATATCACGCAAACATGCAGCTCAAAAGGTGAAGAAAAGGTTGCAGACCATATACCAGAACCCAGGACCATCTATAATCTAGCCCTACCCATACACATGCTGCCATGGCAATAGTTACACAATAAGCACCGAGAAACCTATCATTCATTCCTCCATTTCCTGTGGTTGAACTAAGTGCCACATTGCACAATCAATATCAAAAATTAAAAAGAAAATGACTCAAAGTGGACAGAGATGACACGTTTTAACAAACAATAAATGTTTATATGCACTTTCACAGACCTAAATGTACATCTCTGTAAGTGTAACCTGACACACCTCCCTGATTTCATCATTCACTATTGCCATCCATTGAAAACAAATATTGTGGAAGTGCCTACATGAAATGAACATCCCTACATGCTTACAATTTTTTTGGAATTCACCAATTCTAATGAATTTTGACCTCATTTGCATATTATGCTGACAGCCCTGAATCTACATGGTCAGTAACCGTGTAGGCAGGGAAACTGAAGGGGAGCCTGATGTTGTACACACAAGGAGGGATTATTCACTATATATCTGCACAGTGGAATACAGATTTTGATAAAATTTGACTGTATTCCATCAGATACATATACAACATATGATTGCATGACAGTATGAGTTGTCTGTTTCATGGGGTTTACACTTTTTGCTGTCAACATTAGTTACGAGTATATTCTTCCTTTGGGGTGGGGGACTGAAGCTGCATTTATGTCATGCCACTTAAAAAGGATTGTTGCTATTGTTATTGTACTTTTGTAGCATCCACTCTGTCTAATAATGTCAGAATGTGTTGGCTGTTACTTGTTAAGGTCAGTTCTGTTCAAACCTAATCACTTTTACTTATTCTTGTTTCCATGTAGACTCCTTTCCATGGCTGTATTTCAAAAGTTTTCGAATACATGGACAACATGAGCATGGAGCCTACATGGTTGCTTTACAGCTTGTTGAATTGCTACACTGTGTTGGTTTGCTTCATTAGCATACAGTTCAGCTACTTATGTTGTAATTTGCATGCTATGGAAATTGACGTTTGCCTGTGAGTGTGTGCCGCTACACGCAGTTTATTGAATCTATAACTTATGACCATGTAGGATTTATTGAATCCTTCCATCTCTCACCTTTTCTTGAATAAACAATTAGCTTTTGCTTTCAGTTTAACACTGCATGCTTGTTTTGCATTCTGCACTGACAAGCCATATAACATCCGATTTGAAGAGAATAAGTCATACGTATGGGAACCCCACAGCTGAGCTGTAAAATAGAAAATGCCCATGTGCTGTATCATTGCTTTTATCTATTCCTGTATTATTTAGGAATGTTTAGACTGGTAGTAGCACCATTTAAATATTTGTCTATTGCTGTCAAATGGTTTACTATCATGTCCACAAAGTGCCTTCCGTCGTAGATGGCAACATCGAAAAGCTGTTTTCAAAGCAGATACACCTCAAACAGAAAGTCAGTGAACCACATCATCGAACATTGAATATAGCATTTACTCCAACGGGCACATTTCCAAAACAGTGAATGTCGAACTGTCACTATTAACATGGTTTGACAATGGGGTGGAATGATGTTTTATTTTCAGCATACCAGTTCGGCGATTTAAGCATTCGATGGAAGGTACTTTGTGGATATGATAGTAAACTCTGTCAAACTATTATATTGTCTATCATGCAAGTTATGAGCACTATATGAGAAAACACTAGTAACCATATGAAGATGTTATCTTGTTCTTAATAACCACATATTCTGACTCAACATGTCATTTATTAATTTAAAATTCTAGGTATGTATATTGGGTTATTTAAATTTTTTCTTAGTACTTTCTTTGATGAAGATATCTTCATAACTTATTAACAATGCATGAATTACCTTGATGTCACTATCAGAAAGGACTATAAAAACAAAGCTTTCACTTCCCATCTATATAGAAAACCCACTTACTCAAATTCTCTTTTAAATTTTTACAGCTGGCACCCCTTACACCAAAGAAAAGCCTTGGTGAAGTGGCAGTATGTCAGACTGGCGAGAATGATCTCCGACTTTGGAGACTTCCTGCATGAATGTGGCATACTAAATGAGATGTTGAGCAAGAGTGGGTACCTGGACAATTTCATCCAGAACATAGTTAGGGAGGTAACAAGGAAAAGACTAGTGGTTCCTTCAAAGCTCTTTTAAACACCAGAACTGGTCTGTCAGGGATGCAGGAAAACACAAATGACATTGAGTTTAGTAGAGCATTTGTCCTACCTTACAGTATCGATTTTTTTTTGATATAAGGGACATTATACAGAAATACTGGAGGGTTTCCAGTATGGACACTGAGTCCCATAGTTTGATGGGGAAAGACCATGAATTGTCTATAAGAAGGAAATTTTCCTTAAGGGATTATTGGAAAGGAAAGTACAAAAACCAGTACCAGGGGGTACATTCAAATATGGGCATTGTTCCCAATGTCAATATATGGTGGACTTGGAGGAAACTAGAATCAAGAATTGTGGCCTTTTAGACCTTTGAAGAAGTATTACTGTTACTTAAAGTGTGTGGTATATGTTGCACTGTGCCAACAATGTGACGGAATCTATGTGGGAAAAACTAAGAGGGCTTTAAGGCAAAGGGTGTGCCAACATATTTATGACACTGGGCATAGAAATTAAAATAATGCCCTATTCAAGCATAATAACATTCACCCTACTCACACCTTCAAGTTTGTGCTATTGACCACGTAGATTTGGGACCACGTGAAGGGCCCTCTGATGATTTTTTAGTGTATAAAGAATTGAGGTGGCAGATTAGAACCAATGCATGTGAACCACCTGGGCTGAATGGCAGGATGTTTATTATGACCATTACTGGAACTTAAATCTGCTTTTTTATGTAAAGAAGAGTAGCCATTTCTAGATTTTTTTAATTTTGATGTCACTGTTTTTCAGTAGGCTTTTTCTGTACTGTTTCAGCTTGATTGTTATAGGAATATTATGTGGATTTTTTTTTATGGAAGAAATTTTGTGATATGTTTTTAAATATGGGAGGGGATTGCTGTTTGATATTTGTGTGTTTTAACCAATGAGAAGGCAGGAGTGAGTATATTAAGAGAGTTAATTGATTTGGTCACTATTCTGAAGAAGTCTGTTACCTTGATGAAAGCACTAAATAAAGGATGGTGTGGACTGGTACTATTGGTCTCCTGTGGTTTCCTACATTCTTTGTGTTAAATTCTGTCAAACTATTATATTGTCTATCATGCAAGTTAAGATAACCTAAATGAGAAAACACTAGTGACCATATGAAGATGTTATCTTGTTCTTAATAACCACATATTCTGACTCAACATATTTATTAATTTACAATTCTATGTATGCATATTGGATTATTTTAATTTTTTCTTAGTACTTTCTTTGATGAAGATATCTTCATAACTTATTAACAATGCAAGATTATTCGTATCATATTTGCATGACTGGATTTGATTCTAAATCAATGTAGCAGGTAGTTTACTTCATAATTCTTTATACAAATTATGTCCATATAATATTATGTGCTTTATCTGCAAGACTTGAAACCAGTACTTCTGGATCTATGTACTCTGAATTCTCTCCCTGTTATTATGTTAAAGAATAGGAGTTCAAAGGCATATTTTATAATTTTAACTTGTGCATTGTTACACATATTAATCTACAGATGTATCTAGATTGCATATTTATTGTGAAAACCACATTTAACCAGAAAATGATTCAAATTCTAAACAATATGCAACTGGAAACAATGGAAAAGAAAGGAATATAATGAATTTCTACTGTTTTCATCAAACTGCTTACTTTGTACATTACATTTTTATGAAATCTGCATATCCGTCCTGTTGCTCATTTAATGAATTAACATAGTGATTGCTTTTCTGCTCTATTCATTTTACAAGAAGGTTATCAAGATTGCAAATAGAATACATTATTTTATTCATGACAATTCAGTAATTAAAAAAAATAAAATGGAAAATTATTTAGTTTCAACAGAAACACATGCATCAGCTTTCCCCATGACCATTGTATATATTTTATGGAGTGTTGTGCTGTTACATACTACTGTCTGTGGAACACCTGAGCAAATACATTTATTTATTTGTTTGTTTGTTTGTTGATTTTGTTATCCATCGTTAGCCAGGTTAGTCCACTAGGCTACTAGTCTCTTTTCTGGAGAGACTCAAGTTGGTATTTATAGCACTAGGGAAATTTTTTTCAAGGCATGTGAGAACTTACTCTACTCTTTTTTGGTAGGTGCAGTGGAATATTTTACATCCACCTGAGCTACTGCCAACTCCAAGCAGAGAGGGCCTTAGTTTAACACCTCATCCAAAGAATAACACAGTCAGGAGTGCAGCACCCCCTCTTCCACATTTTAATAAGTTTTTGCAAGGCCTCTTACTGCATCTTGTCAATCTACAAAAATCATTCTCTACTATGTCACCCACTGCCCAGAAGACAAAAATCAACAAACTCAAATCCTTCACTAATGACTACACCATTATTATTTTTGAGTATTTTAGTATCCAACCATAAATTTGAAAATCAGTACTGCAACAGAACCAGATATGCATATTATTTTCATGAGTAGATAGTACACTACTCACTTGTTTGTTATTTAACCAACGATATTTATTCTCGACCTAGCCTTCGCAAGCATAACACAGTTGTGTTACCTCATGACCTGGGATTAACAAACTTGGCAGCGGTAGTAGCTGTACCTATATTTGCATTATCACTGGCCAAATCTTATCATAGTTCTGTGGTATTCACAGTTTAGAATGGTAACAAACCCTTATTTCTTTTGATGATTCCTCAAGGGCTAGCTGATGGTCTCAGAACATTTAAAATACCCACTCCAGCCATTGAAGATCTCTTAACCAGCACTAGTGTATATACTAGCAAATTATATTCCTATCTCAAATGCTGTATTGAGATATCTGTTATATTTAACACACATACAATGCCAAGTTTAAAAATAGAAACCCTCATGGTGCAGCTTAGCATAAATAAGCAATTCAATATGAGGAAAAAATCCTGGTCCTTACAAACATACTATTCTCTCAACATGCCATATGTGACATTCAGATGATAAATAAAGAATTAAGATTGAAGATCTCATAACCAGCACTAGTGTATATACTAGCAAATTATATTCCTATCTCAAATGCTGTATTGAGATATCTGTTATATTTAACACACATACAATGCCAAGTTTAAAAATAGAAACCCTCATGATGCAGCTTAGCATAAATAAGCAATTCAATATGAGGAAAAAATCCTGGTCCTTACAAACATACTATTCTCTCAACATGCCATATGTGACATTCAGATGATAAATAAAGAATTTAGGCAGAAAAACAAGTTTTGAAGGCAATAACTGAGCTACCAATTGCCAACAATTGCGATTATAAAGCTTTTTTATAACTAGGGTATAAACCTCATGGCTAGCCCTCAGTATTCACCAGACTGATAGAAAATGGCACCATCTAGTCAGACCATGAAGGCACTGCAGGTATACTAGCTGATATATTTAGCTCAAATTTCCCCACTCCCCTCCAAGTTTCCTCTTCCATGCCATCCTGTCTGTACACTCCCTAAAGTGACCTTCTAGCAAGTTACAAATCCACTGTCAAATGCAAGAACCCTTTCTCTATAGGTACAGATAATGCTGTGGACTACCTTCATGGTAGTATGACACAGCTTCATCGATACACTCCTAAATATTTGAAACTCAAGCTTCTACATGACATTCATGTCTGAGATCTGGAAAATAGCAGTAGTTGTCGTATCTATGAGGTTGATAATAAGTCATGGAAATTATAGAGGAATTAATTCTACCAGCATCATCTAATGCAACATAACATTAGCAATCTCATAAAAAAGAACAGTTGCAGATTACAATCTCTCCAGTCAATCAATTTTTGTTTTGTAAATATGTAAATCCAGATTATTAAACCTGATTGACATATTCAAATAAGTCAATGAGGGATTAGATGTGGGTGAATCCATACACTACACTTATAACCTTGCTAAGGCCTTTGACACCATTCCATCTTCAAGCATGAGTAAAAATGAATCCAATTAAATAGAAAACGTTATGCAACCCAATGGCTAGCTGAGGGACTCTCTGACAAAATCCACTTAATCAGGGTTGGGGCACACTCTCTGCTAGCAAACTTTTTCCAAGGCACTGTACTAGGGCCATTCATGTTCAGCACCTACATTGTGGATGGCAGTACTGACATAAGGCACTATGGCTGAACAAATCTGCAGATGGGAAAACTCGCAGTGCTATTGTACTTCAAAATTCTTTTACCTGTCTATGCTGATAACCAAGGGCATATTTTCTAGGCTCAAGGATTTCATCATCACTCTGTATTCCTTGCTTAACAGGTTCATAGTAGAATATAGTGATCCATTTGATATGTGTATAACCATGCTCTGAAAACCTCAACGCTTCTTCACAAAAAAAAAAAAACAAGCTTGAACTTTGTGTGCTATACTGCACTTTTAAAAGCTCTGTCACAATTTTCAGTCTCTTATAGACTCTTCTGTTGTGATCTTTACCTGGCCTAAATGACTGCAAATGACACTGTCCTACTTGATTTCTTGCATGTCTACAAAACCAGTAAAATAGTAAATATCTGCCAAGTGATTTGAACCTTCAGTTTAACATAAACCAACTACATGGAAATTAAAGATATTTCTACCAGAGAATCCTGCTCCTTTACAAACTTCCCCGATATATTAAATAAAATATCCCCCAACTCTCTTCACATCTATCCTAAGTGAATAAGGAGAATGCAAGTACTCCATGTGCCTGGTCCATTAATCCATTACTGAAAGATGGAGTAAATGGTGCATTATGTAGGGATCAACTCAAGTGGTTTACAGGAGGAACTGCCTCTCAAGAACCTGTAAATCTATAATGAGCGAAAGGAAGAGAAATCCACGATGCAGCTTGTTATGACGCTACAGGATGCATGTATATCCACCTCTTATATCCATCCCATTTCTTCTAAAACAGTATATGAATAAATTGCTGTAGGCATACAATAATAGGAAAACCAAGTAAGTAGAAAGCTGTCTGTGTCATATGGAAAATGTATGTGTAATAGAAGAAATATTTAAAAAAGCATAAGCATGCACAATGTGTGTGTGGGGAAGGGATAGTATTAGGCTGTAACCACACAAGGGAATATAACACAGGTGCATGACAATGTGGTAACAGTTGTGAATAAGTGGCAGTCATATCCATTTATTACAGACAGCAAGCTACATGAAACACTTGTAAACACATGACTATAGTAATACAAAAGGTATGTACTTATGCACTAATGATCTAGATATATAGTGGTATTGCATGTAAAATTACATCGTACGCAATTATTCTGGCAGAGTCAGTTAGCAGTTGATAGCCCCCCATCTAAAAGTTTTGGGGTATTAGAAGCAAGTCAAAAGCTAGAAGAATCAAATAAAGTAATTCGTTTTCTCAATCTTTACTAAATTTTTGCATAATTTATTTTTGTATCATACTACTGCATCATATCTTAGCATGTGTTGTTTTTTGTAGAGAAGTAGGTGAGTGGCATATCTCTCAAGTGTCCAGATTTTTGCAGAATTTCCAGATTTTTGCCTCATATTTGTGGTCCATTCCTCATAAAATTTGTGGTTTTCCAGGAAATCACTGGGATGATCTGAGGATGGAAGTCACTAAATAATGACATACATTTGAGTTTCAGACTTCAAAACCCTCAGAAAATGTATGTTAACGCAGACCCTGTTACTCTAGTAATTTTCTAAGTTTATAACAGCAATATTTAAAAGCTGTCCCTATTTTTGGTTCTTTGTCACCCCCATTTTGTCAAGTTTTGTCCAGATTTCTTGCACTAAGAGATTGAGAGGTATGGTGAGTGGCTGTTTTTTATCAAGTGACAGCATTAATATTTTGTAAATATCGACTTTGTCTGTCAATTATTTGTTAAAGTACAATGTATGAAAGTGCTAAGAAAAATGCAAGGGATAGGAGTGTTTTGAGCTAACTAAAATTTGATTGCTAGCAGAGAAGATATAAGTGGAGGACTCAGGATAGTTAGAATAGAAATAGAGGGGATAGTCTTGAAGAACATGATGAACCTATATGGCTTGCAAGATATAAAAGGGGACGTTCTAACTAATGTAAACTGTACATGTCTTGGGGCAGTATGGCACTCAGTCCAGGATTAACAGGCTTTATGCAAAGAAAAAACATAAATGCCTATTAAAAAATATGAATATACCCAATATTGTGTTCAGATCGCTCAGCAGTAAAAATGAAACTATGGTAAGAAATGAGCAAATAAGTAGAGCATTGGAGATTTAGTATGAGCTGGATAGGGTAAGATGAAATAATAACTTTACTTGCACAGCTAGGTAGAATGTTGGACAGAAGTAATCAAGAGGAGATGAACAGAGTTAAGGAATGGGATAACAAGGGGTCAGAGCACTGAAAGAAGACAGATTTAAGAAAATGAGGAGAAATAAATTAGGAGAAGTAAATAGGAATACATGAGCTGGAAAGGATGGTTTAACTAGGAAAAAATAGCATTGCAAGAACATTAGGAGAGTGGAATAATGGTTAAGGTGTTTGCATTACAAACACAAGGTACAGGGTTTGAGTTGCACAAGGGCTAATTGGCTAGGCTTAAAGATGGCTCGCAAGGGCAGTTAGCCTAGTGCTAATCTATTAGTTTGCAATACACCAAAATAATACAAAGAATTAGCAGGATAACTAAGACATAAGAAAACTGAAAAACTCTTTTTGCAAACAAGAAATAACTTAAGTAGAAAGTCTGGAAAGAGACACTTTGGAAATAGGAGAAATATTCAGAGAACATTATTAAAAATTACTTAAGCACAAAGGAATGTGATTGACTGAGAGTAATAAGTTGAAGAGCTTTTACAAAGACTAAATATATTCAAATTTGTTGAGACAGAATAGTAAAGAGCTGCTGAGTCAGATGGCAGCTGAGGAAATAGAAAGCAAAATAAAACGAAAACAGCTGGTAAAACCCAAAGATGGGAAGAGTTCCAGGTACAGGTTGTTAAGAAATATAAAGAAAGTGTGGTTCAAAGAAGGCACAAAATGTTCAGTAAAATATTAGAATAAAGGATAACATTAAAATCCTGGAAGGAAAGGAGGGCATAATTACAATAATCCCAAAGGAAGGTAAAGATCCAAGTAATCCCGGTTCTTACCTCCCTGTTTCTATTTTGAATCATGACTGTAAGGCGTTCATAACTGTATTAGCAGAAAGGCTTGACAAATTACTTCCAAACTTGGTAGAGAACAATCAATGTGGATTTGTGAAGAGGGGGCAGACACATGACAACATTCTAAAACTGCAATTGATACATAGGGAAACAGAGAGAGAGAGAGAGAGAATAACAGTATAGTGATGATAGGACTGGATGCTGAAAAATAATTTAATAGAGTAAATTGGAAATATTTCTGGAGAGCAATGTATAGCATGGGTTTTCTAGAGGGGTTTAAAAAAATTATTGCAGAGTATATGAGGATGAGGGGGGTCTACGGCAAAATAAAGGTAAATACCTGGGTAACAGAAGAAATGACAGTAGAAAGAGGAACACAATGAGTTTGCCCAGTGTTCCTACTGCTGTCTGTAATATAGCTAGGATATGTAGCACAAAAAATAAGGCAGCTTGTTTGGTATATACTTCTCAGAAGTTCAGGTCAAAACTAAAGGGTTGCAGCTGACCAAGTTTGCAGACAACTGCAAACCGGTTGCAATCATTGAATCCCCAAATGATTTCAGTATAATCCAGGAGGGTCTTACACAGCCCAACAACTGGTGTATTAGTCACAGTCTCAAACTGAATGCAAAGAAATGTGTGTCGGCACAATGTCCCTTCACATTATCAAATCAACAATGATAACCTAAGTACCCGTGAAGTGGTAAGGGACCTGGGATCAGAGGCTGACCACGACCTTAACTTGGACCACCACATGTCTACCATTGTAAGGAAAGCTTTCCACATAGCTTACTTGATTAATAAAGGCATCATCTTGAGAGCAAAAGTAGTTATAACCCCCTTATACTTGGCACTTATCCGGCCCATAATTGAATATAATGCCCCATTCAGTATGTACTAAACTAAGCACCTGCAGCAATTAGAGAGACCTCAGAGGTTTCTAACAAAGAAGATCAAGTGCCTTCAGCATGTGCCTTACATGGCCTGACTAAAGTCCCTGACACTATATTCTGTATCATATAGATTTCTCTGGGGACTACAGAGCAACCCAAGATCCAAACCTATTGAACTTAATTCATATCTGTAAATCAAATAGGTCTAGGGCTATCCATTCCATGGACTTAAATAAGGCCTGTGAATTAAATAGGACATGCTGGAGGGACAGATTTATCTCCCAGCAACTGCCATGTCTTTGACAGAGGCTACCAATTCATGTAAAACAGAGCAAGTCTATGACACGGTTCAAGAGGAACCTAGACGGGTAGATGAGGCACCAGAAATTCTTATCAGGGATACCACCTGCAACCCTCCTGGACATGGGTAGTCATCAATAAATTAATCCAACATATTTAGGAAGAACACCTTTTAAATGCATATTTGCATTTTGACGGTCAGAACCCCATTTGGCAAAAACAGAACTTAGTGAGGGGACAATTAATTAGACTCAACAAACTGGTTTCCAACGACACATAATTTCAACCAGAGGTCAACATATTGTGTGATATGTTCGGAAACAGGGGCTACCCCGAAAATATGCTGGATGATGTTGGTCAATTTGTTATGGAACATCCAAATTCCCACTGTGGTCCCACTATTAGGCAGTCTAAACATATGATGGTCACAAAGAATACCTACGAGCAAAATGTCAGCTTGAGTCCTGGTGACCAGTCACAGGCACTGGTTTTACCATATAGTAGAGACATTTACTTTTTAAAGAACGCTATTAGTAGTCACTGGTATACTGTCTTTGGAAGTCTTGGGTTAACCAACAGGCTGGGGGAGCACCCCAGATTTGTTTTTAAGAGCAACAAAAACTTCAAGGCATTATTTGAATCTAGTGGAAGCTGCAAAAGTAAATTTACTAAAAACTGGGGGATGAAATTGTATGGAGCATACAAGCAATGTAGGTTTATTCTAGAAGGTAGTAGTTTCCCAGTACGTGGTTTTCCAAGACTGATTACAGTCAAAGGCAGATTTAACAGTAACACAAAAGGGGTAGTGTATGTTGCCTTCTGTTCATCTTGCCCAGCATTTTATGTTGGGAAGACTGTTGGACCTTTAAAGACAAGAATTTACCGGCATGTATTTGCAATCAACAAGGCACATTGGTTCAATGCCCTTTATAAACATTCATTGCAATGTGGTGACTTTAAAAAGTTTTCTTTCACTTTTTTGGAGAAAGTAGAATTTTTTGAAAGAGGTGGTGACTGGGAAACATTTGTTGAAAAGTGAGAGCTCCACTGGCAAATTTTACTGAATGCCACCATCCCCAGGTATCAATGAGTTAATATCTGTTAAGCCTGTTTTGAAAATTAAACCTATTTGCCTGTCTTAATGTTACAAGGTTAAGGATAATTGTAATTTTCTGACATCCACTAGCTTTTTTTCATTTTATTCCTATGAAAGCTTTTAAATTATTTTTACAGATAAATTATTTGAAGGAATATTTATTGACATATATTTATTTTATGCAACACATTTTATGCAAGTAAATTTTGTGTAAGCATTTTTTTTAAGTGTGCACTTCTAGAGCTACTTTTAAGTGTGTATTTAAGAGTGTGGGTTTCTTTAAATATTGCTGGCCCAGGCATGGTGTCTCTTTCTGAGTTTTTAAAAAGGAAGGTGGTTACTCTGTTGCAGTTTCTGATGATGTTCCTGTGTTTTGGAATGAAAGTGCTAAAACTCTGGTGATTAAATGTTAGGCTGCGACTTTTGGTGCAGTGTTTTTACTATTTTCAGGTTGATATAGTATGCTGTTTTTTGGTATATTTTATCCTAAATGCAGTCTTGGATATTCACTTGTACTTTTACGGTATTACTTTGAGTTGAAATGGCTAGGCTTAAAATGACCTCTGGGTCGATAGGCTAGTAATCTTCTATGATCCTATGATCCTAGAGAGATGGACTTAGGGTAAGAGGAAGGAAAAGTTGGCAATGTTTTCCAATGATTTTATAAGATACTTGAAGAGACCTTGAAACAATATATCAAGATTATTTGCAATATTAATCCAGTATACAAGAATATCAGGATATAGAATAAATGTTGATAAAACAAGGGCAAAGAGTATTAATATTGTACCAACCCAGGAACTAATACAAGAATACCTGCAACTTTGGAGTAAAATAAAATTAAAATATTTGATAAAATTGTGAGCAACTGTGGTAAAAACTAAAAACTTTGTTAAGGAAATGGAAACTAATGGTTAGTGACATAGATCAGAGAATTCAAGTAGTAAAAATGACTGTAGTCCCAGTAATAGTATGTGTAGCATTGTCCTTCATATTTTAACCATGTAGGAAATGTGGGAAAGGATTAGGGAAGGAATAATGAGTTACATAATAGGCAGAAAATAAATTATTTTCCCACCTTAAAGTGTAAAACAATAAGTGAGAAGGTCACTGAAAAAAACAGTCAGTAAAAACAAAATGAAAACTCCAGTTAAGCTAGAACTTCCACTGAGTGACCTCCCAAACCTCTTGTATCAGAGACACATGGGATATACTAAGAAGTCATTGTTCCCCTCTACTCATCACTCATTAGACCCATTATAGAGTACAACACCCCTTTTGGTATGCACCTCACAATACATCTACAACAACTGGAAAAGCTGCAGAAATACCTCACAAAAATGATTATCAGCCTCAAACAGATGCCCTATGCAGACCATCTCAAAAAACTCCAGCTTTACTCCATTGCATATCGCCTACTCAGAGGTGATCTATGCCTAACATACAAAGGTATGTCAAACCCAGAGCTGTTGGACATGCTCCACTTAATGAAATCCCAATTCCTCAGAGCTACATGCTCTAGGGACCTAAACCTTGTCACCACAATAAACAGAACATGCCGGAGGGATAGATTCCTGTCCCAGAGACTTCCCATACTCTGGAATAAACTACCTATCTATATCAAACAAAGCTCCTCATTAGCACTCTTCAAGAAAAATCTTGATAATTGGATGGGAAATAGGAAATTCACCCCGGGGATCACCTCTGTGGCTTTGCTCGACAGTGGCACAGGAAAATAATTTTCTTGGGTGGCAAAAGCCAGGGTACCTTTTTGGCTGTGCTTGTATAGGCCTCAGGGCCGATAGCCTAGTACCTACCTATGAACCTATGACTCTTATGAACATCGGGTGTTTCAGCTAATTGGTGATTCTGAATGCCCATGACTTGTTTCATAGTTTTAATGGACAATTTCAGGCCAATAAAGCCAAACCCCACTAACTGTGGATATGCATATTTCAGCCTTGTTATGACCTCGTCAGCAAAGCACAAACAGAATGTTTGACTAAGCATAAGAAACACAGGGCTGTTATACTCAGTTGATGTCCATTATCATTAGGGTCATTGCAAAAATATCCTAAACAACAAACTAAAACAATAAGTGAGAAGGTGACTGAAAAACCAATCAGAAAAATAAAATGAAAACTCCAGCAAAGCTAGAACTTCCACTAAGTGACCTCCCAAACCTCTTGTATTACAGGCACATGGGATACATGCAAATGACCCTTATGAACATCAGATGATTCAGCTAATTGGTGATTCTGAATGCCTATGACTTGTTTTGACATTTTAATGGACAATTTCAGGCCAATAAAACCAAACCCCACTAGCTGTGGATATGCCTATTTCAAACTTGTTATGACATTGTCAGGAGAACACAAGCAGAGTGTGTAAATAAGCATAAGAAACACAGGGCTGTTATACCCAGATGATGTCCATTATCATTAGGGTCACTGCAAAAATATCCCAAACACCTAAAACAATAAGTGAGAAGGTCACTGAAAAAACAGTCAGTAAAAACAAAATGAAAACTCCAGCAAAGCTGGAACTTCCACTGAGTGACCTTCCAAACCTCTTGTATTAGAGGCACATGGGATATATACAAATGACCCTTATGAACATCAGGCGTTTCAGCTAATTAGTGATTCTGAATGCCCATGACTTGTTTCATCCTTAAAGTGTAGAACTGATGGTGCCACACTTCTATGAAGATTTTAGAGTGGCACAACTCAGAATGATGTATTGCCTTCTAGAAGCCAATTATATTTTGAAGTGGAAAGGAATGACGTTAAGCCAAAGAGAAAATGAAACTTTAACAATGCAAAATATTTAGTCACAGCCAGTGAAACAGCAGAAAAAAAGGATCTCAAATGAAGAATACTTATGAGTATCTGATAAAGGTGTTTAAAGAAAAGGTTAATCAGAAGTGGAAATTGGAGCTATGGCCATAAGAGAGGTTAAACCACTATATACTGTTAATATAATGGTGACAAAGAATTGGTAGGATAATACACAGAAAGTTTATTTCTGAGATAAACCCAGGGAAAAGGGAAGAAAGGATAACATGGTAAAGGTTGTGTGAAAGTATGAATTTGAAGGGAGGAAGAAATGTTAAAATATAGAGGGGGTTATGCGGTCATGAGAAAATAAAACAAATATGAGAATAAAATAAAAAAAACATGAACAGAAATTATTGCGATACTACTAGACGCCATAAAGGTTAATGTGACAAATTGAAAAACAGGGAATACATTGACTAGGGGCTTATTAAAGGATATCTGGAAAAATAAATTAAAACTTAAGGAGAACTGGCAGGAAAAATGGGAAAAAGACATCTCAAAGCAAATGAGGGAAGACATTTGTAGGACACCTACAAGAGTGACAATGTCTAGGAAATTCAGGATATTTAGATGGAAATGTCTTCATAAAAAATGTTACAACCCAAAAGAATACAGGAAATGTATCTGGGGTAGAGGATATTTGTTGGAGGTACAAATTATGCCAAAAGGGGGACTGATGACATATTTTTGGACTAGTGATGAACTGGAGACTTACAAAAAAAGAGATAACAGAATCAATGCAGATTATAACAAGAAAAAAAGACAAATAACAGAGAGAGAATTCTGTCTAGCATGGATTGAGAAGCTTAATGCAAAAAAATCTGAAAGCATTAACAGGATTAATTCTTTTGTTACCTAAAAAAAGGATAATTAGGAAACTGAACCCAAATCAACAGCCAGCAATAGCAGCAGTGAAACAATTACTGGAAGAGACAAAAGAAAGAGAGAGGGCAATAATTATATATGTCTGGAGCACTTTACATGGAATGCATGGGATGAGAAAGTAATTGGTCATCTGGTGTAAGAACATACAATGTAAGAATGAAGGAAGGGAACTACCTAGCTGAAAATGGAGAAGAATTAGAAGGGGACAAATGAGGACAATACTGGGAGTTCTGGTTTTGTATTGGTTCTGGTGTTAGTAACTAAAGCAAAGAGATAAATTGTGTAAATTTAGATGATTATGAACCAACTAATAAAGTAAAATGGTACACCATGAATAAGAACAGTGCAAAATGCAACTGCTGTAGAATTAATAAACCTGCTGGTTAAAAAGAAAAAAGTATGTTAATTGTCTCAAATTTATTTCATCTTAAGCACCAGTACTGCCTTTTGGTTTTGCTATGTATCCCTCCATTTGTCTGTTAGTGCATGCGCGCACGCGCGTGTGTGTGTGTGTGTGTGTGTGTGTGTGTGTGTGTGTGTGTGTGTGTGTGTGTGTGTGCACGCGCGCGCTTATGCTTATGAGTTCATTTTGTCATACATATGGTGCATTGAAAATTTAAGAAGGAAGTTTGTTTTATCAAACTGCTGGTTCACTGTAGGGCACCAGTAATTGCTTTGGGGGATCATGTGGAGTAGACTTTTTCCCTTTCCCCACTGTTTTGCAGTCTCAGAGTTGGTGTATATAATTAGAAGTTGGTGTGGGGGCTGAAGCCATTCATATAGGGTGAAGGGTGGCCTTGCCTCCATGAGTAATGCATTGTTTGTGGTCTATGTAGTGTATGTTGATGTAGTTGATGAGTCTGTGTGTGTGGTGTGCGCACGCGCACGCAAGCGTGTGTGTGTGTGTGTGTGTGTGTGTGTGTGTGTGTGTGTGTGTGTGTGTGTGTGTGTGTGCATGTGTGTGTGTAGATAGATAGATACATAGATAGATAGATAGATAGATAGATAGATAGATAGATAGATAGATCGACATATGTGGGTGTGTATAGATAAGACTTTAGCTTGGTTAGTAGTCAGTAGTACACATGGTTCACCCATCACACAGAGCATGAAGCAGACACATAAACCCACATATGCTGAGGCACTTAAATATAACCTTCTTAAACCCCAAAGACCTCTTAGACAAAGCCCACATAACAAATACCTTCAGCAGCCTCAAATGCACTCTTTCAAATCAACACCTACATCAGCACATACAGCTGTATCTCATTGAGCCCCTACTTCTAAGCACATAAGGCAAGGCATCACACAACCCAACATTATGGTCATTGGAGACTCCATTGCAAGAGAGACTGATATCCTTCTCAACAGTATAAGTAAGGAGAAAGTGACAGCTATTTGCTTATCAGGGGTCAGGAGCTGCCATGCTTTGCACACACTCAGGTCACTGGACAACAAGTACCAGTATGACTCAGTCGTATTCCATGAGGGTAAAAATGTTCTGAGATGTACCTCCCTAGATTATATCTAGAGAGACATCATGGAGCTGATCAGTATGGCATAAGTAAATTATTTGGGTCTATATTATCTAATTGACCACTTAGCTTGTCGAACACCTAAATGTCGACAGCTAAGGGTCAAAAACTTACAATCTTGAATGGCCAGGTAAGCAAATTCTTTCATCGGGAAAGATATCACTTGGCCATTACTGGGAATTTGCCTTTTCCTGAATGTAGAGCGATCTTGGAGTTGGTATATTTAGTTATGGGGGGTGTGGGGGTGAAGTCCCGCATTTTTTTACAGTTTGGAAGTTTATGTTAGTGTGGCATGGCCAAGTGAATTCTTTCCCAATGAAAGAATTTACTTACCTGGCCATTCGAGATTGCAAGTTTTCCACCTTTAGCTGTCGATGTTTAGGTGTTCAACAAGTTAAGAGGTCCATTAGGAAACATAGACCCTATTATTTGTCTATATTTTAGAAAAACAGATCCTTAACACCAAGCCTGATTTGCCTGAACATTTGGGAACCTGAAAATATCCAAAACAGCATTCAAACCAAAGGGTAAAAAAAATCATAGAAAAGGAAAGAGGTCAAGTAGTTGAAATACTAGTATGCGTAATGGATCAGCATTCTACCCTGGTTAACAAATGAAAATAAATAAGAATAGGAATATATGTGAATAAAAAATTCAATAATACTTCCACAACTATAGAATGGTGCTTGTGTATTACCATAATTTGTATTGGAATCCATCCCTGAGTTATAGGTTCATAGGATCATAGATGTGTACTAGGCTAATGAACCGGGGTCTTTTGAAGCCTAGCCATGTATCCCAAATCTCTGACAAGTTCTGATGCCTTAGGTAAATATAAGCAGGGGGTTTGTGAGATGAAAAATGTATAATCAGAAGCTTGGGAGATGAACCATTTACAGGCTGTCTATCCATTACAGACATATGTGCTAAACCAGGGGTGAAATTCTTGTTCCCCATCCAATTGTACTAGTTGTACTTGAATTGTGGTAGGGAGGAGCTCTGCTTCATATGGCTGGGAAGCCTATTCCATAGAATGGGTAGTGTCTGAAATACAAACTTTTCTCTCTCTCTACAGCAAGTCCTATTTATATTACAGGCAAGGCATAAGTCTTTAGAACAGGTACTTGTTGTGCTGTTTGTTTTGTGGATATGCAGGAGCTCCACAGGCATAGATTTCCCTCTCAACAGCTTGTAGGAAAGAGAATGCAGAGATAAGGATTAAGGCAGTCTGCAAAGAACATGTTATTTATGCTCTGCTTTCTTTTAGTGAGTAATCTCTGGGGATACTCCAATTGTTGGATGTGTCTGGTTAGGTAAATACCAAAGGGAGCATTGTACTCAATGATAGGTCTTATGAATGCCAAATACAGTTGAGCAATGACCTCCTTGGATCTAGATGCCATACTTTTATTTATTTGCTACACAGTACAGAATGATTTCCTCACTACTGTAGACACATCATGGTCAGAGGCTAGATACAGTAACTGTCTATATGTGTTCCCAAGTCTCTATCTAGTGGATCAGCTTTTAGGGATATTTTGTCAATATGATAGTTACCAGGAGTGGCTGTCTTCCCAAACAATACTATTATGCATTTCTTGTCATTTAGTTTTAGACTGAGGCACTAATGTCATGTATTTGTCTGTGTCTGCCCTTTTGTATAACACTGGTGCCAGTATTACTGCTGCTCATTTGCCATCATCTGCAAATTTGGTCATTCATAGGCCTTTGACATTGGCCTTGACTACAGAGAAGTAGATGGCAAAAAGGAGCAGCCACAGTACTGATACTTGAGGGACACTGCTAGTGACTGGCCTCTTTGTAGATTTGGACTCCCCAATTCTAACTTCCTGAGTCCTGTCTGTCATCCAGCTGGCTATCAGCTGGGTGATATAAGGTTCATACCTAACCTCCTGAGTTTGTCAACAATGCCTGAGTTGGGGTATTGTTTCAAGTGCCTTGTCCAAGTCAAGTTAGGCAGTGTGAACTGTTTTGCCCTTGTCCATTGATTTGGTGACATTCTCAAAGAAGTCCACCATGTTGACTAGGCATTACCTGCCCTTAATGAAATCAAACAAGGTTGAGTCAAGCATATGAAGATTTTCTATTCCATTATTGATAATTTCCACAATAATTCTTTCCATGATTTGTATATGAGACTCATGGGTCTGTAGTTTCCAGGGTCTGTAGATGGTCTGCTTTTGTGCAAAAGGATGCGGTTGCCATTTTCCATTCATGAGGGATGAAGACTGTTTAGAGTCTATAGTTAAATTGTGATTCCTTATGCCCTGGTAGATCAAGTATCATGCTACTTAGAAGGCATCTTGGGATACTGTTTGAGCTCATTGATGCACTTTTCTTGGCCTATACCTCTCAACTGCAACAAATTCCTTGGTATTTCATGCTTTTGAGGGCAAAATAATGGGATTCCATGAATTCCTGAGTGGCCTCTTCAAATCCCAATTTTTTTTTTTTTTTTTTGGGAGGCAAGCTTAAGAAAGGTTATTTACTGTTACCTACAAACACAACATGTGTTGTAGAAGCTGTCTGCTGAGAAAACTCCCACTAGAGTTTACTGTTCTGGATAATGTTAAATATTTTACTTCCCAATCCCTCCACAGCACATGCTCCAGAGACCTCAATCTCATTACCACAATCAACAGAACATGCTGCAGGGACAGGTTCATAACCCAGAGGCTTCCCATGCTCTGGAATAAACTTCCCATACATGTCAAGCAGAACACCTCACTGGCCCTCTTCAAGAGAAATCTTGATGAGTGGATGGAAAATAGAAAGTTCACCCTGAGGATCACTCCAGTGGCTCTACTTGATAGAGGCACTGATAGCTAACGTCGAGCAACACAATGCCAGGGCACTTCTATGGGCTAGGATTGTAAAAGCTCCAGGGCCATTAGCCTAGTACACACCTACGAACCTATGAACCTTCCTGCTTCCATAGTAACCAGAACCTGCTGAGGGAGAATATTGTATGTACAACTTTACTTTATAACCTGCTATACCAGTTAATACTGTTGCCCAACTGCAGCCAATCAGTCCACTACAAAAGATGAAAGCACATCACATTTTCGGTTACAGCAAAGATATGATTTATACTTCTGCCAAATAGTGGCTAAATTTTCTCAATAATGCCACCATTTCCCTGCCGATGATCACAGCTTGTTTGATATTTTGCTTTCCTTGACCTCTCTTCTTTGTTTTGGGTTTGTCTGAGAAGTGCTGGGGAGCAGACGAGTAACTCCATCCTGACGTTTCACAAAACTGAAGTGAAAGACCAGACAAGCAGCAGTTAAAGATGACATTAAAGAGCATCTAAAATCTGCCATCTAAAAATTCACTAATAGGAGGAGGAACTTGTGACAGTTGCTTTTAAACAAGAAAGGAATCTGATGAATTGCAGAACTGGTGAAGTTAAAAAAAATCATAACTGACAGTGTGAATGAACACATTAATATCTTATATCATACCTCTTAACTGTACAGATTTTTGCTTCATATTTTTGATCTGTTCCTCATAAAATTTATGGTTTTCTAGTATATCATTGAAGCTTGGAAGTCACTAAATAATGACAGATATTTGAGTAGCAGACTTCATATCCTCCAGAAAATGCATGCTAACACAACTTTTATTTTACCAACATTCTAAACCTAGATGAGCAACATTTAAAAAAATATTTATAAAGGGTGAACATCTCCTGTTTTCAAACCTGTTATCGGGAAGGGGAAAAGGAGTCAATCTCAATTCCTGTGGACTAAGTAGCTGCAGGGTGAGAGAGAGTGTGTGTGTGTGTGTGTGTGTGTGTGTGTGTGTGTGTGTGTGTGTGTGTGTGTGTGTGTGTGTGAGCATGTGAGAGGATTATACTAAGACAAACAGTGGGTATGTAATGATATTATTAATGGAGGGGCCTTGTCAGTACAAGTTTTGTATTTACCGCAGATGGGGTACTGGTGCTGGGTACTACAACAGCTACAGGATCCTACCATCCAGCATTGTTGATTGGCCTTTAAAGCTTTGACTTACAACTTTTGCTTCTGTTCCTCACTTAACTGTTGTTTTAGGACCTAACTAGGCACATCTTGCTATTAGCTGGTTGGGGCTGCAAAACAACATGGGCACATCTTGCTATTAGCTGGTTGGGGCTGCAAAACAACAGAAAGAAAAATGAAGAGGTAGGAGTGAAGGGGTCATAGTTTATTACTGAGCTAACTTACCTTGTGAGGCATTTCAAGCCTAACCAATTATTCCTTGTGAGACTCAAACCCTGCACCTTGGATTTGTAAGATAAACAACGTAGCCATTAAGCCACCCTCCCAACACAAGGGGGGCTGGTAATCAAAAACCCAAAAGTCATCAGTGCTGTAACAACTAGCAAAAGCAGCAGCCATATATATTTTGATGTTCTAACATATCTATTCATGCTGAACTGAATGGCTGACATTGGTACACAAATGGCTTAAAAGAGGAGGACAGCATGTACCCTAAGTCTAAGGGTTCATACCTTTTCTGTGTAGTCACTTATTGGAGCCTAAAAGAAGAGAAAGCTAACAAAAGAGTTACAAAAGGGTGTTGGCAGGGGACTAATTTCTTAGTGACAGATGGTGGTCAGCATCATCTGACCATGGAGCAAAGCACAGAAAATCACATCTGTGGACAACAACTAACGGCAGACACTGGCAACTAGTACTCCGTTTTGGTCCTAGTTAGGGTACAAGTGTTTAAATACACAATTATGGATCAAATTAGAAATGTAGAACTGCCAGTGATTAATGGTGGTTGACTACATTGTAGGAAAAAGTGTCATAATGATATCCAAAGTTGGAATGTCTACATTACTGTTATCAGTAGGTCCTGGCAGCTTTCCTTGCATCTTAGATTCCAGTTTTCAATTTCTTTTTCTAAGTTTTTTTGACATCTTAATTCTCTAAGGATTAATTTTGCTTTGATTGTGGAAGTCGTTGCCACACGATAATTGAATTTTTTTAACATTTTTCTTTCTTTTATCATCTTGAGTAGATTTCAGTTGTGTAATATGATTACTCCCCCTCCAACTAAACAGAGTGTCAGAACAAGGAATGCGCAGTGTGATGGGAGTGAGCACAGACTTTACGGTTTGTCAAGACTTAAGTTTACTGTTAGGCATATCGCTCACTTTCACTTTTGATATGGTTTCAGTGGCTGAATTCTTGAACAGTCCCACTCTGGCATATATGGACCCAGCTCTGGGGGGTTTGTAGTTGGGACACAGGTGCAGTGGGGCCAGGTACTCTGAAACTCTTGACTAACAAGGGCAAGTGAAGTTCTGGCATAATATATAGGTTAGAAAAAAACTGTTTCTCTCATTCCCTGTCAGTTCGAGCTGCTTGCTCACCTCTGACTTCTGTGTTTCATTGGGATATTACTTGCTAACATACCTGTTGATCTCTCAGAGCAAGGACTATGAACAATGCCAAAAATAATGGTGGGACAAAGACCCAAAAATAGGGGCAGATTTTATATATTGCTCCAGGAAGCTCAGATAGTTGCTAGAATAACAGGTGTTGCATTATTATGTATTTTCTGAGGGATACGAAGTCTGAAATTCAAAAGTCTGCCATTATTTATTATTATTTAGTGACTTCAGTCTTCATGTCGGTATCCCACAATTCCATCAGAGTGGATGGGTTTGCATAATTATGTATGCAAATTTATGTTCATCAGCATCCAGGTTTTTTGCCAGTTGTGCCTACTTTTCATGGGGCTTTGTCCAGATTTTTGATGTTTCCAGTTTGAGAGGTATGTCTTGGCCTTAGACAGACCACTGAGGACCTTTTTTCTTAGTGATAGTGTGGGGGGGGTGTATTTGATAGTATTTCCTGAGGGGAAGCTAGGGGGAAGGATGAAGTTAAGAGTTGAATTTCTCTGCTAGTTAGCTTGCTGTAACTTGCTTCTTGCTTAGTATAAGTGGCTCCATTAACAATGAGCTCTGCACACAATTTTGTTTTGCCTTTGAGGTTGCAGACATAGGTAAAGAATGTCTTGTGGTTGTCCTTAGCCTAGGAGGTCAGATTTACCTCAAATTTGACTTTGGCAGACTTTATTTGTCCACTGAGTTGTTTTTTTAATTTGCTGAGACCACTTTTATTATGCTGGGTGCTACATCTTCTAACTTTTGCCATGATTTTTTACCTTCTGTTATACAGCCTATTGATGCTGTGATTCCATCAGGGTGGTTTGCGTTTTGAGTTAGTGCTCTACTTATTCCTACTGGGTACAGCTGCCTCTTTGCAGCTATTAACATACTTGCATATGGTTTCTGTGAGCAGATCCATGTAGGCAGCAGTATACTTAGAGTTTTCAGGGTCTTGAAATTTTGCCAGGTTATCACTTTATAGGAGAAAGTTAGCCTTAGAGTAGTTCCTGAACATTCCAGTGTTAGCTGGGGTGCTGAGCAATATTTTTACTTTAAAGGAGACGATTTTGTGGTCTGACCTCACCAGGGAGGACATTACATTAGGAGGTGCTCAGCTCTCCCCTATATTAGTAAGGACCAGATCCAGTATGTTTGGGTCCCTGGTCAGTGTATTGACAATCTGGTCCAGGAAATTTGTTGCGTTAACAAAATCCAAGGATCTCTGCGTGCCTGCATATTTAGCATCATTTATGATTCCCATTTAATATTAGGTAATTAAAGTTACCCTTACATATGGTGTTGGGTTGGATGGTGAGTGTTTCCAGTAATCTTAAATATATGTTATGGATTTCCTGGGTCATAGAGGGGGGCCTATAGCTTGCAAGGAAGTGGTATGGGATTTTGCCTATGGTGATTTAACATGAAGAAGCTCAAGTGCATTGTCCTATTTGACCAGCTTTGAGGTATATTTATTTATTTATTTTTTATAAAACAACTTTTTATTTGATTTTACAACCAGAGTTACCAATCATAACAAATGTACATATTTGAAATAACAATAGATTAACTATGTACAACTATATACACTCATCCATGACTAAATTTAATGCAAAATGCATATACCATTAATATTTATCTAATAACATTTATAGTTTCTGCCAGGCTAACCTTTTATGAGTTAGGTTAGATGTTCTGGAACAAATTGTGTGTAATTCACTCTTACAAGCAACTTTAGCTAAATTTATAAAGTATGTAAATAATATATTTTGTTTGCTCTTCCAATTAATTGTAATTGTTTTTCTAGCAATGGCCAAAAGTGACCAAAGGAGTGGAATTTGAAGTTTTGGTATCAAACTTGGTGTAGGAACATTAAATAACAGTAGAGAATCAGTAATATAACACTTATCAGACAATAGAGCCTTTACAAAATATTTAAAGTCTTCCCAAAATTGCAAGATAACTCTACATTCAATAAACATATGAACCCAGTCATCTTCTAATAATTCATAATATTAGCAAGAAAAGTGAGCATAAGCAGAGCTGGGGATCACAATGATGCAAAAAAAATCCATTCTTTTTCCACAAGCCGCTGTAGTACAATGGAAACTTTTGTAAAGCAAAATACACACAATCATATAAGTGCTTTCATCTGTGCTGATTCAGAGACTTCTTCAGACAAAGAAATAAGGATGAAACAACTCTTTAAATATTAAATTACAGCTTATGCAACTAAACCAATGCCCCTAATTAATGTTAAAACATGTCCACCAGCACACTCAGTTCATAGTAAAGCATAAAACCCTCACAAATCTGTGAATTTCTAAAAACTATGTAAAAACCTGTATATAATAATAAAACTAGTATTAAAAAAAAAATATATATATATATATATATATATATATATATATATATATATATATATATATATATAATAAAATACAATATGATAAATGTGGAAACAGTATTAGCATAATCTCATGTAAAGCACACAATAAATAAAATTCATCTTTTTTAATGCCTTACGTTTTAGAAAACAGGACAATTAGAATGCATTATCTAAGCCTGGCCACTGTGTGGCATTAGTTCTCAGTTCACAGTAAAGCATAAAACCTTCACATATGTGTGAATTACTAAAAACTATATAAAAAACTATATATAATAATAAAACTAGTATCAAAATGTATATATATATATATATATATATATATATATATATATATATATATATATATATATATAAAATAATAATAATAATAATAAATGTGGAAGCAGTATTAGCATAATCTCATGTAAAGCACCATGGCCAGCCTTAGGCATAGGCCAACTAGGTGGCCGCCTAGGGTGCCGCTCTACTAGGGGCACTTTTCCAGTATTTATTTGGTCTAGGTAGAATAGGATGGGGGCACCAGATGGTGTGGTGGGGGGCACCGTGGAGCTCTTTTGCCTAGGGCACCAGTTGACCTAAGGCCGCTCCTGTAAAGCACACAATAAATACAATTCATCTTTCTAATGCCTTAAGTTTTAGATAACAGGACAATGAGAATGCATCATTTAAGCTTGGCCACTGTGTGGCATTAGTTCTCAGTTGCCATAAAGCCTCATGTTTTTCCAAAAATAATGTCCATGGACCACCTGTTATGTCTGGGGTAAGTGCCTCTATGACAATAAATTTAAAACCATGGCCAACATGTTCCATACAATGTTTCGTCAATGCATTCTTTGCATTTTTGTTTTCTCTGAGATGTTCATAAATGCGGTTCCTAAATTTCCTTTATGTCTTGCCTATATAAAAACAAGGACATTTTAAGCAGAATGCACAGTATACCACTCTCTCAGTGTTACATGAACATTTCTGATTCAAACTCACTTTCATATTGTTAATGTTAAAATTACATCCTTCTTGTATCTATGGACAATAGTTGCAACTACCACACTTACTCAGCTTCCCACTTTCATGCCCCTTTGTTCTAGTCTCTAAAATAGATTTTAGGCATTTGTCCTTTTGATACACTATACAAGATTTTTTTGCCGACCAGTTCCCTTATGTCTTTGTTGTTTACAATAACCAACCAATTTTTGGCCAGTATGTCAGCTATGTTCCTACTCGAGCTGTTGAATGTAGTAACAAATGCAGTATTAAAAGTACTTGGTTCTTTACGCGCCACACTTTGCAAATTCAGATAATTCATCACATCTCCAGCATTTTAATTCTTTGCTCTTTGAAATAATAGCTATTTTATGAAGAGTGAAAAAAATTCTACTTAAAAATTTCCAGGTAAATAACTTCTAATGCAAAGAGGATGTGGTGTTATTCACTGATTTTAATAACAATCTTTTATTCTCAGCTGACAGAGGTTCTTTCTTTACCGCTGCATAGTAGTCTAAAAAGGGTTAGATAAAATGGTAAAAATTCATCTCACAAGATTTTATATATGATGGAAATACATAATCTATGGACGCTAGTTGTCAAGTTGTTACATATCAATAGTTGTATCATTTTTGGCAAAGCATTTGTTTCTGGATTTATTGATAATTTTAACTTATTCTCAATAAACTGTTGTAAAGTTTGTAATGTCAACCAGTTATCATGTATAACTGGTTGACATTACAACCAGTTATCATGTATAACATTGTATCTAGATAAGACTGTATTTGCTGGGTGTACTTTGTTATTATCTAAAAATTTATACCAGAATTTTAAGTTGGTATCTTTAAAATTTAACATTTTACTTATGTTAAAAGACTCTAAGCAATCTTGAGTGTTTGCAACAGGAAAGATAAGAAAAAGTAATTGTTTAATATTATAGTCACTTTCTATTATAGATTTAAAAGAAATAAAAATTTGATTAATACCATATGTGAAATGATTGAGCTTCCTGTTACACAGACAATAATCTCATAGTATTCAATATATTTTACTGATTTCTAATGAGGAGTCTATTTGAGTATCATATTTACTGTTAGATACCATATAAGATTCATCCAACTGTTTCCAACTTGAGAAATAAGTGGCCTTTAACCAGTGTAAGACTATGTTAATAATAGTAGATTCTGAGTGCATTTCAATGTTGGGGAAGCCAATTTCTCCATCATCCCAACCTGGTATATGCTTATTATAGGCTATTCTCGTTTTTTGAGGAAACATTTTATTTCAATTACTAATTAGTTTATTGATTACATTTATTAAGTTTGTATAGTTTAGGAGTATAGTTTCTTTCCACATGGGCTTTATACTGATTCCTAAATATTGTATTGTTTTGTTTTCCCAGTTAAAGTTCTTTTGATTTTGTCGCTTCTTATTAATTTTATTATTGATTAATAACATTTCAGTTTTGTTTTGATGAAATTTTAGACCTGATTCTTTTTCAAATAAATTGATTGATTTAATAATATAATGTAAAAAAGAGTCAATATCTTCTGTATACAATTGTATTTTAGAACAATGTTCTTTATTTATAGAGAATACTTTTATATTGCTATTGTTTCTTATATAGGCAGCAAAAGGTTCTACTGACAGAGCAAACAGTAACAGTCATAATAGACAGCCTTGCTTTGCATTTTTGGTTATTTTAAATGGTGACAATAGACAAGATCCTATTTTGACATATGCTTGAGAATCATTATATAATTTTAGTATTAAATTAATGAAATCTAGGGGGGAAGCTATATTCTTTAAGAATGTTATGTAAATATGCCCAACATATTGAATCAAAGGCTTTTTCAATATCTAAACTAATAATAGTTAATTGTTTTTTTAGTTTTATTAGCAATATTTATGAAAGAAAGTAGTATAATTATATTGTCCTTTACTCTTCTGTGTAATATAAACCCAGTTTGATCAAAATGTATAACACTGGGCAATATATAATTTAGCCTATTCGCCAGTATGGACATAAAAAAATTGTAATCAATGTTTAGGAAAGAAATAGGGTGAAAGGAGGGACATAATTTTGGTTTCTTGCCTTATTTTAAAATTGGGGTGATCAATGAATATCTCCAAAAAGGGGGGACTTTTAAATAATTTTTCCTTATGGAGGAAGCACTTAATATTTTTAATGTTGAGTCTGGGAAAATTTTATATAATTCTGGAATTAAGCCATCTAAGCCTGGAGCCTTATTCATTTTTAGACTTTTAATCTGATCTTTCATTTCTGAGAATGATATTGGTTTATTTAATAATTTATTCTGTTGTTTTGATAATTTATTTATAATATTTTGGAGAAATGTATCTATTATATTGTTGTTTTCTAAATCAAGGTTCATCTCATTAATTGATCCATAATATTTTTTTAAATGCTTCTAGTATATCTTTTAAATCTGTTCATTTTTATTGGAGCCATTAACAGTATATTTGATTTCATTAATATGATTTAAGTTATTCACTTGTTTGGTTCTGATGGCTATTTTAAGTAAATGTATAGGATTTATTGAATAAGACTGTAATTTGAGTCTCTCCATATTGATTGAAACCTTATGGATTTAAAATGTCAAAGTATTTTTGATTTAAGCTTGATAATTCTGCACAAGTGGCTTTATCATTATGATTTAGATTTGATTTTAATTTATCTATTTTTCATTTGCAGTTGCATTAACTCCCTATCCCATTCTTTCCGCTTTAAAATATACCAATTCTGTATCTTACCATAAAGGTAAACTTTAAAAACATCCCATAGTATGATATTGATTACCTTTCCATTGTTATTAAGTTCCAAAAAGTATTTATTTCATTTAAAACTCAGTCTTCAATACTTTTGATTTTTATTTTATAAGCTGATATTCTTTGCCAAATGACTAAGTCATTATTACTTATTTTTATGTTGAAAGTAAGGGCATTATGATCCGAAAGTGGACATGACATTATTAAGACTTCTCCTATTTTGGAGTATGAATTCTTAGAAATAAAGACTTTATCTATGTTCATTTGGGTCCCAAATCTAAAGGAATAATGAGTATAATCAAGGGAATTTGTTCCTCTTAAATCATAATAACTCTTAAGATTCATTGACAAAATGAAGTGATTCAATTTTTTGGATTGTGCTGATAATTTATGTTTATTAATTCTAGATGTATCTCTATCAGTTAATAGGCAGTTAAAATCACCTGTTAAAATAATTTCAGCTCTAGTGTGAAGAATTATAGTGTCTAAATGTTTATCTACAAATATAGACCATAAGCCAGATATCCAATAAGAGTTGAACAATGTATAACATTTCTTATTTATTTCTACTACTACTAGACACAACAGTCCTTCCTCATCAGCAAAAGTACTAATAATTGTGGGCATGGTAAAAGAGTTTTTTCACAATATGAGTTCCACTCTTTTTACTTTGGTAACAGGCAGCTGCTAGTACAGAATAATCATTAAATGACCATATATCTAAATCTTTTTTAAGTAAATGAGTCTCTTGCAGAAAAATTATATGAGCTTTATGCATTTTTATAAATTTAAATAAACTAGCTCTTTTTATATTGTTATTAAGGCCACTGACATTAAGTGATAAGCACTTAAAATCTGTTATGAGTTTGAAATATGTTCAGAACATCTATAATATGATATAGACACATTGATCTAATATAGCCTATAAAGTAGCTTGTCATGGATGGAATAAATAGTTTAACATCCGAAATATGAAACAGAAATCTAAATACAAGACTTACATGGAACCATGTGTTCCTGGTTTGATTACTAGGTTAATCAAACCACCTTCTAACTAATTCTTACACACCAAATACATTATTTTCAACTTCTACCTTAAATGACATTAATTTATTTAACCACCTAACTAAAAACTATAGTAACCTAAACAGTTGTAACTCAAATGTTGCATATTACCAAGACTGTATTTCTATTTAGGTTAAATTTAAACCCATAACACTCTGACATCAACTTTTTTTTGTTTATATCAAAAATAAAACAACTTATACAACAAATTTCTTAACTGATTACAAATTGTAATCTTTTCTTTAATCTTTCATCAAAATAAGTTAAATAATAATATTTATATATTTTATAACATTAAAGTTTTCCAGTAAAGTTTGATTCATATATACATTCAATGTCACAGTTTAACATTATGGGGCTTCTGTGGAAGTTTGTTTATTTATCTCCCCTCTCCCCTCTCCCCTCTCCCCCCTCCCCCCCCTTTAAATATCAGCTTCAATGTTACATCTCTTTAGAGGTTAATTTAATAGTCAAGAACCTGGGAGTTCAAAGACAGTTTTAAAGTGTTCATTTACCTTTATGTAGCTAAATTAATACAATTCATCTACTATTTTACATAAAATATAACAATACGTATGGTATCTAGGACTTAGCAAATCTTCATAGATCAGAAACCTGGGCCTCTTCAATTTAAACATATCACAAAATGTCACTTTTAGTGTATGTCTGACCCAGTGTGTACAAAGGCTATAGGCTCCTCCAAAGTCTATTACTTATACAACTCAGTAAGTCATTATTACTTATTTTTATGTTGAAAGTAAGGGCATTATGATCCGAAAGTGGACATGACATTATTAAGACTTCTCCTATTTTGGAGTATGAATTCTTAGAAATAAAGACTTTATCTATGTTCATTTGGGTCCCAAATCTAAAGGAATAATGAGTATAATCAAGGGA
Source organism: Protopterus annectens (assembly GCF_019279795.1). NCBI lineage: Eukaryota > Metazoa > Chordata > Ceratodontiformes > Protopteridae > Protopterus > Protopterus annectens. Next base: position 69,315,589 of record NC_056726.1, on the reverse strand, counting down.
ATTTGTTCCTCTTAAATCATAATAACTCTTAAGATTCATTGACAAAATGAAGTGATTCAATTTTTTGGATTGTGCTGATAATTTATGTTTATTAATTCTAGATGTATCTCTATCAGTTAATAGGCAGTTAAAATCACCTGTTAAAATAATTTCAGCTCTAGTGTGAAGAATTATAGTGTCTAAATGTTTATCTACAAATATAGACCATAAGCCAGATATCCAATAAGAGTTGAACAATGTATAACATTTCTTATTTATTTCTACTACTACTAGACACAACAGTCCTTCCTCATCAGCAAAAGTACTAATAATTGTGGGCATGGTAAAAGAGTTTTTTCACAATATGAGTTCCACTCTTTTTACTTTGGTAACAGGCAGCTGCTAGTACAGAATAATCATTAAATGACCATATATCTAAATCTTTTTTAAGTAAATGAGTCTCTTGCAGAAAAATTATATGAGCTTTATGCATTTTATTATGTCCATGGTGCCTCTCTATTTAGTAAAGACCCTGCATTCTTTTACTTTTATTTATCCTATACTTTTTTCTCTCTGAAATGATTTTCTTACTTCCAATCTCCATCCCGTTGTTTCTGTTTCATTAGATGACGTTTATGGCTTTAATTTCACAATTTTCTTTTGAAACAAATGATTCCTGCCATTGAAATAAGCTGCTTGATCTCTTTATGCTGCCGTTTTAACATTCCATGCATACAGCGTGGGGTTAAGGTCACTAATGACTTGTCGATGCTGCAGTTTGATGTTACAGGCGACTCCACTGACCAAAAGAAGCTGTAGGTAGCTTGTGAGACTTGATTACCTCAAAGGAGTTTTCTTTCTTACTATCAAGTGGGAAAATCAATCAATGCAAACGCATTTTTCTGTGGAAGGCTCGAGCTACTATAATGATAAAGTGTAATGCTCGCAAATTCAGGAGGGATGAAAATACAGCCCGGATACAATAATAAATAAATAATACTAATTTATGTCATTTTGTGATACCAAAACACCCTGTAAACTTTTCAAACAATTAGTGATGATATGCTACACCCACAAACCCTGGAGTAATGACAACATTAACCAAATACTATAATGATTGATCAACATATACTTATATCTTTATTTGTGTCAAAATATCATATAGAGCGTTCAAGCCATCACAAGGATGATGCACATCACTGACAACCTGCAAGGAGTGACAAAAATAAATAAAAACAATAATATGAGAGAAATACATGTTAATGCCATTATTTATATTAAAATAGACTAGTACTACACACTGTTGTCATTTTCAATGCTGCCCACTGCTGACAGGCATGAAGTAAAGATAAAAAAAAAATCCTTCTACTTCATTAAAAAAGAACATCTTGGTCAAACATCTAGCCAAAAAGACACATTCATTTTTAAAATAATAACATATGTTGTGTCAACTTTTGTATCTACATTCATTTTGTGACATGCCTTTTTCTTTTCATATAGGCAAGTATATCCTAGAAAGCTATGCATTCCCAGTTCAAGCTTGATTGTGTATTTTATCAGTAATACAGATACTATACATATGCAGACAGTTTTCCTATATATAAATGCACAAGTTATTCTTCCCTCTCCTCACCTGCATTTAATTTCAATTAAAAAAGAAAACATGTACTGTTAAGATAATAAAAGGGGAATGAATTAGGGATTATATATATATATATATATATATATATATATATATATATATATATATATATATATATATATATACATACACATACACACACACACACACATTAAAGAAATAAGAAAGAAGGGGAAGGGAAAAATAGGGCAGAAAGCAAGGAGCACAAGAAGAAAGAACAAATGAACAAGAGAAATAGAAAGAAGGAAGAAGAGAGAAAAAAAAAAAATATATATATATATATATATATATATATGTATATATATATATATATATATATATATATATATATATATATATATATATATATATACATATACATATGGGTCTACCTGATAAGACCGACAAGCCAAAACAATGACAACAAGATAACCGACACCAGAAGACTGACAAAGCAAATACCTGACAAGTTGAAATCCCGACACCGAAAACACAGGCATGCGAAATATGTGTGCTTGCATTTCAGCACGACTGTTTGCATTGCAAACTGTTTCTCTATGTGTTTACAGTGAATGTGAATATGTTCTACAGCAAGATTAAAGCATTTACATTTCTCTAGCTGGTATGTGTGAAAAGAAAACATACTATGACTATTACGGAATGGGTTAAGGTGAGTGTGCAATTGTGACGGACGTTGGGGTTAGGGTGTGGGTAAGGTAAGTGTGTGATAGTGATGGACTTTAGGGTTAGGGTGCAGGTAAGGTAAGTGTGTGATAGTGATGGACTTTAGGGTTAGGGTATGGGTAAGGTAAGTGTGTGATAGTGACGGACTTTAGGGTTAGGGTGTGGGTAAGGTAAGTGTGCGATAGTGGCAAACCTTAGGGTTAGGGTTTGGGTTAAGGTTATGTTTTGTTAACTGTCGGGATTGTGCTTTGTTGGGCATGTCAACTTTAGAGTTTTTACACTTTTGTTCTTGTGGTGTCGGTGATCTCATTGTAGGCCTTTTGAGCTTTCAGTCATATCAGTTTTTTTTTTACCTTTTCTACAACCCTCAGGGTTTAATGTAGAGAAGCCATATAATCAAAGACCTTATAGTTCAAAATTATATAATGTGTTCATTTTTCTTTTAATGTTTTTATTTGATCCTTCTTTAACAGACCAACCATTTTTATTTGCAAGTCTCTTCAGGCTTTGTGCTGACCAGTCCATTTCATTAGTATCTGTTAATACATTTTTCGTCTGGATAAATTCCATGGCTTCTTGTGGAGAGTTAAAGATTTTATCACCATCCGTCAAAATTATTTTAAATTTAGCTGGAAACAAGACCTTCACTTTAATGTTGGACTTTTCAGGGATTGTATCAGAGGTGCATATTCCTTTCTCTTGGAGATGACTGTAGAAGTATAATCAGTGTCAAAATGGATAATATTCCCATTATATTGGACAGGAGGATTTGACTAGGCTGATTTTAATACTAAGTCTTTGTCCTGAGTAGACAAAAATCTAACTATGATAGACCTAGGAGATGAAGAGTTACTGACAGACACAGGTTTTGACAGGGTCCAACGTGCCCTCTCCACCCCAAATGATAAAGATTCAGGTAAGTTTAGTACCTTTGGTAGCCAGTTGCTTAAAATTGCACCATGTTACTACCCTCCTCCTTTTCTGGCACTCCATAAATTCTTATGTTGTTCCTCCGTGATCTGCTTTCTAAAGCTTCCACTTTTTCTAGGAACTTGTTGATCTTCTTAAGGAGGAATGCATTCTGGTTTTCACAATCTCTCAGCCTACCTTCAATGTCATTCATAGAACCTTCTATTGATGAAATCTGTCTGGAATGTTTTTTAATTATTTCACTCAGCAAGTCTAGTTGTTTTCTGCTGTCTTGCTTTATAGTATCTATTTTGTTCTCCAACCTATCCATTTTTATTGAGAGTTCTTGTATATTTGCTATGATGGAGTGCAGTTCCTTTTTCACCACACTCTCTTGTTGTGAGTTATTTGAGTTACTCATTGCTGTATCACTTGTAAATGTACTTCTGACAGGAAAATAGACTAAAACTATACACTAGTTTTGATTTTCTTATAGAAATCAATACCCAAGTAGTTAGTTACTTCTTATAAGTAGAATTAAAGCTTTTTCTCCACAAAAATATTGAAATTTCCTGTCAGGAAAATAAGAAAAAGGCAGAGCTAAAATTATGTGCTGCTAGTTCTTTGGCATCTTGGCCACACCCCTACCTAGGTATATTTATTTTTGATGTAAATTGAGACTCATCCACCTTTAGTCCCTGCCTGTTTAATAGCTGGACTAAATGTGGAAGCATTATTACCTTGCACTGCCGGAATGCTCTCAATGGCTTTAAGCCATGTCTCAGTGACTGCATAGACATCAGCATTCTCTAGGGTGAGAAGATCTTGCGGGAGTGAAGTTTCTTGTTTAGTCTGCTAGCATTGAACAGTGACACCTTTAGATTTTTTATTTATTTATTTTGTTTTATTTATTGACATTTGTTAACTGGGTTAGTTCAACTGAGCCAGGGGGCCATTTTCAGTGGAGACTCAAGGAGAAAAGCTCCAGAATATTACATATTTTTACAATAAAAATCAAATGAAAAATAAAAATAAGAATAAAAAAATCAAAACCACCATGAAACATAATAAGAAAATCAACAGTTAGAGAGTATCTGTACATAGAGTAGGTTAAATAACAATTGGCAGGTCTAGAGAATATCACACATGAAGTAGATACAAATAGATAAATCATTCAATTAAATGTTTTCCTTTCATTTCTTAAATAAAATTATATATGCATATATGTGTTATGAAAGTGAGGGGAGAAGGAAATATAAAACTATATGAGGCAAGTACAAGGAAGTAAAGAGTAGAATAAGGAAAAAGGAGTTAAAGTTGAGAAGAGAATAGGCTATATCAAGTGGGGGTTAGACAAGGGCAGGACCATGTACTCTGAAGAAAAATTTTAAGTTCTGTTTTGAACAGGTGTTTTTGATGAATGCTTATGTTTTCAGGGAGTGAGTTCCAAGCATGTGCAACAGAGTATTTGTACAGGGACTTTTCTATATTTTTATTGGGTTAATATATATCAAAGAGGTGTTTACTGGAAGTACGAAGGTGATGATGGGGGTTGTAGTAGGAGACTAGGATGGAGATGGAAGGGCAGGAGAAGGGGTCATTCAGGATAGTATTTATAATGTGAAGTTCGGGTAGAAGTAGTTGTCTAGAGAATTCTGGCCATTGGAGTGATTTAAGGGTGAGACAGTGGTGGGATTTATAGGGGAGATTAGAAGCAAACCTGGCTATTTTGTGATAAGTTTGCTCTAGTTTAGTGATAAGTGAATTTTGAGCATTAGTAAAGACAGGGACAGTATAGAGAAGACAAGGTAGAAGAAAGGACTAAGCGAGAAAAGATTTGGAAGAAGGTGACAGAAATGTCTGGTTGTGATAGAGAAGTCCAAGTTTCTGGTGGGTCTTTTTTATACATTGTTGAATATGAGTATCGAATTTTAGTTCATCATCAGTAATTACTCCAAGTAGTTTATTATGGGGTTCAGGTTTGATGATGGTGTTATTAAGAGAGATGATATAGAAAGAGGGTTTGTGCTGGGTGAGAGAGGGAAGAAGAGAAGTTTAGTTTTTTTTGGATTTAGTATTAATTGGTTAACAGAGAGCCAGGTATAAACAGAAGTGATGGTTTGTTGAGTGAGAGCTAGGAGTTCAGGGATGTTGTAGGTAGAGGTGATAAGGGTGGAGTCATTGGCATATTGTAGAAATGTAGAGAAATTAGTAGCAGAGTGAAGTTTGTTAGTAAATGTGCTGAACAGAAGAGGAGCTAGAATCGAGCCTTGGGGAACTCCAGTATTTACAGGGACGAATGGAGACAGGATAGTTTTCCAGCAGATAGACTGCTGCCTGTCAGAGAGGCAGCAAGAGAACCAGTTGATGGAGGAGGAAGAGAGATGCAGATCAGAAAGTTTAGTAAGGAGTTTACAGTGAGAGACAGTATCAAAGGCCTTTGAAAGATCAAGGAATATGCAGAAGATGAGCAGGTTATTGTCACTGGCTTCAGCTATTGTTTGAGTAAAGGAGAGTAATGCAGTAGCTGTGCTATAGTGGGGTCTAAAGCCATGTTGGGTAGGAATAAGGAGATTGTTGTCAAGCACGTGTTTGATTAACTGAGCATGGATGCACTTTTCTAAAATTTTAGAAAGGGGGGACAGGATAGCAATGGGTCTAAAGTAAGAGGGATCAGTAGAGTTGCCAATTCCCTATTGTGCTGTCACAGACACAGGTTGTAGAATGCGTTTTTGTCAAACTGAAAAGTGCAAAAAGACAAAATAGCAAAGCAGCTTTTCAGCGAATTCTTTCCCTGGGGAAGAATTCACTTGGCCGCTTTTGCTACTTTGCCATTTTCATCACTGTAGTGTGATCTCGGAGTTGGTATATTTAAGTAGGGGGGTGTGTGGGGCACAGCCCCCCACATCGGGGGTGTGGTGATCGAAGCCTCCCACATTATGTAATGTTTTACAGTATTTTTTTTTTATGTCAGAACGGTGATTTTTTTTCCAAGGGAAAAAAAATCACTGTTCTTAGGTTTTGACGTTGTAAGCTTTTGCTTACATGGGGTCAATTATGTGTCATTCGCTCTTCTGAGCATGTGATATCATAATATAGACCCAAGTTGCCATCTTTGTGAAGAGGGATTGCATAAAAGCATTTCCAGATATCTGGGACAAGGACCTCAGAGATCGAATGATTACTAAGTATAGTGACAGGGTAGGTGATGGATTGTGCAGTTATTTTTAGGAAGTGGCAGGGTAGTTAGTCAGCAAAGGGAGAGAAAGGCTTAAGTTTGTTTAGAAGAGATTTAATAGTGGTAATTGGGACTTGTTGGAAAGAAAATGTATTGGGAAGAGTTTTGATAAGAGATGATAGAGAGGTTGGGTGAGATGTACTGTTTATATGCGCTTTTGGATAGTTTTTATGAAATAGTTGTTGAAGAGAGTGGCTGTTTCAGTGGCAGTGTTGTGCGGAAAGGGCTTGGGAGTAGTGGTTTCACCTGGGTGGAGCAGGTTGTTGATGGAGGTCAAGAATTTTTGGGGTTTTTTTGTGAAGGCTGCATTAGTTAGAGGAACAAAAGCACTCATCGTTGATGACTAGTTATTTAGTCTGGTTTCTGAGCTCTTTGTATGCCTGAAGTAAGGGAGGGGATTTGATTTTAACCCAGGACTTCCAGGTACTATATATTTCGTGCATGATCAATTGGGTTTGTTTTGTAAGCCAGGGGGGCAGAGTTTGATTTATTTCTGATTTTTCTAGAAGGGGCAATAGAATAAAGAGTGTCAAGGAAAATCTTATTGAAGGACTTTAGAGCCTCATTAAGAGGGAGAGAGGTGGTATAAGAAGGACCAAGTGATGCCAGATAGTTTAGAGTCAAAAGTGTCTGGGTCAAACTGGATGAGGTTCCGGCATATTCTGTAAGTATGGTCTTTGGGAAAATGTTGGATGAATCTATGAATAAAGGTTGGGGAGTGATCACTTAAAGAGTTTGGAAGTATGCCAGAGTTATGGTAATGTTTGGGAGCTGAAGTAAGAATCTAGTCAAGGATAGGTCCAGAAGGGGAGTTTTTGTTATTTCTAGTTGGGGTAGAAATGTGTTGGTGAAATCCTACGAGGTTGGGACTATGGGTAGGGGATGAGGGGGACAGTTTAGACTAGTCTATGTTAATGTCTCCAAGTATGATGGTTTCAAAGGGGGACATGGTGAGTGAGCCAGGAGAGAATGGTCTCTAGGAATGGAATATTATTGCTGGGGGATGTATATAGAGACTATGGCAAATTTAATTTTTTGTGAGTTTAGGTGACAGTTAATGATAAGGATTTCTGCAATTGAGAAAGATGGAACAGAGATGGAGAGAGGGGACAGATTTAGTAGTTCAGACTAGATGATAGCCACCCCCTCTCCTCGCTTATTGATTCTATCTGAGCGAAAGATACTGTAGCCTGGAGGTAACATTTCCGAATTAAGGATGTGTGGCTTAAGCCAGGTTTCTGGTAGAGTAAGGATGAGGGGAGTTGTATTAGGAATCCAAGAGTGCAGTTCTATTATTTTATTTACAATGCTTTGAATATTCAGTGAGAATATTTTTATTGATATAAGTTGGTGGGTTTTGTTAGGAGGGGGTAGATGTGTGAGAGAGGTTAGTCTTGAGGTATTGTGCAACCAAGGGATGAAAGGTCTTGGGTTGGGGTGGATGTCCCCATCCAAGAGAAGTGTGCAAAGAATATGAGAATAAAGAAGCATAGGCTCAGAGAAAAAGGATATCTAGGTTTCCAACTAGTGGAGTGAGATGAGCTAGAAAAAGTGGTAATTTTAAAGAGGTTAGATGGTGAGGTGGGAAGATTGATGGTGAAACTAAATATGAGTGACAGATATAGTAGGTGTTGAGAGTATGAGGGAGGCTAGGAAAGAGGAGTTGAAGGCAAAGTGATGTATGGTAGGAGGTTGTTAGTGAGAGGAAGAAAAGAAAGGAGACAGAGAGATAGAGGTGCCACATGATAGGAGATAAGAGTAGATAGAGGGAATGAGTAGTAGATATGGCTGATATGTAGTGGTATAGGGTATGAGAGTGGGAGATGATGGTTCAAGATGAGAGTAGTATATGTGGTAGGGAATGGATGGGACTAGGAAAGGGATGGGCTAAGTAATGACGCAATAAGGGTAGAGAGTGTAAAAGGAGTGGTTGTCAAGGAGAAAAGGTGTTAATTATTTAAAGTGGCTGATTGGGTGGAGGAAAAGGAATGGGTGTGGTGTAAAGAGTATAAATGTAATGAAAGAGGAGTGAGTGGGAATGGGGGTAGGGCAGTGGAGCGGAGTGAGCTTGAGTGTAATGAGGGCAAATGGAGTGGGTTAGCCCAGCTGCAAGAGCTGTGTGAATCAAGAAAAAATATATAAGATAAACTAAAATGATGGTAGTTTGCAGGTAAGTTATATCTGCCTTACTGGTAACACAGGGTTTTGGGGGAGAATATGTATGTTACAAACAGCAGACTCTTTTAGTCCTGAGCTTATATTAGTTTCCTTTTGCACTACATAATAGCTTTTACTAAACTGAGATACATTAGGAGTGCTGAGGGTATCTTAAGTGAGAATTATGTTAGGAGAACTAGAGAAGGGGGGAGGCTATGAATCAGGACTTGGAGAAAAATGTGAGATGAGAAAAACAATCAACCAGTTAGCCCAGGTCAGTACCTAACGTTTTCTGTTTATTTATGTAAACATAAAAGCAGATTTAGTAGAGCATCAGAGAGGTAGACTATCCAATAAATGCAAAGCGGTGTGAAACTGTATATATTTGTTAGAATAAATGGGAGGAAAAGGGGGGAAAGAGTCCAGTAATATGCACCACAGAAGAATCAGTAGGAGTATCACAGAGAGAAGATTATAATAGACCTACACTGGTCACAGTCCTTTGATAAAAGTAGGACTTTCTTTGTTTTCATTTGTTATACAGAAAAGTAAGCCAGCAAACTGTGACGCTGAACAAATCCAATATTTACTAAATGTCAGACATAAAAAAAGAAAAACAGACTGGTTTTGGTTAATATAGTTACATAGCCTTCGTCAGTGTTAACAGAAACAAAGAAGAAATTCTCTTTTGTGCATGACATCAACCACAGAAAAGATACTGATTGGTCAGATTATAGATGCTCATTAAGACCTGGTGGAAAATGTCCACCTAATTTAATTATCCACTTTTTTCTTTAGCATCAAGAATATTGTGCCATCCTGCTTTATTTAGTCTGTTGCCCTCAATTTTATCTATTACCATAAACCTAAAAGTGGCTGTAGAATGTACTAGGGAGTGTTTGTATAGTGCACTCATGGGCTTCCTAATCCTCATGTTGCTAATGTGTTCAGATATCCTTATTCTTAATGGTCTAGAGGTCTGAACCACAAAGAATGCTGAGCAACTGCACGTAGCCAGATAAAGTATCCAATCGTTGCTGCAGTTAGCAAAAAACGTAACACCAAAAACCTTACCTGAGTTCAGACTCATGAACTGTTTAGACCTGATAATTCTATTGCAGTGGCTACAGTGACTACAGGGGCAACAACCCATAAGAGTATCTCCCAATAGAGTAGTTTGTACACCAGTATCCACTGAACCTCTAGATCCTCATTTGTAGTGACTTAAATGGGATCCCAGATTTCTGCCTCTATGAAAAGAAAAACTGCATTTCTCCTGAAGGAATTGAGATGTGATCTGCCAACAAAATATTCCAATGTCTCTGTACACTATTCATAAGTGTATCTGTGTCCCTAACATATGTGGTCACCAACCTGATTTTAGACTTCTTAATCTCTTGTTTATCTTTATATTTCAATAGGTCAACCCTATCTAGTGTAGTAGCCCAATTGCTAGCCATCAGTACATGTCACATTTTATAGCCTCTTTCACGAAACCGCCTAGTAAGATTCTTCCTGAAATGTTCATAATTAGAATCCCCTGAGAAAATTCATCTCATTCTTATGAATTGCGACTTGGGGATGTTTTTATCTATATGAGGTGGATGATAACTGGATGCATGAAGAAGGGAATTATATTGTGGATATTTGCAAAATACCTCTGTTTGTAAAGTGTGATCAGTATTTCTTGTAACTAGAACATCAAGATATGTTATTTACTCCAGACTGCAATTCACAGTAAATAGCAGGCCCCATTTGTTTTCATTAAGGTAGCCAACAAATTCCAACAAATAATCCACATCCGATCTCCAAACCATCCATCAAACATCCAAAAACCTCCTCCAAATGTCCATTTCCACAAGGTAAATGTTATGTGTAGATCATAGATTAAATGCTCGTCAACATAAGCCGTGAAGTGGTCTGCATATATAGGGGCAAAGGAAGCTCCCATAGCTGTACCCTTAATTTGCCAATAGCATTGTTCCTGGTAGAAAAATACATTTTTGGTAAGGACATGCTCAGTAAGGCATAGCAAGAAGGTGTTGAAACCAGGTTGGTAAAGGTCTGATTTATACAGCCAATATTCTATGGCTTCCAGACCAGCCTCATGTGGTATACTAGTATATAATGCACAGACATCTAATGTACATAATAACCACCCCTGTTCCAAATGAGTTTCAGAGATAATTTGAAGAAACTCGGCGGTGTCTTTGATTCACGCATGGACCCATTTTAATAGTGGCTGCAGGAATTTGGTGAGGAATTGTGACAGTGCCTCAGTGAGTGAACCTCTACCCAATACAATCGGTCTGCCAGGTGGCTTACAAGGGTCCTTATGAATCTTAGGTAAAAAATAGATATATTGGTTCATAGGGACCGATACCTTGAGGTGATACATAGTGGAGCCAGAGATAATCCCCTCCTGCCTAGCAGATAGCAAAACAACCATCAATCTTTTTTTTGAATCTAAATGTTTTATCCAAAGGCATTTTCACATAACGTCGCTCATCTCTAAGTTGTATCTGTGCCACACTATCATATTGAGTCCAGTTCATGACCACAACTGCCCCACCATTGTTAGCAGAGAGAATTGCTAAATCTTTATTATTCTCTAAATCATGTAAGGCCTCTAGTTCAGTCTTTGAGAGATTAATGGCCTTATAACTCAACCCCCTGGAATAGAAATGCAAGTCTTTCAATACACTAGTTTGAAACAATTGAACATTATAGTGCATGGGTGGTACAAATTTTGACTTATGATAAGTGAAAACTCTATCCAAGTCACCATCAGTAGATCCTTGAAAGTATAATCTGAAATTCAAAACTCTACAAAATGCTATTAAATCTTGAGCTAAGTGATCCACAGAAATGAAGAAATCAGGAATGAAATTGAAGCCTTTATTAAGTAGACTTATTTGTGTTGGAGACAAGGTCATGTTAGCTATATTTAAAACATTGTTACATACGTTCACTTCTGCAGCAATAATTTCAGCATCCCCTCCATGTTGTCTATTTTATGAATGTCTTCTCCCTGCTCTTTTGTAGTAGGGCCTAAAGGGGCTGTGGTGTTGATTTTTTTTTGGTATGGGCAAGTCTAAAACCTGTTGTATGTCTAACTCCGTGGCCGATGACGCATCATCTGTAGATGTCTCAGTACCTGCCGGTCATTTTTAAGAATGGATCTGGGAATTTTTCTTTTCTTCACTCTAGTATTCCCTTCCTCAAACCTGACATGTTTGTTATAGCTATATGGGTTTCTTCGTTCATAATCCATTTTGTCACACTGAAATGTGCGGACTTTTCTCTCCCATAATTCTTGTTCCAGGTTAAGTAGGTCTTTACTAAGCTTGCTGAGACCAATATTGTAAAAAGATTACCCCTCATAAATTTTTATTTCTCCACATAGTTTGGTAATATCCACAATATCCCTATCTATAATTATATCATGGTAACTAGCTAGTGCCTCCACAAAGGTCATGGATGTTTGTTGCTGTATAGTCACCCACTGCTTAGTCAGTTCTACATCAATCTCATTGACAAGTCGTTGCGTCCTTACTCTCAACCCTCTTGGTGAAATACCTTTTGCCAAATATGATTTGAAGAGCCTAGAGTGCCAAACGTTGGATCTCAAGGATCTCATACTTTTATTCAATTTTAAAAATAACGTCTCACAGGTATTCTCTGCTCCTTCATTAATGGTTCTGATATCCCCTTGTTTACTAATACTAACACCAAACACACCCAGATATTTTCTATCGGCGGATAATCCCGTTAATATTTTGGTTAAATCCATACTCAATGGGTACACAATCAAAGCTAACAAAATAAATATGGCCAAACCCCCACACTAAATAGTGGAGCTTCCAGTTATATCTGGTTGGTGGAAAAGGGGTCAATAAACTGTAGCTTAGTACTAAACATTTCTTTTTAGTGGGCATAACACTCCTGACCAGTAATATCAACAAGCCAGTAAGTAAGATTCCAAATATGATAGTGGCCACGTCCGCATATAAGGCCATTGAAACAGAATTCTTGATCCTTGCCACTAAATATGGACTATAATAGCCCTTGCCAAAACATTCAAACCATATACATCAATTTGGCAATGCTACACCCATATAGCCTTCATAAATGGAATAATATCCATTTAAACCAAAATTAATAACAGCCGCTTAGTTATAATACACATTTAAATAGCATATTCATCAAATAGGTCAAATATAATAGCCCTTGCCAATGTATTCCAAACACTGTAATTCTATATTTTATAGTACAGTATCCATATTCATATTGCCACCATAAATAATGTAAATATTCAAGTCAATTAGGCAATGCTACATCCACCTTAGTCTGCGGCATTCATCCACATCAAATTCACACTTTGGTTCCAAACTACTTGGCCTTCTGTTATTCTAGTCAGAGAAATTCTTAATCAAACAAAACAATTATCAGACAGCCCTTAAGCCCTCAGTCCGTCACTCAGAATTCTAATCCAGAAAGTGTAACCAATGTGCAGAACAATATACCTCAAAAAACAGGACAAACACTCCACTGGTAATTATTATCTCTGGCTCCACTATGTGTCATTTCAAGGTATTGGACCCTATGAACCAATATATCTATTTTTTACTTAAGATTCATAAGGACCCTTGTAACCCACTCAGCATACTGATTTTATCGAGAAGAGGTTCACTCACTGAGCCACTGTCACAATTCCTCACTAAATTCCTGCAGCCACTATTATAATGGGTACGTGCAAGAATCAAGGACACCACCAAGTTTCTTCAAATTATCTCTGAAATTAAATTGGAACGGGGTGGCTATTATGTACTTCAGATGTCTGTGCATTATATACCAGTATACTACATGAGGCTGGTCAGGAAGCCATAGAAAATTGGCTATATAAATCAGACATTTACCAACCTGGTTTCAAAACCTTCTTGCTATGCCTTACTGAACATGTCCTTACCAAAAATGTCTTTTTCTACCAGGAACAATGCTATTGGCAAATTAAGGGTACAGCTATGGGGCTTCCTTTGCCCCTATATATGCAGACCTCTTCATGGCTTATGTTGAGGAACATTTGATTTATGATCAAGCACATAACATTTACCTGGTGGAAATGGACATTTGGATGAGGTTTTTGGATGATTGATGGATGGTTTGGAGAGCGGATGTCTATTATTTGTTGGAATTTGTTGGCTACCGTAATGAAAACAAATGGGGCCTGCAATTTATTGCAAATTACAGTCTGGAGCAAATAACATTTCTTGATGTTCTAGTTACAAGAAATACTGATCACACTTTAAGAACAGAGATATTTCACAAATATCCACAATAAAATTCCCTACTCCATGCATCCAGTTATCATCCACCTCATATAGCTAAGAACATCCCCAAGTCACAATTCATAAGAATGAGATGAATTTGCTCAGAGGATTCTACTTATGAACATTTCAGGAAGGATCTTACTAGGCGGTTTCGTGAAAGAGGCTATAAAATGTGACATGTACTGAGGGCTAGCAATTGGGCTACTACACTAGATAGGGTTGACCTATTGAAATATAAAGATAAACAAGAGATTAAGAAGTCTAAAATCAGGTTGGTGACCACATATGTTAGGAACACAGATACACTTATGAATAGTGTACAGAAACATTGGACTATTTTGTTGGCAGATCACAACTTATCTCAATTCCTTCAGGAGAAATGCAGTTTTTCTTTTTACAGAGGCAGAAATCTGGGATCCCATTTAAGTCACTACAAATGAGGATCTAGAGGTTCAGTGGATACTGGTGTACAAACTACTCTATTGGGAGATACTCTTATGGGTTGTTGCCCCTGTAGTCATTGTAGCCACTGCAATAGAATTATCAGGTCTAAACAGTTCACAAGTCAGAACTCAGGTAAGGTTTTTGATGTTACGTTTTTTGCTAACTGCAGTAGCGATTGGATAATTTATCTGGCTATGGGCAGTTGCTCAGCATTCTTTGTGGTTCAGACCTCTAGACCATTAAGAATAAGGATATCTGAACACATTAGCAACATGAGGATTAGGAAGCCCACGAGTGCACTATACAAACACTCCCTAGTACATTCTACAGCCACTTTTAGGTTTATGGTAATAGATAAAACTGAGGGCAACAGACTTAATAAAGAAGGATGGCACAATATTCTTGATGCTAAAGAAAAAAGTGGATAATTAAATTAGTTGGACTTTTTCCACCAGGTCTTAATGAGAATCTATAATCTGACCAATCAGTATCTTTTCTGTGGTTGATGTCATGTATAAAAGGGAATTTCTTCTTTGTTTCTGTTAACACTGAGGAAGGCTATGTAACTATATTAGCCAAAACCGGTCTGCTTTTCCCTTTTTTATTGCTGACATTTAATAAATATTAGATTTGTTCAGTATCACAGTTTGCTGGCTTACTTTGCTGTTTTTCAATTTGATATTCAGGCCGTGCAATTGCTGTACATGTAGGGGATTGCTTTTTTCTGTTTCATTTGTTATGTCAAAAGTACTGTCAGTTTGGTATTGTCTAAAAATGACACTTTTCATATAGTCTAGGCATGTGGTGTCTCAGGTCATTTACACCCACATGGGCTTTGACTGAGTCATGTTGCTTCTTGTGGTCCTACGACCTGGGCTAGTGTCTAATATGGCAGATCCTGACCCCTGATAAGCAAATAACTATCACTTTCTCCTTACTTATACTGGTGAGAGGGACATCAGTGTGTCTCACAATGGAGTCTGCAATGATGAGAATGTTGAGTTGTGTGATGGCTTGCCCTATGGGCTTAAAAGTAGGTGGTCCATGATATGCGTCTCTATGTGTTGATTAGGTATTGTTTTGAAAGACTACATTTGAGACTGGTGAAGGCATTTTTTATGTGTGCTTTGTCTAGGAGGTCTTTGGGCTTTAGGAAGGTTACATTTAAGTTCTGTAGCACATGTAGGCCTAGTTGTCTGCTTCATGCTGTGTGTGATGAATGCAGTGTGCTTACCACTGATGATCTGATTGGCATTAGAAGTGATTTTATGTGAGATCTTTGCCTCCATTGAAATTGTGTATGGAAATGTATAGGGTAGCCCTCAGCCATTGAAAATATGGCTCCTAAGTGGAAGCTTACCTAAGATTTGTTGTCACAGAGCCAGTTGTACATGACAGTACACACAGTAACACTATTTAAGCAGTATTGGATATGCACTCCTGCCTTTCTAGTTACACAATCTAGAGAACACAGTATTAATCATAAGCACTACACAAAAAAGTCTAAATAGTCCTTTTTTAAAACCAG